>NC_140175.1:73229433-73334433 GCF_963971535.1 Notolepis coatsorum
GACTCGCGCTACCAGCCCTAATCTGTCTTAAATCGGCAGACATCTGCCTAAGAGGGCATTTTTTGTCGTAAATTGGTTTGGGAATGAGACCCAATGCTCTCAGGGAATTGTAGCTACGCCAGCTGCCTCTCCTTCCCTGCACCGAAAGAGCAGTTCATACATGGTTAACTGTCCTTGGCTAGAAACAACTTCTTCTGGTGCCCTTCCCAAGAGACAGGATGCAGAAAGAGCACTTCCTACACAGGGACGCGTCCGCTCTGGGGGCCCGGTGACTCACCAGGGCTTCCCAGGTTTCCCCAGGCTACGTCAGTGGCTTACGTGTCAGTGGTTTACGTCAGGATTCCCTCCCCAGCCCCTCTCCTATTCCAATGACATATAGGTTTGAGGAAGACACAGGAGCTGGATCGCTCTCATCACATTCGGTTGTTGATTCGTTCCACTTAAGTCTCAACTACCTGCCTGTGAGTTAATGGTCACAACCTAACACAAATACTGTTCGGTTGTTGCCTTTCTGAGGGCTGAGGGCTTCGCACATTTGATGAGTGGGGTGTACTTCGGTCATGTTGGTACAACTTGGGTACAACTTGGGTACAACTTGGGTACAAGAGACATGTTGGAATTTGGGGAGCACAGTCTTTAGGTTGGAGTGATAAATATCCTGCAATAATAATGGCTGCCTCTGGGTGTGAGTTCTGTTGTTTGCTAATGGCAGCATGCAGTTCCTTCATTGCTAGCTTGGCTTTAGCATCAGGAGGTACTGTATATAGGCAGCAGTCACAATGGTATCTGAAAATTCCCTGGGCTGATAGAAAGATCTACACTTGATTATAATATATTCCACATTAGCACAGCAGTAACTCACAATAGTGGTATTGTTTGTGCACCAACTTTTGTTTATATAAATGCACAAACCTCCACCTCTGGTTTTGCCGGAGATATCAGGTCTTCTGTTCGCCCTGTAAATGCGGCCTGGTAGCTCAATAGCACTGTCATGAATCCCGCTATTAAGCCACGATTCTGTGACGTTGCAATCCTTAATCCATGATTGATTGATGGTCCGCAGCTGCAGTTCATCCATCTTGTTCGCCAGAGACTGTATGTTGAAGAGGAAGATGCTGGGTAGTGATAAGCGGTGAGGGGTTAGCTTTATCTTAGCTTGCAGTCCACGCACACCTCTCTTGTGTTTACGTTCACGGAGGGTGAGCTGGGCCAGCTGGACGTGCTGGATTGGTGTCTATTACGAAGCGATCTTGTTGTGGAGCTGAAGATCCGCAATAACGTTGTCAGATTGTTGTAATCCAACGTCCAAAAGATATTGTCAGTGTATGATAAGAAAGCAACACTGTGAGCAGACGTAAAGCAAATAGGTATAGTACCACTAATTTGCAAGAAGTGGAGAGACACCGAGCCTCGCGTTGTATAACCACTTAGGATCGGATGACCCGAATACAGCCCAATATAATCAAAATATTATAATTGTGCCTTGGGCGCCAGACAGGCTAAACCTGTCAACAAATGAAATAAACAAAATAAAGCGTACTGTCCAATACCGGTTAACTCTAGTAACCTCCACTACAAAACATTTGCTTGTGATAAGGGTTTGAATAAGAACAGTAACAGTAATTAGTGAAATTATATATTGTATTCAATAACGCACAAAAACAAGTGCAAACCAGATACATAGAACACAAGTGCAAAGCGGCAATACGTAAAACAAAACCAACAGTCCAGATTGTGTGTACTCATTGTGTGTGTGTGTGTGTGTGTGTGTGTGTGTGTGTGTGTGTGTGTGTGTGTGTGTGTGTGTGTGTGTGTGTGTGTGTGTGTGTGTGTGTGTGTGTGTGTGTGTGTGTGTGTGTGTGTGTGTGTGTGTGTGTGTGTGTGTGTGTGTGTGTGTGTGTGTGTGCGTGCGTGCGTGCGTGCGTGCGTGCGTGCGTGTGTGTGTGGTAGCAGGCTGGGGTAGGCTGAAGTGGTGGCTGAGGAGAGCTTGGAGATTTGTAGGGGAAGCTGGGAGAACAGGGACACTTGAGATCTTGAGTAATTTAAAACAAGGTGGTCAAGTCCGGGATAGTAGGGGGTTTGAAGAGACAGTTCAGTGAAGAGGTTGCCAGCTTGCCAGCACTGGTGTCCTCTCTTTACAGGTGATACAAATATCTCTGATTGGTCATGTTGTGTGCCACAGGATACACAAGTCTGTCACCGTTTCCTCCAAATCAACTTGCTCTTTCCCTTCTTATTTAACCACTTACGCTTACCCCACATTTAGCATAAAATGCCTGATGATTGCATCCCCAAAGTAATTTGCAATGTATTATACTTTATACTTATAGCACATGCATGAGTCTGGTCTCTTTAAAAGAAACCAGTAAAAATAAATGTGAGTACACAAAACCTTTACTTCAGTGTGTTCAAACCTCTGTTACTCTATTTCATTAGCACTCAACGTGATTTTTTTTCTTTATTGTGTAAGAAACTTCAGAATGTTACATTTCAAAAGAGACCATATTTGTGCTATACGTATATAGTATAATAAATAGCTAATTACTTTGGGGATGCAATCGTCAAAAGAAGTTGTCTAAACTAAGTTGATTAATAGGCCACCCTGATTTTCTTATTCTTGACCGTTTAGGTAGGGCAGGCTTTTTGTCTCTTCACTCAGCTATTCCCTCTGACTGTCATTTTGGGTGTATGGCTGGTGTGCCTTTACACATGATGATCAACTCCCTTACTTGGCCCCTACTTGTTTCTTCCAGGTTTAACAGGGGCATGAGATGGGGTTTGGTCTTTTTGGGGTGGAAAAACAACAACTTTGGAATGACATGGAATGTGTCTTTATTTCAGCTATAAAGTATTCAATGCCTAAAGATTGTATACACATTGGGCCTCGTACTGTACATCAATATTTCTATTTGTAAAAGGTTGAAAGCTGATAAAATATTGTGGCAGGCATCAGACATGATCTATCATTGCTTAGGCTGCCTTGTAATCTACTGAGACACGGCTGTCTGAAATTCTCAGTGTGCCATTAGGCTGCCTAGCAGACTGCCCCTATATTGTATTTCTGATGGCAGGCATCTGGCATTATCTATACTTGTATATGTTGCCTTGATGGTAGGGCTTGGCGATATGGCCAATATATCATATCACAATATCTTTCTTCATTTGAATGGTATAACATTATAGTTTTCCAGTACAAATTACAATGTGATATATATTTGTCTTTATCTTGTCTTTACAGTGTCTATTTAAATTTGTAACACTGTAATGTTTAAATTAGTTGATGAACGTAGAAATATACAGGGTATGCTATATGATTATTATGTGTGTATTATTACTATAATATCATGGGACAATATTGTAAAAACCCATACCGTTGCATGTATCCATGATGTTACAGTATACCTTAATATTCGGTAAACCGCCCAGCCCTACTTGAAGGTAGCTATCCTATTGGATGCCTAGGAGGCTTGAGGTATTTTTCTGTCTACAGCCTACAATACAATGTTTAAATTTTGGGAGTTCAATTGTGGAATAGTCTTAGTGACGGGTTGAAGTTGTGTACCTCTCAGGGGAGATTTAAAAAGGCCCTGAAGGATAAAATAATTCAGGAGTACAGTGTTGAGTAAAACATCAAACATTTATTTTCTCTTTTCTTTTTTCTTAAAGAAAAAGAAAAAAAAATATATCTTGCAGCATATTTTAAATTTTACTTTCTTATATTAAAGTATATTTCGTTTTTAAGAATTGTAAAGGATAGGCAAAAATAAGCATGTGCTTCAGCCTATTCCTATTTTCGGTCATTGAGTTTGGATTTTGTGTGTGAGCTTACTTTGAATATGTACATTTGTGATTTTTTCTTTTTTTCTTTTCCTTTTGAAAGTCCACACATGTGTGTTTTTGATTTATCTGTAAATAAAGACCGAAAATAAAACTATTCATCATCATATTCATCATCATACAACCGTGTACTGCTTTGCTGCCTGGAAGGTATAGTGCCCATAATCCAGAATTATTTTGGCTGTCTGGCTATCTACTAATATTTGGCTGCCTGGAAGTATGGATGAACTAAATTGAATATTGGTATCTGAGAATTTCCGCAATACTAAAACCGATACCAAGAAACGCATCTAACATGCCACAAATCAAAGTAAATTTACTTGATTAACTGCATTTTTTTAAACTTTTTAACTCTCTTTAATGGAGAAAAAATTATTATATCTCAATAATTTGTGTTGAATTACCTCAAAAGGATGGTCCAAATCTATACTGTTCATTAAAACTGATAGATCGGATCGTTACTCTGTACCGGGCCGGCCGATACCCAAAGCCCAGGTATT
The DNA here is from genome assembly GCF_963971535.1 of Notolepis coatsorum. Lineage (NCBI taxonomy): Eukaryota > Metazoa > Chordata > Actinopteri > Aulopiformes > Paralepididae > Notolepis > Notolepis coatsorum. The sequence continues at coordinate 73,233,771 of NC_140175.1, forward strand.
GGTGTCAGTATCGGGAAAGAAAAAGTTGGATTGGTGCATCCGTAACTGGAAATGGAAGGCTCAACATCATTCTGCTGCCTAGCAGACTACTCCTTTATTGCTTTGCTGCCTGGCAGGCCGCAGACATGATCCATCATTGTTGAAATCTGCCTTGAAGTAGTCTCATGTTTTAAACTGTGTGAGTCAATATTTGTATTGTTCTTGCATTGCTTTTACCCTTTTTTCTTATTCTCTGCATTGCTTTTATTCTTGCTTTTTTCTTTTACATGTATGCTCATTGTATGTCTATTTATCTGCTGTGAAGCCCTTTGGGCTGTAATTGTTGGGCTGTAAATGAAAGGTGCTATACAAATAAAGTGTATTATTATTATGATAATAATAATATTATTATTATGACTTGGCTTCCTGAAAGGCTCAATGTGTCATTTAGGTACCTCACAGACTGCCCCTTCATTGCATTCTTGCCTGGTAGGCATCTGATAGTAACCTTTAGGCTGCCTTGAAGCTACAGTATCTGTTATCACAGATATCTGTTATAACTCTACTGGTTCTGTTCCTGGCTGCGTCTATTCGAACGCATTTATGCTTCCACCTTCGCGTTTTGCGCTCTGATTGGCCACTGATGTTTCTGGTCGCACCAATCGTGTGACGGCAAGTTCTTTCGCCGGTTAAGCTTAGGCACTCTTTCGAAGTTGGTTAAGGTTAGAGTTTGTCTTAGAGCAGGGCGATAGAACGCCAGCCCTGATTCCAAACTCTAACCTTAACCAACTTCAAAAGAGTCGCCTAAGCAGTGATAAACTAGGCGTTAGGTAGTTTGCTGCTGGTCGAGGCGGAAATGGGCGCGTCACGCGATTGGGCGCACATGTCACATGACCAGAAACGTCAGTGGCCAATCAGATCGCACCAGAAACGGTAGTGGCCAATCAGATTCGCAAAACGCGAACGCGGAAGCATAAATGCGTTAGGATTCGAATAGACGCTTCCTGGCTGCCTCAGAGACTGCACTGTACTGGTTCTGTTCCTGGCTGCCTCAGAGACTGCACTTACTGGTCCTGTTCCTGGCTGCCTCAGAGACTGCACTTACTGGTCCTGTTCCTGGCTGCCTCAGAGACTGCACTGTACTGGTCCTGTTCCTGGCTGCCTCAGAGACTGCACTGTACTGGTCCTGTTCCTGGCTGCCTCAGAGACTGCACTGTACTGGTCCTGTTCCTGGCTGCCTCAGAGACTGCACTCTACTGGTTCTGTTCCTGGCTGCCTCAGAGACTGCACTGTACTGGTCCTGTTCCTGGCTGCCTCAGAGACTGCACTCTACTGGTTCTGTTCCTGGCTGCCTCAGAGACTGCACTGTACTGGTCCTGTTCCTGGCTGCCTCAGAGACTGCACTGTACTGGTTCTGTTCCTGGCTGCCTCAGAGACTGCACTTACTGGTCCTGTTCCTGGCTGCCTCAGAGACTGCACTGTACTGGTTCTGTTCCTGGCTGCCTCAGAGACTGCACTCTACTGGTTCTGTTCTTGGAAGGAAGCACACGTTACCCAACATGCTTTAAGATGCTACTCGGACTTATTTGCCTGGAAGGCTCAATACATCATTGGCTGGCGAACATTGTTTGTGGTTGGCTGAGTACAGAAAGCCTTGAAGACATTGGTCAGGGAACAAGTCCCTCTGCCCGGAGACACTGAATGACAATATTTTTTTTATTGATTACATTTCTTTATTAACTTTTATTTAACCAGGCAGGTCAATTAAGACAAAGTTCTTATTTACAATGACGGCCTGGCGGGAGGACAAAAGGGCCTCTCGAAGGGTAACAGGGAAAGGGGACCAAATCGAAAAGAGACAGACGATACAGAGTTAAGGGAAATAATTAAAACAAACAACCAAATAACATGACATGGTACAGCACAATATGTAATAGATGAAGCAGAACAGACAATTTACAGTTAAATGGGTGACAGCAGGTGTGCAACTCTACTCTGCGATAGATAAAGTGCGGGTAGTGAGGGGGGTCAATTTGTCTATTTTCAAAGTATTTTTTATCTCGTTCCAACTGCTGGGAGCTCTCTGAATATGCTCCTTTATAGAATCAGAATATTGGCAATATGCTCCTTTATAGAATTAGAATATCTTTATTTGACAAGTACATTTACCAGGATTTTTTCCTCTGCATTTAACCCATCCTTATTATTTAGGAGCATATGTATTCCGACGCCCAGACCCGACTCCAGTTGTATTGCCAGTACTTTGGTCAGGGGCAATGGGTGAAGTATGTACCTATGGGGCAATGGGTGAAGTATGTACCTACAGTAGCATGAGGAATGCCACGTGAACCCCCCTCCCCCAGAACCGCCCATAGTTACAGCTGACATTATGAATTAGTTTCCAGTATGGCATTTCTATTCCTCACTTTTTCATTGTCTTTATGTGGTTTATGAGCCTAATTTCAGAGCTGGGTGTTTTATCAAGTAATTTTTTAGTAGGGTGTGTGTGTGTGTGTGTGTGTGTGTGTGTGTGTGTGTGTGTGTGTGTGTGTGTGTGTGTGTGTGTGTGTGTGTGTGTGTGTGTGTGTGTGTGTGTGTGTGTGTGTGTAACAAATCTGGGCAGTATGACAGGACATAACAGTGGGACCTGTAAATATACCATCTGACACCCACATAAGCCTAATATGAACCAATGAACCAGGAGTCCTCTGAATTTCTTACCCCACATACAGTAAATATAGTTAATATAGTTAATCAAACCCATGTGCGTGTCTATGTGTGAGAGTGAGAGAGTGAACAATTATGTGTCTTTATGTGTGTTAAAGGAATACTGTGTGCATGAGAGAGAAAGAGAGAGAGAGAGAGATAGAGAGAGAGAGAGAGAGAGAGAGAGAGAGAGAGAGAGAGAGAGAGAGAGAGAGAGAGAGAGAGAGAGAGAGATCGTGTGTGTGTGTGTGTGTGTGTGTGTGTGTGTGTGTGTGTGTGTGTGTGTGTGCGTGCGTGCGTGCGTGTGTGCGTGTGTGTGTGTGTGTGTGTGTCTCTCTGTGTGTGTGTGTGTGTGTGTGTGTGTGTGTGTGTGTGTGTGTGTGTGTGTGTGTGTGTGTGTGTGTGTGTGTGTGTGAGTGTGTGTGTGTGAGTGTGTGTGTGTGTGTGTGTGTGTGTGCCAGAGAGGGAGAGAGAAAAAGAGATTATGTGTGTGTGTGCATGACATTATGCAGCATGACCGTTTAATCCCATACATAAATCATATTAGCTAGGTCTATCATTTGGATGAGCTCAGGATTTATGCTGTGTATGTGTTTGTGTTCATACTGTATTTGTGTGTGTGTGAAGAACGTTTTTGTGAAATAGATTCACATCAGGTTTTAGTTCTAATGGTGCACAGTCTTTATTATTGCAATTATCACCCAGAGCAAACACTCCAACCTCTCTCTGACCCTCTCTCTCTCACTCACACACACACGCACATGTGTGTGTGTGTGTGTGTGTGCGTGCGCGTGCATGTGTGTTGCTCTACTCTAGTGAGTGAGTGAGTGAGTGAGTGAGTGAGTGAGTGAGTGAGTGAGTGAGTGAGTGAGTGAGTGAGTGAGTGAGTGAGTGAGTGAGTGAGTGAGTGAGTGAGTGAGTGAGTGAGTGAGTGAGAGTGAGACAGTGAGTGAGTGAATGAGTGAGTGACTGGCTGGCTGGGCGACGGACTCCTCATTGTTGAAACAGGCATGCTTACTGACCAGACCAGAGCAACGTGACAACAGCATATTTTGTACAATAGCGGACCACATGAACAATAAATAAAGGGAGATGCATGTCACGTTAACTTATCACAGCAGAGTAGTGAATTTCTGACAGTAGCTAACACTACATTCACTCAGCATCATCTGAGACTTGGGGGCAAATTCACAAAAAATGGAGTGCGCAGCGCTAATACTGTAGCACCCTTAACACTTTGAGTGCCAGCGACGTGTATTGTCATCTTTTCATGCGCCCCGTTGAGTGCCGACGACGCAAATTGTCGTTTGATTTTTTTATTAGCGATCTGAATTCATATTTCTTCAACTGAGTCTCCCGTTGGTACAGCAGACCCTCTAGGAGCTCAGATGGGAAAATACCGCCCCCTATCGTTTATCCCTGTGTAACTGCAGGCCATTCGATTATAATGGTGGATCTGTGTGGGGGGAGCCAACTGGCTCCATTATGCTGGCGAGGGATTTGATGATGAGGGAAGTGATCGCGAGTTGGAAAGCAGCGTGGAATATATATTTACAGCAGCCAATAATCAATCAATAAACGCGATCGATATTTGGAATGGCGATCAGGAATTGGAATAATCTTTTTGGAGAACATCTGATCTAAGGTAAGGAGTCTATGTTACCAGTTTTAGGATAATCAGAGCTGTATTCACTGAGATAACAGCGTGTCCTGTATATGTGTGTGTGTGTGTGTGTGTGATGTTGAGGAAATGAGAGAATCGATTTCTCAGCTCGCTTCTATACATAAGTACACATATACTATCGATAATCTAGCGTTTATTTGAAAACGATTCATATCAGGCCGATAAATGACAACGTGTCTATTCGAGAATATTCCAATAAATGCCGTTTATGGGGGAATCTTTCTATTTTCCGGAAATTTTCTAGAGAACAATAGCTTTTCGAAATGCTATAAAAATGTCTGCATTATGCTAAATCTAAATCTTGTTACAAAATCAATCAATCAATAGCGCCGACAACATTGGGGAAACTGACAACGTTAAATAACAATATTTAATTGCATTGGATCTCTGGGTGGCTGGCTCAAAAACATCCTTGATTTCATCGAGTAGATCATTAATTGCTTGAGCTGGCAACCTGTGTCTCGGGATGATTTCTGTCTCGCTTAAATCAAAAAGTGATATTCTCCTTAGAAATATTCTTTCACGAGCACGCCTGGCATTACGATGTCTTCGCCTGGCAACAATTACTGCTGCCATGATCACCTGAGACGCTGGCAATGACACCCCTTTATAAATGTGCTTAGTTACCACCAAATCTCTCAAGACGTAAATAGCGTCGCTTTAACTGTGTGGCAATTAGCGCTGACCTTTGTGAATTGGGAGTGTTTTGGGATGAGGCTCATTTGCATAGAAAGGGGCACATGTTCCGCCCATATTACCTCATTTAAATACACGCAAATAGCACTGACGCAACGAGACGCAATGCTGATGGCAACGCAATTACCACCGTATTTCACCCTTTGCGCTTGCTTTGTGAATAGCAAACTGTGTTTCAGAGCTATTTGCGCTGGTATAGCGTCAGACCAGGCTGCAGAAACAAATTAGTGGGGGGGGCATAAAATGTTCTCGGGGGGGCACAATGGTTTTTCAACACAGGTTCCCTTTTATACGTTTCAGCTGGGACAGCGGCGCTGTGGCTTGCTTGGCGCTGCCCACGGTGCTGAACTAAACAGCAGAGAGGCAATTGAAAAATCTAATTTCTCTCTATCTTAAGAACTTTCACTTATACAAAAACAGACTGAACGGATATATATAACAGACCTGCTGGGGCAGCGGACTGAGAGCAGGGGACACGAACAGGCTGGATAAGATGGTCAAGAAGGCCAGTAGCGTGGTTGGGGTGGAGCTGGACTCTAGCGAGGGTGGCGGAGAGGAGGAACCTTGCTAAGCTCCAGGCCATCAGGGAAAACCCCTCCCACCCACTATACACAGACTTGGCTGACAGGAGGAGCATGTTATAGGCTCACACTACCTAAATGCAGCACTGAGCGGCACAGGAAGTCCTTCATTCAGACTATACAATGCATCACTGTGCCTCACTGCATCACTGAGCACAGAGTGACAATTACCATCTTCCTGGACTCTTACTTTTTAAACAGCACTGTGCATTATTACACCTACTGTAGACTTCAGTATATTTTTACTGTATTTATTTACTGTATCTTTTATTCTATTTTTATTCTATTTCATTGTATTCTATTCTTAGGCCATTTGTTTTGTTATTCTTATTTGTGACTTGTTCTGTCTAAATGTTTAATGTTGAGTGATTTGCAGTGTCAAATTTCCCTCAGGATAATACATTTCTATTCTATTCTATTCTATTCTATATCTTTGAAAAGTCTCCATTTATTCAACACTTCTGAATTCACTGACAAACTGAACTGAACTGACAAAAATAAGGTGCATAAAAAAGCAAACAAAATTCCTCCACAGGCTACTCACCATCATAAGTAGAGCGGCAAGCGGTGTTTGGGGACAGAGTGAAATCTTCTTAAAACACTGCCCCTCCACTCATTCCTGAACTTTTTTGTTAAGTCCTTCTCAAATGCCAACTGAATTAAATTGGCCTTAGTTACGTCGATGAAGCATACTAAGGCGATGTTCTGTAAAGACATTCTTGAGGGTAGAAAACGAATTCTCACAGAGTGCCGTGCTAGCTTCAGTAGTGTTGTTGTTGACATCAGTGCCCACTAGGGCTGTCCCCGACTAAGGATTTGGATAGTTGACTTTGATTAAAAAAAAACAAAAAAAAAAACATGTTTTTTGTGTTTGTTTTTTACCAGGGTGGGCACAGCTGACTCAGTGGGCGGGCCCGGCCCCCTAATGCCCGCCCATGGCGCCGGGACTGCATAGCGTCAGAAAAAGCTGTGCAATCCATTTGTGAATTCCCCCCTTGGAGACTATCGGATATCCAAAAAAACACTATCAAATATTTGCAAATATTTCCTCTGCATACTTTTTGCAGAGGAACGCAATGGTGGTTGACCTAGGAACACCACTTGGCAGGCCAAACACATCTGATTGTTGTTAAGATTCAGGGACCCTGAGATTCTGTAATGTTTGGCTGGGAGAGTGATAGAGACTTGGTTTGTTTTTCAGGGCATTTGATTATTGGACCACAACTTCAGGGTAAGTGAGAAATGAGTGGCCTAGATTTTATGTTTAGGTAATATAAAATAACTATGGGACTTTTTCATGAAAAGATATCACTTATTTAGCAAACAACATCAATGACTTGGGCAGAGTTAGGCTGAACAAGAGAACACTCTCCCAACATAAATGCACAAAACACAGTGAATGATTATTGTCATCATCATTATTATTTTTATTATTATTTCATGTCAAAAGTGCATTTATCACAAAGATAATACATTTTTTTTTTTTGCTGAATCATCTCAGGAACTGACTACCAAAATCATCTCACAATAACGACCTCTTCAATGGTCACAACCTCATTTGAGAAACACTGAACCTTCCAGATTCTGATCTTGCCTCTCAGCAGATACACACACTTCTCTCTCTCCCTCTGTCGTTTGTCCCTCTTTCATTCTCTCTGTCTGTCTCTCCCTCTCTGTCTCCTTCCCTCTCTATCCCTTTCCCTGTCTGTCTCTCTCAATGCCCCCCCCCCCACCCTCTCCAACACACACACACACACACACACACACACACACACACACACACACACACACACACACACACACACACACACACACACACACACACACACACACACACACACACACACACACACACACACACACACACACACACACACACACACACACACACACACACACACACACACACACACACACACACACACACACACACACACACACACTGGAGACCTTGTGACTTTGTGTTCAGGCCAGATGTAATGGTTTTGGCTGAGAAGGCAAACTGCTGCCTATGAGTTAATGTGCTAGTCAGAGGGTGAGACTCTGCCAACACATACTGTCTGTCTAATCACACAGACACACACACACATATTTGTGTATGCATGTGTTTATTAGCATATTGTGTGCATATGCAAGCATAGTGTGTGGGCGTTTGTGTATGTGCGCCAGGTAGCAGGTACAGTAATCTTAATGACAATTGCAACTGTTATGGTGGAAGCCTCTCATTTACAATAACTGGATTCAATATGAGTCAGATCATGTGTGTGTGTGTTCTCCGCCTGAGTGAGCAGTCTGATTGGAAACTCTCCCCCACCAGAAACCCATCTAGCTGTTTTCATCAAGCCAAACTATAATTGAAATCACAGCAAAAAGAGAATCACAGCAAAAACCTTCAAAGAGGAAAGTACAGGACACATTTACTCTGTTGCCTCTTTCAGTTATATTGTTTCTATTGTGCCAGCAATTTAATTAAGCATTAGTGTTCAATAATTCATATTTTGGTCTTAATCAATTTAGAATAATTTCCTGTTGCTTTTGATTTGCAGTGGAGGAAAGTAATACAGTATTTTTGCTCAACTACTTTAAAATGCTAGGTACTTTTACTTGAGTAGTTTCATTTTAGGGAACTCCATAAATTTCTAAGGAAATATTGTACTTCCACTACCTGAACCTGTAACGTTTGGGCTTTCTTTCTCTCACAGGAGTGAGAGCCCTAGTGCCATCGTGGAGTACTTCACCCTGTCTCTGCACTAATTTCTTATTGCTGTCTGATGTGTGTGTTTTGCCACTGATTACTGATTGATGTCTGCTGGGTGTTTCTTGCCTTTATAGTAATTCTCTGTTCTCCTCTCTGTGTCGGTTCTTCAGCAGTGTTACTGGAAGCAGTCGTCCACGGGCAGAAGTTGGATATCTCGCCCGGTGTTATTATTTAGTTTTGTTTTGTTATCGTTCTCACGGTTGAGAAGTCGGATATCTCACCATCCTTATTCTCAGTTATTGTTGTCTTGCTATGTTGGTATATTCTTCCTGCTTCATCTATTATCGCTCTAGTGTTTCTGATAATAAAATAACACAATATTTGTGACTCTGCATGGTCAAACCCGACTTGTGATGGCCAGTGATGCCACAGATTACTTGTAAAAGTAATCCGATTACTGATTACTGATTACTCCTTTAAAAAGTAATCTTAGTTACTTTACTGATTACTTGATTATCAGAGTAACTTAGTTACTTTGAAAGTAACTAGGTTACGAAGTCGTCGTCCCTGCTGCTGCCACAACATAAGAATGACAAAAAATTTTTTTTTTTAAATGTACTCAGTTTGAGTAAAATGTACTAATAGGGCAGGTAGGCCTATCTTGCTATCTATAGATCTATAGATTTCACAAAAGATAAATGGTCAATAACACCACATGTAGGCTGATATGTAGCCTACCTTTGAGGCCTGCCCCATTCAGATATGGTTCTACGTTATTATTATTTATTATTGTGTGAATGAATGAATGAATGAATGAATGAATGAATGAATGAATGAATGAATGAATGAATGAATGAATGAATGAATGAATGAATGAATGAATGAAAACTTTATTTAACAGATTGCAGAATGGGTACAATACAGTACGGCTCAATACACACAATTGTTAAGGGGATGCAGACCAGAGAAAGACGTTTGTCTTGTTTCCATCAGGGTCCCCCATTTTCAATTCATATAGACATTTATGACATACACAACATACATGACATTTATGGCATAGGGACATATAGGTATTTAGTACTGATACATTTGTGACATAAGCGGTATTCAAATATACAGTACTGTTACCCCTAGATCATGACAGAGTATATACATATGATGGGGAGGGGACTGTACATTAGGAGGGGGTGGGTGGGTGGGAGGGAAATATATACGGCGGGGAGGGAATATATATACTGCAGTGTTGTCAGTGTGCTACTGACAACCTACATACTGCAGTATGGTGTTCCATGTTCATGAATTATAGTGCAATGCAAAAGATGTTTAACTCAAAGGTGGAACATACTGTTTGGCTGGTGGTGCAGCTCCGAGTCCTGTAGAAGTCGACGGTCGTGCAGCTGCTGTATATTCCATATACGGTAGACAGTATTTTGTTTCCTCCGCAAAGTGAATGTTTTTTTCACCCAGCTTAACAAACGTTAAGTAGACTAGTGAACTTCCAGTGCAAGAAAGCGTTACGAATACGAGCGCGAGCTTCTCCCTGCTAGCGCGCAGTTTAGGTCAGCCTGAAAATAACAATAACAGCCGCGCCCACCAGCATGGCTCAACACGCCAGGTTGCGTGCTGTGACGTCACTCCCCAATACAAGGAAAAGCTTTCCAAACATATATTTGACTGTCGAAAACGAAAGAAAATACTGCATTCCGCCTGCATTATGATGAGATAGTAACGAAATAGTAATGCACAGCCACTTGGACAAGTAACTGCAATCAGATTACTGGCTTGTAAAGATTAACGCGTTAGATTACTATTTTCGGGGAAAAGTAATCAGATTACAATAACGCGTTACTTAGTAACGCGTTAGTGGCATCACTGGTGATGGCAGATAACATTGCTCAGAAATCGCGAAAATGTCTCGCATTTCAGAAATAGGTAAAAAATATAGCTTTTTTGACTGCTTTGAAATATTATTTCTATGTTCCCTTATTTGCAAAACAATACAACTTGTAAATGAGTAAAAGAAAAGATGTTGCGTTTGTCTTTTACGTGTTATTGTCATAATCTGAACTGGACACAGACAATCCTCTGCCACCCTCTGGCGCTCTGTTTGCGGTACTGCAGGAGTGCCTTTGTCTGGGGATTATTGGATGTGTGTATTAATGTGTTCCCCTTGTATTTGTTATCGGTCCTGTGTGCTCCCCAGTATGTTCAGATGTCTGCCTATTAGTCTAGTGTCCTTGTATTCATTGTATTCATTCTGTCCCTGTAATATTGCTCCTCATGTATTCTTTGTATTATTATTCTTGTGTGTTATAGCCTTCATACCCAGCTGTTTCTTGTCAGTCTAATTAGTTCTGTATCGTGCCGCCCCCTGTCTACCAGTGTCGCGCCATTGTTTCCTGTTCCAGTACCCTTCCGTGCTGTCCTGTCTACCCCAGTATCCTGCCGTGCTATTCTTTATTTCCCTGTGAGTCTTCTCCTGCTTCCTAGCCACATTTTCCAGCACAGCTGAGGTTTTTGTTTACGTGTTTGAAGTTCGGTTTTGTTTGGTTACCCTGTAATTTGTATCCTCGTGTCATGCTCAGTAAAGCCTATTATTTTGGAACGTCGACTTGTTGCCTCGTCTCTCTCACCCTACACTGTCCTGCGTTTGAATCCTACACCTCTCCTAAACTCCCCATTACGACAGAATGGCGCGACCACCCCAGGATTCAGCGGTCAAGGATAGAATTCTCGTCCAGCGAACAGCTTTTAGAGCGTTGCCTAACTCCCTACGTGGCGCGTACAAAGCCACTTATTCTGATATGATAATTCATGTATCTGGATAACCAATGCACGGATTTTGTCGAGGCAGGTAGCGTTATTTCGGGAACATTTATATCTGTAGTCTGGTATATTTTTCGTCCACGAAAAACGGAGGCTGTAATAATGATTATTGCTTGAGTCTCTATGAATAATAATAATTAGAGCCTCCATTTTTCGTGGACGAAAAATATGCCAGACTATAGATATCAATTTCCCCGAAATAACGCTACCTGCCACGACAAAATCTGTTCATTGGTTATCCAGATACAGATAAGTTAGCATCTTAGAATAACAAATAACTGTCGTAATGGGGAGTTTAGGAGAGGTGTAGGATTCAAACGCAGGACAGTGTAGGGTCGGCAGTGGGGCGGCAAGAATATATACAGAACTAATTAGACTGACAAGAAACAGCTGGGTATGAAGGCTAGGACACACAAGAATAATAATACAAAGAATACATGAGGAGTAGACTAGAGCAATATTACAGGGACATAATTAATACAATGAATACAAGGATACTAGACTAATAGGCAGACATCTGAACATACTGGGGAGCACACAGGGCCGATAACAAATACAAGGGGAACACATTAATACACACATCCAATAATCTCCAGACAAAGAGTAGGCACTCCTGCAGTACCGCAAACAGAGCGCCAGAGGGTGGCAGAGGATTGTCTGTGTCCAGATAGTTCAGATTATGACAGTACCCCCCCCCCCCCCCCCGAAGGGGCGGCTCCCAGACGACCCACAAGACCGACCACGGACCGGCAGGGCGAGGGCCGAGACCCCGGAAAAAACTGGGGACGAGGACACGGAAAACTGGAGCTGGGGGGCGGAGAAAATAACCCAGGAGGGGCACAGTAGCAGGGGGGCCGGGGAACAGGACTAGAGGGGAGCCCGGAGAAGGGCGCACGGGGTACGAGACCAGGGGCACTGGAGAGGGGGACAGAGGCCCGGAGAGGGGGGCTGGAGACGGGTACAGAGGCTCGGAGAGGGGGCTGGAGATGGGGACAGAGGCCCGGTGAGGGGGGCTGGAGACGGGGACAGAGGCCCGGTGAGGGGGGGCTGGAGACGGGGACAGAGGCCCAGTGAGGGGGGCTGGAGATGGGGACAGAGGTCCGGTGAGGGGGGCTGGAGACGGGGACAGAGGCCCGGTGAGGGGGGCTGGAGACGGGGACAGAGACCCGGTGAGGGGGGCTGGAGACGGGGGCCGAGGCCCGGTGAGGGGGGCCGGAGACGGGGACAGAGGCCCGGTGAGGGGGCCTGGAACAAAAGGGCGAGGGCGACAACTCCAGAGCAGGGCCCCGGACGGGGGCCACTCTAGGTGCAGACTTCGGGACCGAACCAGGGGGCCCGGAGAAGAGGGGCGAAGGCGACGACTCCAGGTGCAGATCTCGGGACCGGGCGCCGGACGGGGGTCCCTCCCGGCGTAGACCTCGGTGCAGACCTCGTGTTGACCACGGCGCAGACCACGGCGTAGACCACGGCGCAGGGCTGGACCAGACGAGGAGCCGGGACCAGATGAGGAGCCGGGACCAGACGAGGAGCCAGGGCCAGACGAGGAGCCGGGACCAGAAGAGGAGCCAGGACCAGACGAGGAGCCGGGACCAGACGAGGAGCCAGGACCAGACGAGGAGCCGGGACCAGACGAGGAGCCGGGACCAGACGAGGAGCCGGGACCGGACAAGGAGTCGGGACCGGACGAAGAGTCGGGACTGGACGAGGAGCCGGGACCAGACGAGGAGCTGGGACCGGATGAGGAGCTGGGACCGGACGAGGAGCCGGGACCAGACGAGGAGCCGGGACCAGACGAGGAGCCGGGACCATACGAGGAGCCGGGATCAGACGAGGAGCCGGGACCAGATGAGGAGCCGGGATCAGACGAGGAGCCGGGACCAGACAAGGAGCCGGGACCAGACGACGAGGAAGGCCCGGGCATGGAGGCCGGACCGGACGTAGAGACGAGACCCGACGTGGGAGCCGAACCAGACGACGAGGAAGGGCCGGGCGCGGAGGCCGGGCCGGACATTGAGACGGGGCCGGACGTTGAGACGGGACCAGGCGAGAAGCCGGAGGCATGCGACTCCCCGGGGACAGGAGCACGACCCGGGAGTCGGAGGAGGAACAGGGGCAGCTAGAGCTACTCTAGCAGGGGCTAAACTGGGTTAGCTACCTGGGTAGTGCTAGCTGCAGGACCTGTGCTGGCTGCTAGGACTACACTAGCGGGGGCTAGGCTGGCAGTGCTAGCTGCAGGGCCTATACAAGCTGCGGAGGGGGCACTAGCCGAGAGGGCTTGGGTGCTAGGTGTAGGTGCTACACTAGCCGGCGGGGCTAAGGCGCTAGCAGTAGGAACTCTAGCATGCGGAACTGAGGGACTAGGCATAGGAACCCTAGCAGACGGGACTGAAACGCTAGCAGCAGGGCCTCTAGCGGACGAGACAGAGGTGCTAGCAGCAGGGGCTCTAGCGGACGTGGCCAAAAGGCTGGCAGCAGGGGCTCTAGCAGACGAGACAGAGGTGCTAGCTACAGAGGCTACATAGGCAATCTGGGGTAAGCTAGCAGGGGCTAAGCTAGGTGCAGGAGCAGTACTAGCTGCAGAGAGTCTGCTAGCAGTGGTGGATGTGCTAGCTGTAGAGGGTACACTAGCAGGAAGGGCTAATGTGCTAGCTGTAGATGCTACACTAGCAGGAAGGGCTAAGGTGCTAGCTGTAGATGCTACACTAGCAGGAAGGGCTAAGGAGCTAGCTGTAGAGGTTACCCTATTGGAGGAGACTGAGGTGCTAGCTGTAGGGGTTACATTAGCAGGAATGACTAAGGTGCTAGCTGTGGGGGCTACACTAGCGGGAGGGGCTAAGGTGCTACCGAGGCTACACTAGCGGCAGGGGCTGTGCTAACCACGGAGGCCATACCGGCCCAAGGGGCGGTCCCAGCATCTGAGGCTACGTTAGCTATAGGGCCTGTGCACGCGAGGGCAGCTAGGTAGGTAGCTACTGCAGAGGCTGCTCTATCACTGAAGGTTCTGCCAGCTGCAGCTTTACTTGCACAGTAAAGCCTATTATTTTGGAACGTTGACTCGTTGCCTCGTGTCTCTCACCCTACACTGTCCTGCGTTTGAATCCTACATCTCTCCTAAACTCCCCATTACGACGATTTGTTATTCTAAGATGCTAACTCATCTGTATCTGGATAACCAATGAACAGATTTTGTCGAGGCAGGTGGGGTTATTTCGGGGAATATTTTTCGTCCACGAAAAATGTAAGCTCTAATTATTATTATTCATAGAGACTCGAGCAATAATAATTATTACAGCCTCCATTTTTTGTGGACGAAAAATATACCAGACTATAGATATAAATGTTCCCGAAATAATGCTACCTGCCTCGACAAAATCCGTGCATTGGTTATCCAGATACATGAATTATCATCTCAGAATAAGTGGCTTTGTACGCGCCACGTAGGGAGTTAGGCAATGCTCTAAAAGCTGTCCGCTGGACGAGAATTCTATCCTAGCCTACTACTACACCAACGGTCTTCATTAGATAAACCAATAGATACAAAACATTGTGTATGACAAAATAAATATGGGCTGTTTTAAATTGTGTGAATAGTTGTTGTGAGTACTCGCACTGTTTCAATATAATCCGTTTTACCATTCATTCATTATAAACACAGACGTAAGGTGTCCACCGCGCTCAGAACGTCCAATTCTATCAACAAATTTTTTTTAAGCTACGGCCAAAATGCGTGGTGACGTGTTGACCAATTTCGGAGGGGGATCCCAATGATATATCAATAAAAACGTACTGTCTGTTGTAATCACGGCGAGAGCCTTCCTCACCCCTCCTCCTTCCTCACCATCACCATCACGGCGGAAGCCTTCCTCACCCCTTGTCCTCTCACACCCTTATATGGGCAGCATCCGACCCCAGGGTTCCCACGCTGCCAGCACACTAATTGACATGGCTGAGAGGAATCCCCTCATCAGCGAGATGGTACTTCAGGCCACGGATCCTGTTCTACCCTTGTCGGAGTGTTAACCTTACTACCTAGGTACGACGACTAGCTCTAGCCTTGCTAATCAAAGCCTTGTTGAATTGCCTTGTCGCTAACCCTGTTCTCTCTGTGCCCCAGGACCACCGCCCCGGTACTCCGCTCACCTGGACGCCCCGTGCAGCACATGGAACGCACCATTCCTCTCCCCGAGAACATTCTTGTACCTGTCGCACATTCTCAATTGTGAAACTGTCTGCTTGGGGAATCCTAATTAAAAGCCACCTAAACCGCTCCATTCTCTCTCCTCCTGTGTTCTGCAATTGGGCTCCGCCAAACCCCTATCCTAACACTGTCAGTTCATTTCCAAGGGATATGTTCACGTGCACAGCAAGTTTCACCAGTTCCCGGCATTTTTAACCAGTGGAGAAAGGTAAGAGAGATTTCCCTATCGTTTTCTTATATGAATTATTCAACCTACATTAATAAAACATACCTGGTGATCAACTACAGTTTGCTGTGAGCATTAGGATATGTGTAGTGTTCTGATACAACGATTATTGGTGAAGTGATGTCGAGATTAATTTGGGGTGTGACAGCTGCTGCAGGCGACCTGTGGTTTGCTGATGAGAATGGCGGGGCAGGAGCTGCAGCTGGATTAGCGTATCGATTCGTTGGGAGGCGGAGATAGTCATTGGATTCGGCAAATCATGCAACGTTTAGATTTCAGTGAACCCCACATGATAATGTTGCCAAACAACGATACAGGCAAGAAAAAGAAAAGAAGTGAGAGACAATACAGTGTGTTGTTTTATATTCGTGTTAGCTAAAGCTAAGTTTAAGTTTATTTAAAAATGTGTGTGGTAGTGAAAGGTTAACCTTCTGTAGTGTGGTAGTGAAAGGTTAACCTTCTGTAGTATGGGAGTGAAAGGTTAACCTTCTGTAGTGTGGTAGTGAAAGGTTAACCTGTTTATTATGTCTATTTAATTAGTTTATTAGATTACTGCACAATCCAAGCAGGCATGGCCACCCGCATTTCACTGTAAGGTTACCTTTCACTACCACACTACAAGAGGTTAACCTTTCACTACCACACTACAGAAGGTGTCACAAGACAGAGTCATTGTCATAACAAAGAGCCTGAGACTGGAACGCTGCCAGGTGGTAATTGCCCCAGAGAGAGGGGGGCCATGGATTACAATGAATTCTGGGTAGAGTTGTAGTTTTTTTTACACTGTAAGTGTAAACTCTTGAAGGCCATTTTTCTCTGAATACGTTTTGTAATATCACCATGATTCATAGGAAGTAGCTTGAAAAGTATCCCACCAAAATGTTCAAGTGATGGCTTATTTTGAAGGTATAAATCTGTACTTTCATAATGTGTAAAAATAAAAATAAAAATTTGAAGATCCCTCAACATGACCCTGAACACCACGCCTAGTCACATTTGAGAAGAGCAAACACCATCTCTGCCTCCTTCTTCCATTCTACAATTGGACTCAACATCTTACCTTGATTCCTGACATGAACGCATCAGTTACCCACCTGCACTATAGCCTAGCTAAGAGATGGTAGATACACTAGCTCGGAGGAACACCGCAAACACAGAAACGCTACAGTAAAATAGTAACGTTAATACACAATTGACACATGTGCAGACAGTTGACAGTTGCTGAGTAATGATTTGACAACTTCTGTCCATAATAAATATAACCCTGACAGTGAAGGATGTGGGTCAATGGCTCAGCTTCAACTTCAATATGAAATGCATAGGAGGTTCACACACACACACACACACACAGAGCACGGAGGAACACTGCAAACACTATCGTTAATACACTATTGACACAAACGGATGAATGAATGAGGTCCTACTGCTAATCAGTGATGCCACAGATTACTTGTAAAAGTAATCTGATTACTGATTACTGATTACTCCTTTAAAAAGTAATCTAAGTTACTTTACTGATTACTTGATTATCAGAGTAACTTAGTTACTTTGAAAGTAACTAGGTTACGAAGTCGTCGTCGTTCCCCCAACAGTTTTTTTTTAAACGCTTTATTGAAAGTGCATAAATTGTTTTTAACTTGTTTCTCTGCACATAACGTAAATTGTTAAACTAGTGCTTCAGCTTCTGTACAATCAAGTATGGTAAAGCAACAGTCTATGATGCTCACAGCATTAGAGCAGCCAGCCAGTGATTTTACAAAACCAGTGTATCACATCTAACAAATGCAGGCTGAACTATTCAATTATATCAACTGTAACTATTAAATTGTTTTTATAAATGTCTCTCTATAAACATACAATCAGTCTCTCTTTAACATGTAAATTAACTGTAAATCTGGCAAATAAGAGCTTTTGCTCTGCCACCATCAACCCTCCTGTACCTAGTCGAAGCGTCGGCTAGTGTTGTGATTCCAGATGCTTTCAATGCAATTGGATGTGCTGTTTTTAGCGGTAGACAGTATTTTGTTTCCTCCGCCGTGAAGTAGTGACTGAGGCTACGTTTAGACGAGCGTTTTGGGGTGGAATTCTGAACAGAAACGGCAAAAGTCATCTTGCGGTTTCACTTTTAATTTTGCCAAGCGTTTTGGGGTGGAATTCTCCGACGACGGAGCCCTGCTGGCACACGATTGGCGCATATGTCACATGACGTGCTGTGAAGACCCGCCCTACTCTGCCTCTGATTCGCAGACTGTGGATGGGGAATGTGATTGGACCAAAGCAGAGTCACTCAGAGACAGAGGGACCAGTCACGCCGCGGGACACATTCTTGTATTTAACCCTTTCACTGCCACACCACGTCACTCCCAAAAGAAAAACAGCTCAAAATGTATTTTTGACTGTCGAAAACGAAATAAAATACTGCATTCCGCCTGCATTATGAATTTATGATGAGATAGTAACGAAATAGTAATGCACAGCCACTTGGACAAGTAACTGCAATCAGATTACTGGCTTTTAAAGATTAACGCGTTAGATTACTATTTTCGGGGGAAAAGTAATCAGATTACAATAATGCGTTACTTAGTAACGCGTTACTGGCATCACTGCTGCTAATTAACTCATTTCGACTTATGTACATACTGATTCGATACTTTCTTTCGGTCCCGAAGACTTGGTACAACCTCGCTGCCTTCTTTAGCAACTGCCTGGAAATCACTGCAGCATTATAAAGTCCTTGATTCTCAATGTCGTCTTTGCAAAAATCTAAAAATTTACTTGGCCCATTGCTTGTGGAGGACAATATCATTAGGATATGAGTGCAAGGACATATTCGCTGCTTGGCAGCCAGCTAACTTACTCGAATCACAGTTGATTGTGGGCGGTGGCTTCAACAACATTAGTGGCTGAGGTATGCAGATCATCGCCTCTTACACGTCACAGATCCAGTCAATTCAGAATGGCTTGTTTCAGTGGGGGGAGTTCTTGTCTCAGCTGAACTGCAGAAACTGCACTTTTTCACAGATTTCACATTTTGTCAGTGTTGGTACAAACCCACATTGCTTGAAAACAATGCAAAACACTGGAAAAGGCTATTTTTTACAATAGGGGACCTTTAACCTCTTAACAGGCGCCCCCAACATGTTAGTTTTCGTTTTTTGAGGACGGCATACTTTTTTGCAAACCAAAATACTATACTTTATACTTATAGCACATGCATGAGCCTGATCTCTATTGAAAGATGACATTCTGCAGTTTCTGATACAATAAAGGAAATTCACTTTTAGTGCTAATGAAATAGAGTAACGTCTGAACTTGAGTTGTAGAAAAACTTGTTACTCACGTTTTTCTGTAGTAGTTAGTAGTCCAGAAGTAGTATTTCCACAAAAGTTGGTATGGCTGAAAAGACACCATGCATACATAGCCTGAGGTATTGTGTGGTACATGTCCAAATTTCATAGAAATCCGTTCATAAATGAGTGATTAGGAGCGATTTTGGTAAACTGTGTAGCGTTCCTGGTTTCCCTTTCCTCATAGACTTTGATTCATTCTGCATTTTTTCACTTGTGACTTTTCGTGGGGTATCATTGGAAAACCACACTCATTGGCTACAACCCTGTCCAATAATTTTCGAGATCGCCAAATGATTGACGGAACTAGAGCCCCAAGAGTCGGGAGTGGTATTTGCACAATAACGTGTACTTCGGTGCACGCCTCACATATCGGCATGTAACTCGAGAACCGCTGAGCGGATTTTGTCACCTAAAAAGGGCTATCGACAGGCAAATGGGGCTTTAATTCGATATATATATATATTGTATTAAAAATATGCACACCAGAGCCACTAGAGGTCGCCAAAGTGCCGGTGGACAAATCGTCCTCAAGAGGGCCCACATGTGGGCCGTTGCATGTTAAGAAGATTAAAGATTCAACTAGACTTTGAATAAGTCTTTATTCATTGCTTTGAATAAGTCTTTATTCATTGCACATATTGACAATGTCGTCATGCGGTGACACACATATGCGATGGCCGGAACACACAGATACATAGGGGAGAGTGGGGTAAGGAGTGCCAAGGGGCAAGTAGTGCCCTGTTATCTAGAAACCCATAGAAGAAGTTGGTCATGTGACAACATATTTTTGAAGAGGCATCCATTTCACTCAACCTGCAGAGAAGGGAGACACCTGGCTTGAGAGGTAACCACATTTAAGTTCAAAAAATTAAAAATGCCCTCCAAAGTAAAATTTGTATGATCAAGGTTTTTTTATTGCTGTGTTTGAACAATTATAGACAACTTTGAAAACAGTTCACACATGTTTTAGTGCTTTAGTAAGCTACACCATGAGTCTATACAGTTAGCATTTTTTCAAAATGGTAGGCTTGGGGTGAGTTGTGCCGAAGGGCCTGGGTTAAGTTGTGTCAGGTCTTCTGTTTGTTAAGTTGCCCCAACTTATAATTATTAACTATATATATATTACTTTATTGTATTTTATTGTTATTGCACATTGTATTCTTACATTTGATCACTAAAACTATGTGATATTCTTAATTTTAGACCAAGATCCATCATGCCACGCAGATATACAAACGGAAGACAGACAGGGTTTCAATTCCTCTTGAGAAGTTGGAAAGAGCAGTGAAAGAGGTGCAACAGGGGAAGACTATACGTCAGGTTGGAAAGGAGATGAAGATCTGCAGGATGCTTTTACCGCTTTTGAGATAAAAATCATCTGTTTTACGTAAAATTATCAATGGCACAATTTACCCCGTCACAACTTACCCCGCACCAGGGCCAAGTTGTGCCACAAAACCACTTTTTTTTTCTAAAGCTATATTTCTGAAACAGTTTATTTAAGATCCAAAGTGATTGTCCCCAGGGATGCACAACATCCTAAACTATATGTACATATTTTAGTTGGGCGCATTACTGTAATCCCCTTGCTTTAAAGTAAAAAGTGGCACTGCTCACCCCACTCTCCCCTACACATGCAATTTTTTCTGGGGAGAACTTGGATTGGTCCCCGGGCGTGGCCCCATGCCGCAGCCCATGTCTGCTCTCGGCTGCCCTTGGGGAGAAGGACGACGGGATGGGTCAAACACAGAGAGGAACATTTCATCAGCGACCAAAAAAGATAAATTGCATGTGTGTGTATCTGTGTGTGCCGCCCATCACATGTGTGTGTCACTGCATGACGACATTGTCAATGTGTGCAATGAATAAAGACTTAAAGTCCAGTTTAATCTTAATATTAATCTTAATCTACATTGCTGAGGGCCCAAGGGAGTGCAGTGTCTAATTTTGTGCCATTACTTCAGATGGTGAAACTATAAAAACAAACTTTACGCATACCTCAAGAACCGTTCATCTGACCGACTTCACACTTGGTGGATATATTGCTGAGGTCCGAAGGGAGTGCAGCGTCCAATGTGGTGCCATTTGGCCAGATGCTGGCACTATAACTACACACAGTTGCAAGCAATCGTCCACTTCTGAACGTTTTGAACCGGCACTTATTTGAAAATAATAATTAGAACATAAATAACATAAATACAGTAAGCATACATAATCAAAAGAGGAATTTTGTAATTAATTAATAATTTTAATCAAACATGTATATCCACTTTAAGCTCTTTTTCTTTTTACTTAATTGACTAATAAGAAGGTGGGAAACTACACTAAGTTTAGGTGGGTTCAACCTCCACTACATCCCTGGTTACAACTTTATGTCGTCAGTCAGACTCTGAATGCAGCTTGTTAAAACATTATGATCTTATATTGTGGAAGGCCAACTGACATGGGAAAACACTTGAGATTGAAAACACAAAACGGCAAGGACGCAGTTTAGAGCTAAAAAAAAACAAAGGCATATATTTGTAAAAGCTTTAAAAAGCAGTGGGTCACCTCCCAAGCAGGGGGTTTGTCCATGTAGGGTAGAGGTCAGACCTGACCAGGGGAGACTCACGATAAAATCATATGTGCTGGTAGTTAGTAGTCTCAAGCTTCCCTCAAACTTGTCCCATTCAATTATCACCTCTTTAGCCCTGTGCCCAAGCCAACATCCATCAATACCCAGTTTCTACTTTCCTGTGTATGTATGTGTGTGTGTGTGTGTGTGTGTGTGTGTGTGTGTGTGTGTGTGTGTGTGTGTGTGTGTGTGTGCGTGCGTGCGTGCGTGCGTGCGTGCGTGCGTGCGTGCGTGCGTGCGTGTGTGTGTGTGTGTGTGTGTGTGTGTGTGTGTGCGTGTGTGTGTGTGTGTGGAGGGGGGAGGTGAGACATCGAGAGAAGAGAGAGAGAGAGAGAGAGAGAGAGAGAGAGAGAGAGAGAGAGAGAGAGAGAGAGAGAGAGAGAGAGAGAGAGAGAGAGAGAGAGAGAGAGAGAGTGGAGGGAGAGTGGGACAGACAGACAGACAGAGAGAGAGAGAAGGGGGGGGGCTGTAAGTTGCCACTTACCAGACCGTGCTCCTCTTTGACGTTATGACTCCTGGGGCTAAGGTGAGACTGTCTGTCACACAGGTCAAGGGGTTAATGGAAGCAGCTGGGTCTCATCCATACACCTGACGCAGCTGTGAGGGATACCAGTGATTACCAGTGACCTCATCTGTAAGACAAAGGTCGCCGTCCCTAGTGCTCTCTCCAGGCCTGTGTGGAGGTACTTGGTAGGCGGGCCCCAGGGCTAGAATGATGACATACATATCCACAAAACGGATCACAAATTGCTCTAAGAACGAGCAAGAAAAGGAGAGAGGCAGACGGCTCCTCTGGCGTGACGTCTCATCAAAGCACTTTGATGTAGTTTAAATGCCAAAAAAGTACTTTCTCGCCTTGCTCTCTTGAGCTTGTCAGTGTGATGATTTCATACCCAGATAGTCACCAGAGACATTTCTGTAAAATGCACTATGTCACCATTGGAAGGCACTCCCCTGGTGCAGATGCATATCGCCACTGGATGGTTTGAATTGAGTGGATGTCTTTCCCTGGAGATATGGCCCTCATTAACAACTGACCTGGAATACCCTGGCCGTCCACAACACATCAGCCATCACACCCTACAACTGCAACTCCTGTACCTCTGTATATATTCTGTCACTGTGTCCACAAGTGCACTATTTAATTAAAGGCTCTTACGAATAGACTGTGTTGTGGAATATTTTAAATGAGCCAAGACAGTGAACTGTAGAAATTCAGATGAGTCAAATTGTATAAAAAAGAACATAGTTTTATTTGTGTGGCCACAGAAAAGTATCCTCAGTTTACAATCAGAGACAAGTGTAATACGAACGTCTGACCAGAAAGTGAGAAAGAGCTCTGGTCAGACTTACAATTAAATACCAGCTGGGAATGAAATGAAAACAAAGATGCGTAAATGAAAACAAAGATGGGTTTACAGGTTTTGTCATGTCTCACACAAGACTCATATGAAGACTAACAAGAAAAGACCAAGATGTGATTTTTCTTGGACGTGTCATATCTAAGTCACGCTGTCCTGGGCCTTGGTCGTTGTTTTAAGAACACTGTTAAGACTGTCGCCCTAGTGTCTGAGCTGTATACTAGTTAACTATATTAACTAGTCAAGGCTATACAGAGAATATGTATTTAACCAGAGCTACTGTATGAACATGCCCAGTAAGCTGTACAAATTATGTAATAGGATGAAACATAATATTTTCTACCACAACTGTATATGTAGAGGGTTGGAAATTGGCCTTCTATATATAATTTTTATATTGTCAACTAAACTGTGTAGTATAATCTGTCTCTCCTCCCCCCTCCAATACACTGTCCCCTGGGCCCTTTATCTACATCATGTCTACCTAACACCCACCCTATCCTATCCCCCACTACACCCCTCCTTCTAGTATACCTTTACCACCCCCCCAATACATAAATTTGTAATAACCAACTTTCTTCCTCCCGAGGGAGTTAACGGCGATCATCCTTGTAGGAGTGTATATTCCACCGCAAGCCAGTAACAACGTTGCGCTCTCCAGACTCCACGACGAGGTAAATAGAATACAAGCGGCGAACGTTAACGCCGCCATTTTAGTGCTGGGTGATTTCAACAGCGCCAATCTGAGAAAGGTATTACCTGACTTCTATCAGCATGTGACTTGCAACACCAGAGGCGGTAACATCCTAGATCACTGTTACACGCAATTTAAAGGTGGCTACAAGGCTCATTCTGATAGTGGCTTTGGTAAATCAGATCACACGTCCATTTTTCTTTCACCAAAGTACAAACAGAGAATCAAAAGTACTCCTGTAGTCTCGCGAGAGGTGCAGAAATGGGATTTGACGTCAGAGGAGACGCTACAGGCTGCGTTTGACTGCACAGACTGGAACGTGTTCCGCGACACAGATAACATTAATGTCTACACGGAGACAGTGCTGGACTATGTTTGTACTTTGGTGGAAGAAACAATCCCCACTACCAAAATGAGAGTTTACCCAAATCAAAAACCCTGGGTAGACAAATCCGTCTGTGAAGCTCTGAGAGAGCGCACCAAAGCATACAATGGCGGCCTAGTGGCAGGCAACATGAATGACCACAAGGTGGCGCGATACAACGTAAGGAGGACAGTGACAGAGGCCAAACGTCGCTACAGGGATAAAATTGAACTCCAGTTTGAACAAGCTGACTCTAGAGCTATGTGGCAGGGGCTCAAAACGATGACAGACTACAAAGGCGCCTCCCTCAAACTGAACAGTGACATCTCCTTAGCAAATGACCTCAATACCTTCTATGCGAGGTTTGATGCTGGTAATAACAACACCAGCCCACAAGCCACGGCAATGGGGGGGGGGGGGGGGGGGGGTCGGCTGCTGATGGAGACGCAGTGTTCAGGGTAACAGAGCATGAGGTGAGGCGGACCTTTAAAAAAGTGAATATCAGGAAGGCAGCAGGTCCGGACGGCATCCTCGGCCGCGTCCTAAAAGTCTGTGCCGACCAACTGGCCCCAGTATTCACTGACATATTTAACCTGTCCTTAGAACAGGCTGTCATCCCCACCTGCCTGAAGAAGTCCACTATTATCCCTGTACCCAAAAAATCCAAGCCTGCTTGCCTCAACGACTACCGCCCTGTAGCTCTCACCTCCATAGCCATGAAGTGCTTTGAGAAGCTAGTAAAGGGCTACATCTGCTCCTCCCTCCCCATCAACATGGACCCCCTGCAATTTGCATACCGCCCCAACAGGTCCACGGAGGACGCCATAGCCCATGTGCTGCACACAGCAGCATCACACCTGGACAAGAGGCAGGGGAACTATGTGAGAATGCTATTCATCTACTACAGCTCGGCATTCAATACCATAGTCCCCTCCATACTCATAGCCAAGCTCAGGGACCTGGGCTTGAACTACGACCTCTGCCAGTGGGTCTTGGACTTCCTGACTGGCAGACCCCAGGTGGTGAGAGCAGGCAACTGCACCTCCTCATCCATCACCCTCAACATAGGGGCCCCCCAGGGCTGTGTTCTGAGTCCCCTCCTCTACTCCCTGTACACACACGACTGTGTGGCTCAGCGGAGTAGCAATACAATCATCAAATTTGCTGACGACACAGTGGTGGTGGGCCTGATCTCTGCCAACGACGAGAGGGCCTACCTGGAAGAGGTCAAGGTCCTGGCGGGATGGTGCCAGGAAAACAGCCTCTCCCTGAACGTCAGCAAAACAAAGGAGATGATTGTGGACTTCAGGAGGTCGGGGGTCAAGGACTACAGCCCCCTCAGCATCGACGGGGCACCGGTTGAGAGAGTCAACAGCTTTAAGTACCTCGGAGCCTACATATCCGAGGACTTGACATGGACCACACACATTGACAGTGTTGTGAAGAAGGCACGACAACGCCTCTACTTCCTCAGGCGCCTAAGGAAGTTCCAAGTCAGCCAGAAGATCCTTAAGAACTTCTACTCATGTACAATAGAGAGCATCTTGACTGGCAACATCACCTCCTGGTTTGGGAATAGCACTGCACAAGACCGAAGCAGACTACAAAGAGTGACACGTTCAGCCGAACGCACAATTGGAGGGGGGCTCCCCACCCTCCAGAACATTTACAACAAGCGTTGCAAGGGCAAGGCTAAGAGAATCATTAAAGACTCCAGTCACCCGAACAACTGCCTCTTTGAACTGCTGCAGTCAGGCAAGCGATACCGGAGTCTCAAGGCGAGCACAGAAAGACTCAGAAGAAGCTTCTATCCCCAGGCCATCAGGCTGCTAAACGAACAATGAACACTACACAACAACAACCACCAAACGCACATAGCACACACATCCACACGCACACACTCACTTTAAACAAACACACTGTAGCACCCACTCCACACACTTTATAGCACACACCCACTTTAAACAAACACACTGTAGCACCCACTCCCCACACTTTATATTTATTGATGAAGGATTGCACTACAACTCGTACACCTTACTGTAAATTGTACCTAAATTGTACCTCATCCCATTTCTGCTTTGCACTATATAGTACTGTACATTAGTACACTGCATAGTATTGTATATTATATGGTAACTCAGAACATTGTACATATGTCTATACCGAACACTGTGACCTCATTTTCTTCTTCTAAATTACATGCTATACTATGTTATTTTATACTATCTTGTCTAGCACAGTCTCTGGAGCGTAACAGTAAGAAGCATTTTGTATGAAAGTATTCTGTACTTCTGTATGACAACTATTAAAGAAACTTGAAACTTGACCAGCAAATTATTGCCTCCGATGGCGCCACCAGACTGGAGATAAGGGAAGTTAAAACTTGCCGGTCATGCATACTGGAAAAGTAAATGTGTGCCCGAGCTGAACATTCATTCACAGTGTCTGTTTCCTCATGGCTCCACACGTATGAAAATATGTTTAAAACAATATAATTTTGGAGTATAATTGTGTGAAGTGTTGTATAATAATTTGGTAATATTACAAGTATACAAGAGAAACCAGAAAGATGCATGTCAGTATTGTGTTGCAACATAAAAAGAGTGAAATGTTATTATTGATTTATAATCAACAATGTATTTGGTGACAGTGTTAAAGTAAATATGTGTGTTTTGGTACTAGTGAGGGAAGGTATATGTGCAGAGTTAGGATGTTTATTTGGAAAAAGGAAGATAAAATGAAATACTGACTGCAGAAGTAAATGTGCACCCGAGCTAACAACACTAATCCACTGTGTCTGTTTGCTCCACAGGCTGGTCCAGGTAGCTACCCCTAGTCCTGAGGCCGGTAACATATCAACTCTGTATATCCTGTAGTGTACAGCAAAGGTGTTATTTTCACCCTTGCAAATATTCAGTATTTTCTATTTATATGCTCCTGTCACTGTATGCATGTGTACAACAGTGACACTTAGTTTACACCCTTCGCCCCACCGCAGTTACACGATACCTCCAACACCTCTGTATCTGTTCCACTTATATTCAAATTCTCAATGGAAGAAAACACATTCTCTTCGCTGCTTCATAAGCACTACACCAAATTCCATGTATGTGAAAAGTAGGCTACTTGGTAAAATAAACCAAATCAGATTGTATCCCTCCAAAAGCTGTAGCTAATATGGGTATTCATTTCATAATTGATGTCACCAAAAGGGATTCCACCACCCCCTGCACATCTCTTTAAATCACAAAGATGTCAACACAGGGACTGATATCACTCTCTCTTACAAATAAATTATTATACAGAAAATATATCTTTAATGTGATATCTGATGGGAGGTATGACATCATACAGCATACATGTCATCTGAAACGTCATCTCTGTTGAGTCCGTTGGGGTCGGCTCTAGGTTTTTGACATAAAAAGCTAAACAATGATATAATATAATATTATATGTGATAGGCCTATAATAATAATATATTTGACGTAGAAAAAACTTAAACAAAATAGTAATTGAAGCAATACTCAGATTTGTTGTATTAATAAAAAAAAATTAAAATAAAAAAAAAAAATATATAGTAGAAAGAGGAGATTATTTTGGCCCTGTTGCTGTATTGGACAGGCTTTTCAATCTGTCATTATTTTATAAACCGTTTATAAACCTTTACACTTTGTCCCCAGTGCCATTCAGGCTCTGACATAAAGAGGCCGATTTGAAGTTTGAATCAGTTTGAAACTACAGTAGGTGAAAATCGCTGTGCTTGGGCTTTGTGTGACACTGGGATTTCAACACATCCAATCGTTTAACACAGAACATGTCTTCAGGAAGAATAGGCAATAGCAGCTGTCTCCTGTATCTTTGACTCTCATCCAGTCTGTTTGTGCGTGCGTGTGTGTGTGCGTGTGTGTGCGTGTGTGTGTGTGTGTGTGTGTGTGTGTGTGTGTGTGTGTGTGTGTGTGTGTGTGTGTGTGTGTGTGTGTGTGTGTGTGTGTGTGTGTGTGTGTGTGTGTGTGTGTGTGTGTGTGTGTGTGTGTGTGTGTGTGTGTGTGTGTGTGTGTGTGTGTGTGTGTGTGTGTGTGTGTGTGTGTGTGTGTGTGTGTGTGTGTGTGTGTGAAAGAAAGAGAGGTCAGATTGAGGATGGGGCTGGTTTGCTCTGGGTGATAATTACAATAAAGTAACAATCCAGATTATTTGATGGTGGGATCTAATACAAGATAGTGTTAATCTATGAGCACACATGTTTATGATGTGCACACATGTTTGTGATGTGCACACGTGTGTGTGATGTGCACACATGTTTGTGACGTGCACACATGTTTGTGATGTGCACACGTGTTTGTGATGTGCACACATTTGTGATGTGCACACGTGTTTGTGATGTGCACACGTTTGTGATGTGCACACGTGTTTGTGATGTGCACATGTGTTTGTGATGTGCACATGTGTTTGTGATGTGCACACGTGTTTGTGATGTGCACACGTGTTTGTGACATGCACACATGTTTGTCATTTGTCTTGTTATTGTGCCTGCAAGCATGTATATACATGTGTATCCATGTTTGTGTCTGTGTGTCTGTGTGTTTCGATTCTGACAGCAAAGATCAAATACCGGAGAGGAGGTGAAATGAAGAGAGCAGTGGAGAGGAGGTGAAAGGAGGGGTAAAGGAGAGTCAGAGGAGAAGAAGAAGACAGAATCCAACAGGGGAGGTCTCGTGGGCTGACGAGTGGCAGGCAGGGAGAGGAGGTGAGCAGAGCGGAGGAAATAAGAGAGGACAGGAGGGGGAGGGGGAAGAGTTGAAAGGGGGAGCTGGCTGACCTGAGAGGAGATGGAAAAAATAAGTGAGAAGAGAGAACAGAGGGTGGGGGTTGTGCAGCATACAGAGAAGCATGGTGGCAGAGGAAAGAGGAGGAGATATAGAGGACAGGAGGAGGTGGAAGAGGAGAGGAGACAGAGATATAGAGGATAAGAGGAGGTAGAAGATGAGACAGAGGTATAGAGGACAGGAGGAGGTGGAAGAGGAGAGGAGACAGAGGTATAGAGGACATGAGGAGGTAGAAGAGGAGACAGAGGTATAGAGGAGAGGATGTGGTAGAAGAGGAGTCAGAGGTATAGAGGACAGGAGGAAGTAGAAGAGGATACAGAGGTATAGAGGACAGGAGGAAGTAGAAGAGGAGAGGATACAGAGGTATAGAGGAGGTAGAAGAGGAGACAGAGGTATAGAGGACAGGAGGAGGTAGAAGAGGAAACAGAATAGAGGACAGGAGGAAGTAGAAGAGGATACAGAGGTATAGAGGACAGGAGGAAGTAGAAGAGGAGATTTTGATTTTAGAGAAAGAGTAAGACCCTTATTTCCGTCATGGTCCCAGGGCTGTTAGGCCACAACAAAAACTAACATGACAATGACAAAAACACATACATTTAAAGCATTAGAAGACTAACCTATAGCTAAAATTGTATATCACACAATAACTAAAAACAGTTGGAATCCCATTCTTAGTATAGGGGGCTATTCCTCTACTCTGTCCATGAGCCACTTCCTGACGTTTCTCTTGAAGCTGTGGAGGCACAAGCTCTGCTTGATGGGGATAGGCAGCTTGTTCCAATCCTGGGCTACAGAGAAAGCAAGGGAGCACTGGCATAGTTTGGAACGGAAAGAAGCAGGCTTAACACATTGAGCGCCATAAGCTTCCCCCATCCTTCACTGTAGCGCCAGCTTTTCATGACCATTTTCGCAATATTTCACGATTTTGCGGAGCTATTGGATATTCTATATTATAGCTATGGAGACAATAGTATGGCTCATTTGACAGACACTATTTCTAGTCCAACATGTAAAAAATAGTTTGTTTCTACACACTGTAGTTTGTAGTTTATTACACGCTAAACATCGTCCATTTCCAAGATAATCCAGTCTTTTTCCATAGATCGCAAGATAAAACGTGTTATATGCAATAAGCCCAAACCGTACTGGTTGATCCCCTGAAACCCCAAATACTCCCAAATCAAAGGTATATACCATGTACACATATGCCTTCACAAAATTATCAAGGGGGGGGGGGTCGTTACAAAATGCTTGGTTTATGGCCGGTAACGTAAGACACTGTGATCGTTACATAAACATGTTTCAGGTTCGGTAAAATAGACATAGGGGGTCCTTACCTTAGCCAGAAGGTAATCCAAAAAGAATAATTCCAAATTCCAATGATCCCATCGACGATCGCGATTACTCGTTTATATGTAATTACACGTGTTTACGGGACACTATAGGTTTTGAGGCGAGCAGATCTGCTAGCGATTGCTTTGGAAGAGCTCCTCCCCCTCAGAGCAAGTATTGATAGTCCACTTCATTCATTGCCTCTCCTGATCCATTTCTTTCTGAGTTCAAAAGGTAGGTGAAACTGCCACCTGGTAAGATTCGATCTGCATTGCAATTCCAACGTAGGCAAACAAGCCAGGGACACATAGAATGATCCGGATGATGGTTTAGAACGGGGATCAGAGGGAAAATATCAAAGGATCTAAAAACGTATTATTACATGTTTGGCGCTCAAGCGTTGACGGTGAAACACGTAATATTACGTGTTTGGCCCCAAATGAGTTAAGGTTCGATATGCTTGCTCTAGTTCTGTGGTTGTGGGATTCACTGGGATTCACTGACTGGGTGAATCCCACAGAGGTATAGAGTAGTGGTTCCCAAAGTGGGGGTCGCGACCCCTCTGCAGCCGCGGAGGGGTCGCAACATGATTTCCAGAATGTATTGATTTCATACATTTGATTTAAAAAAAGAATTTCATGCAGTCAGGCCGCTGAACTTAGAAGCAGGCCAGGCCAGTGTTTCTAGTTGCAGCGGCGCGATAAATTAGATAACCTATGTGGGGAACAACCAGGAGATCACTGCAACAGAGGGTAACTTGATTTCCAAAAAAGAGGACATGCTGGCCCCAGCCTCGAGATACATAATCATACCCAAAGTGTACTCAAATATGCCGTATTGTTATACTATATTTAAAGTATGATTCCTCTGTATGGATAGAAAATTATTTATTATATACTTTTATATAATACAATAATATCTCTCTATAACCAAAGACACCAAACCAAAGTTACTCAACAATCAACATGTTTTATAATGCCTAAAATGATCTTTCTGACAAATCTCAATGGCACACGAATAACTTAAAGATCAGTCTTACTGGACAACAATAAATAATAATAATAAATATGAAATAATGTTCTAAATAATACTATTCTGTATAAAATCCTTTAACAAATTATCTCTGTATCTTTTCAATGTAAATAATAAAACAGTATAACCTCACAAAGATACTAATCTAATTATTTTAAAAGTGCACTATGCAGTTTTGAATTTCACATTTGCATAACTTTACATTTACATTAGTGAACATGACTAACATGTAAAACTAATGTAAGATATTCCTTTATTGATCCCCTTGGGGAAATGTGGTGTAAAATGTAAATGTGTCAGGCTGTTGTTCGTTTGCGTGTACTAACCAGTCCGGTAACCAGGGTGGGGAAATGTCAGAGTACAAGGTCCATTTGTGAGTCCCGAGACACCAGTTGGAGAGCGTGTGCGTGCAGGAAGCGGAACGGTGTTAATCCGAGCGCAGGGAGTTATATTTCATTCATGGCTTTGCGCTCTGCTCTATTGGAACTGTCCCTTTAATCATACTATCATGAAAACTTTCAACCACATGTACGCTCCTCACCTGCCTGGCCACGCCCACATCCTCTCACACATAAGCAGGGCCATGGCTATACTACCAGCTCCTTCCCTACTTTCACCACCGTGAAGTCTGTGTATAGCACCGCTTCAAGTTTAGTGCTTAAAGTAGTTAGTTAGTTATAGGAGCTGTGTTGGTGTTGTCTTTTGGTTCTCCCTCTCTCACTAATTTACGGGAGAGAGAAAGGATAATGTCATCACCACCGGAGAGTCTAGAGGATTATTCTGATCTCCACCGGCGTTTCACATTTGGGGAGTGCGCGTCGCTGGGCAGTTCCCCCGCCAGCGTTGCGCTCCGGCTGTGCAGCTGGATACTATTTCCACGAGAGGCAGTCGGCTGGTCCGACGGCCTCTGGTGGGTGGTGTCTTGCGACGCGGGCCTCAGGTGTGTCAGTTGTGCAGCGTCGGCTGCGCAGGCTTGCGGCTCCGCAGGACAGCCGGCTCCAAGCGTTGATTCCTCCGTTGCCTCTCCATCGCGGGATGGTGGGGACGGGGGGGTTCTTGTTTGACGCCCTACGAAAACAGAGGCTTTGTTTTCCTGGGAGCCCTGAGTCAGAGTCTGGGTTCGAGTCCCAAGTCTCTGAGGAGGGATGCCCTCTGCTAGCCGCACCGGATGCTGGCACCCGCCTATCCTATGGAGACAGTGAGTGCAGCCTCCCGGCACAAGGGGTGCAAGTTTGCGTGTTTTTTAGCTCGAACTCAAGGCGGCAGCAGCCCGCATACAACGGGGCTTGCTGCCGACGCCACTGTATCTCTGGTAACGCCGTCCTGTGAGGGAGACGGGTGTTGTCTGCCCTTTTTTTTCTTTGGGCTAAAGAAAAGGCAGTCGGCTGTCTGAAGTGATCAGGCCTGCATCGCTATTCCTCACATTACACAGCTTCAGTAGTAGCCGTTAGCTAACAGTGGGCCCGTGAGAGCTAACCGTTAGCTTGCTGCTGCGTTAGCCGGTGGCTATCGGTGGGCCGGTAAGAGCTAGCTGTTAGCCGGTAGCTGGCCGTTGGTCAGAGCCGACGGTGGGCCTGTGAAGGCTAGCTGTTAGCTTGGTGCTAACCGTCAGCCTGGAGTTAGCCGTTAGCTTGTGCTAACCATTGGCGTTAGCCGTGAGGAGGTAGCGGGCCCTGAACACTCTGATTCAGTGTCATCTCTGGCAGAAGATGTCGTCAGCCTGCACCATGGCCGAGACTCCAGCCGTCGCCACTTCTGGCCCCGCCAGCAAGAGGCCTCATCAACGTGGTGGACCAGCCATTTGCCATTCATCCTGCATCCGGGGGTCAGGAAGGACACGTTACACTATGCCCCACTCTCCTCCCCCCAAAATGTTTTTGGTTAATAACAATGTTTTTGTTTAACAAAACGTGTGTTTACTTCACTGTATTTTGTGGGTTACGACGTGTGCTATGTGAACCCGCAGCTACAAATCCTGGGGGCGCCTTCTTGCTTGGAGTTTGTGCAGTTTTCTCTGAAAATGTGCGTTGGTTGCTATTGTGTATAACTTACCAAGGCTGTAGTTCTAGTACTTAGCCAAGGGCGTATGTCCTTTCTCTCTACTTAAGACAGCGTTCTTTCTAACGTGAGTAAAAGTGAACTTGGGGTTTTATTGTATGATGAGAGATGTGTGTGTTTCATGTAATATGTTTAGGTAAACGTAGCATTGAGTCCACAACTGGTATGGGCAGGGTGCGAACCATGGGGGAGGTGGGGGAGCTGGGGGAGCCATGGCTCCCCTATATGAGACATCAGCCCCCCTGAAAACATGATTTGTGAATTTTTGGGGGGTCTCTAAAATACTAACAATAAATGCTATTTTTACCATGCATTTCTCATTGTTCTGCAATTTTCTGTATCGTCATCATCGTGTATAATAATAAAATTAGGCTATTTTGATGTATGATTAATGATTTGCGCACTAATTCACCGTAATAGACAATAGCATAAATATATGCGGTTGCGGCACTGCAGATATACCCTACTCGTAATAGATTGCAACATGCATGCTATTCTTGCGTTTACCATTCGGAGCGTGGCGGCGCTGAAGCCTGCAGGCACAAATCAAACTTCACCGGCCGTCTAAAAAAAAATACAGGTATTCAGGATAATGTCGAAAGTTAAACGAAATATCAAAGAAGTAAGCCTTCTAACCAATTCTGGTTTTACAAAGAAGGCGAAGCAGCCTGCTGCGGGGACTATACTTCTGTGACATGCAGATTTTGAGAATTTGGCAGATCTTCACCATCAGGTGGGTGGCGATAATGTTGCATTTGCCTACTATAACAATGTTAGACTCGATGTGTTTGGTCGTGGACTTGTTGTTTGGTATTGGTTCATCCGTGTGTTTATGTGTAAATAGGACTGTTGTGTGTCACCATCAGGTGGATGGCGATAATGTTGCATTTGCCTACTATAATAATGTTAGACTCGATGTGTTTGTCGTGGACTTGTTGTTCGGTATTGGTTCATCCTTGTGTTTATGTGTAAATAGGACTGTTGTGTGTGAATTTTTGTGTTGGATCAGAGGGGTTAATCTGAGCATGTGTATTTCAATATGTGCGTCTTCATCCTGCATCCAGACACCTGTGTGGTGTGGACTATGTGTGGTTCTGTAACGTTACTCATACCTATAGCCTATGTCAGCAAGTGTCACAGTAAAGTCCTCCCTGTGAGGCACGCGCAAAAATAATGAGCTCCCCTGGGTTCGCACACTGGGTATGGGTGTTAGCTTACAGAGTTGTACACAAGGACCTTTTGAGTCCCTCTCTTTAGTCTGATAATTTTTCTTTTTTCTTTTCTTTCTTAAGGGTAATGATAAAAATAGCGGGTGGCAAGTTTTTCACACATAAGCCAGAGCCGTGAAATAAAACCAGTTTTTTACACAAACAAGGTTATCGGCTGTGGCTGGCGTGCATGATGTAAAGCTTTTACTCTACAGGTAAGTATGTGCTTTCATGTAGCGCGCTATGCAACTGGTGTCACGGCTCTGCTTTTTTACGGCGTTGTATCAGGGGTGAGGTGTTGAGGGGGGGGGGGGGGTTTCCCTGTTTCCCACATCAAATTAGTAGGTGGGACACGGGATTCCCCCGGCCATTTGAAGATGTCACAGGCACGTTTTCTTATTGGCCAAGAGACATGTCCGTGAGTTACAGGGCGCTGTCATTGTAAAGGAGGGGATGCAATGCAGTCGAGACTACTGGTCCTTCTGCTTTGCTCCCTGCCAGTAGTGTATATTGGGGTTTGAGTTTTCAGAGCCTCCTCAGAGGGTGTCAGAGCCTCCTCCTCAGAGAGTTTCAGAGCCTCCTCTGTAGAGAGTTTCAGAGCCTCCTCCTCAGGGAGTTTCAGAGCCTCCTCAGAGAGTTTCAGAGCCTCCTCCTCAGAGAGTTTCAGAGCCTCCCTCTCAGTGAGAGAGCCTCCTCAGAGGAGCCTTCTCTTCAGCGGGTCTTAGTCTACTTAGTCCAATTGTTACATGAACCTTTTTCAATTGTTTTACTCACGTTGAGGTCTCTCTGGGAAAACCGCTGTCTTCCCCTCTTACATAAAGAGCAGAATGTATGCAGTTTTTATTCCCAGGCGCGAGAGGCCATTGAAGGCGTGACAAGCGTGTTTTCTTATTGGCCAAGAGACATGTCCGTGAGTTACAGGGCCTGTGCTACAGACCGCTGTCATTGTAAAGGATGGATGATGCGAGCAGTCGAGACTATTGGTCCTTCTGCTCTGCTCAGTAGTGTATATTGGGCCGTTTTGTACTTAGTCCAATGTGTTACATGAACCTTTTTCAATAGTTTTACTCATGTTGAGGTCTCTCTGGGGAAACCGCTGTCTTCCCCTCTTACATAAAGAGCAGAATTGACGCGGTTGTTATTCCCAGACTCGTCGTGTGAGGACCTGTGTCTGTGTCTTTTGTAGACCGGCTTCCTGCTGCTCGTCCCAGACAGCAAGCGTAAACATTGTGGGGTTCTTTCTTGTTAGAAATTCACCGTCACTGTTCTCAGGTTTGTTACGAGCATACACGCTGTTTTATGAAATCAGTGTGTGGTCTTACGAGACCGATCAGCGCTGGCCCAGGGTGTTTTTCAATGATTGAATCCGCTTTTTGGGACCGGCGCGCCTTGGTTGCCCAACATCATAAAAACGCAGTTTTTTATGCGGTCGGCTGGGAAGGATATTTTTTTCTCTACCGAGCTCCAGTGCACTAGGTTAGACTGGAGGACTCGCGTGCATCTCCGGGGGGAGATGACGGAGTAGATCAAACATTGGCAGGGGGGTTTCACGCCCGTTAGGTGGGCCACCGGGAGCAGTGCGTTCGCGTACTGACCGTCTTGGTGGCGCTCTCTGTGATGTTTTGGATCGACACACATACCTACCCCCCTCTTAGGACTGGGGGCGGCGGCGTGACAAGGGCACAGGGCTTTTCCTGGTCGGACCGGATCAGTTTAACCCGTTGTCCGCCGGGGCGCAGACAAGTTCCTGGTACCCTGAAGGACCCTGAGCTTTTCCGGGGGGAAAGTGCCAGGGCGGACCGGACGTCACAGGGGTTGATGTCATGAATGTGTGTGTCATATAGATGCTACTACGAGTTGCCCTTAACAGTGGTGGGCTTTGGTCCATACTGTACTTTTTTGCACAATGTTAGGTGGGTGGTCCTTCTCCATTCATTTCACCCCTCCTTCCCTGCTGAGCCAGGGATGGGAGGGGGCTGTCAGGGAGGCTGTTTCTGTCAACTCCTCTATGCATCCCTATTACGACCCCTGTGAGTCTAAGGGTAAAGGGCTGTAACATAACAGTTGGTTGACAGAAAAGATGGACCACGTTTGTAAACAACAATGATATTTATTGAAAGATGCAAAGGAAGCACATGTAGCTCAAGGGTGAGCCCAGGCCAAAACAACAAACACCACTATACTCCAAATAAACCCAATCTAATCTATGGTAAAAGAAATTACATTACCTAAACTACTCTTACCTAACCAAAACAGGAGAAAACAATATCCAAAGGAAATGGCAGCTCACCCTATCTGTGCTTCCTGAGAAAGAGAGAAAAACACATTAATGATAAATAAAACAAAGGCAGAATATATACAAAAACAAACTATAACTAACAATGCTCTCTCTGTGGCCATACACACACAAGGACATTTCCACTAAGCACCAAAGGCCAATAAACGAAATGCAATATTGTCAAAGTTACAGGTTACAAAATCACACTAGGCCTAGCCTCATGCCAGAGAGAGAGAAAGACTGAAGTGAGAAGCCATGTTTTAACAGGTGTGGGGTGATCCATGATTGGGTGGTGTTGATTGAGTGTTGGAGTCTGGAAAACCATCCACCAATCGGTGCTGTATTGCTATAATGGAAGGGCAGGCCTGGCAGGGACCAATGGTGAAGGGAACAATGGCTGGAGGGAGGAAACAAAATGGAGAACACACACACATGGAGACACACACTGGGGAATATATACATTGGGATGTAACAATCCCTGTGTAGGTCCCGGTCCTCCAGGCCCAGGTCGGGCCTCCCCCTCAATGACCTGTGGCCTGGGTTAACCCTTTTTAAACCTGAAACGCTTGAACTGCATTGTATAGCCTGTGTATACACGCAGTTGTGTTTCTGGGGTTTCTTAGTGGGTTAAGGGAGAGACCACTCTCTGTTAATAAACATAGGGGGGTGGTTGTCTCTCCGGTGTGTTGGTAGCAGAGTCGACTCTCAGATTGAGCCCGCGTCTGACCCCGGCTGTCCGAGAGTATGCCCCCGCATCTTTCATGACATCTGCCAATTGTGTCAAACTCTTTCTCTGAACCTTGACCCCGCGAGATTAATAAATTGGCAGGGTCAGGGTTCATGGTGGAATCTGTTTGCTGGCGGAGTTGGCTAACTCCGACTCCACGAGGTTCGTGGCCCCATGAGATTGTGACATGGTGCACGGCATACCGAACACCCTTTCCGCCCGGATACTGTTCTTACAGTAGGCCCCTTGGGCGCCTGTCTATTCCGCAGTGCACCGGGCACAGGTCGAGTTCTGCTCTTTTTTTTTTTATCCACTTTTTCTCCCATTTCTTTCTATATTTTCTCCCATCCCAATTTCGTATCATCCAATTCAACCCTCCCCTGTCACGAACGCTGTTTCTTGCCTCCCACAAGCTGGCTGCAATGTGGACTAAGTCATACATAGCACAAGTCCCCTCCGGTAGGCTACTTGAGGTAACAGCAGTCGCATCTTTTCACCTGCGCAGCTCGATCTCTCAGTGGCGAGGAGTAACGCGTAGGAGGCTCACGCTGCCCCCGACACTTCCTGATTCTACTGCGCAGGCGCACCAACCGACCTGTAGGAGTCGCTGTCCACAACGCCCGATCCCCACCCATCAGTTTCCCACCCCCTAATACGGCCAATGTGTATTAGTATGGACGGCCAGCTAAACTGAAAGCAATGTGGAGCGATGGGCTCGAACAGGCAAGCCCAGCGTCTCCGTCATTCGTGGCGAGCGCCTTGCCCACTACGCCACGTGGCCGCCCAGGTCGAGTTCTGCTCTTAAGACCTGTCGACCTGGATTGACGGCTGGGGCTGGGACCTCCTCCGCGGCCCTCTGCTACGGCCTTACCACGGGGTTTTTTCTTTTTTTTTTACCCCGACCCCACGATGTTTGGGGCTGTGACAGGGTTTTTTTGCTTCCCGTCCGTTCCCTGGTGGCGTGCGGGATGCACGTCCGAGTAGTCGCGGGCCCTTCTATACGAAGGTAAGTCACACGGTCTGCTCACCCTGTGCATTTGAGGTGCTAAACCCTCTTTGCACAGTCGGGTCCGGTCTCCCTCCCGTCCATCACTAGGGGGGGCCGGGGGGCCCGGATACTCCCCGGATTCTGATGGTTGTAGGGGACCTCAGCGGGTACATCTGTCGAGCTTTCCGCTCTGCTCCACTCTTGTGTTCCAATAGAGCAGTGCGCAAAGCCATAAATGAAATATGACGAAGGTTATCCTATAACCCTAGTTATATGAATTATGGCGAGCGCTCTGCTCTGACTCACTGAGGACCCCACGGTCTTCCGTTTCAGCTGTGAAAGACTGGGGAAGGAGCTGGTAGTATGGCCATGGCCCTGCTTATGTATGAGCGGATATGGGGGCGTGGCCATGTGGTTGAAAATGTTCATGATAGTAAATGATTAAAGGGACAATTCCAATAGGGCAGAGCGCTCGCCATAATTATAACTAGGGTTATAGGATAACCTTCTGTATCCTTGAAGGAGAGATGAGAAGACAATGCCGATTAGCAAACGATAAAGACGAAACAAAACACTGGGGGAAAAACAAAGTATTAAAACCGGATTAGTCCAAGACACGAGGAATACTAATGCAAAGATTTGTAAAAGGCTTCTTGGCAAAACTAACCACATGATGTTCGTGATCAGTACGAACAAGCACTGAGTGACGGGCTGTCGGGCTCTTTATGCTGTCGGTGCTTCTCACTCCATGTGCATCCCTGCGTGCGCCCAGCTGCTCCCAATCGCGTCTGATTAGACTTGATGAGTTGGGACGAGGTGGGAGTCACAACATATGTAATTTCAATAGTTTGGAACCCATTCATTTTCTCTATAAATTACCAACGTATTACTTTGTAGTAGGGGTGTAACGATGCAACCTCACAACGATT
This sequence comes from Notolepis coatsorum, assembly GCF_963971535.1. Classification (NCBI taxonomy): domain Eukaryota; kingdom Metazoa; phylum Chordata; class Actinopteri; order Aulopiformes; family Paralepididae; genus Notolepis; species Notolepis coatsorum. Next base: position 73,273,126 of record NC_140175.1, read on the forward strand.
TGATTACGATTATTCAGGCAACGATTCAATGCATCATGAAATCTCTTCATTTGACCACGATTCGATAAATTTCCGTTCAGTTAATTCCCCCAAAAAAATGTATACACAAATGTGGCTGGGGGAACTGATTCACTCAGCATGAATGGACAATAAAACAACACACAAAAGATTTTTTTTTATTTCGATTAATTTAGATTATAATCGATTCTAACATATTCAAATCGATGCATTTAGATTAATCGATGCATTGTTACACCCCTACTTTGTAGTATTACACATTAAAGCGAATATGACTGCTGCATTAATATGATACATCAAAGTGCTGATGGAGAGGCAAAGCAGAGGAAAGAGGGGAGGAGAGGAAGGAGGTGATGTAATGCCCTCGATCTGAAATCACTGGCTCAAGTCACAGAATGGCACCTGATGAAAGAAAAACAAATAGGCTGTTTTAACTTGGAAACAGACAAAGCAAAGTTCATTAGAAACTAGTACTGGAGGGATTTAGGAGTGAAAGCTCTGAGGAAGAGAAGATGAAAGTAGTATTAATTCTTTTTTTCATTTATACACAAAAAACCTCTTTCTAGCAGGCAAATATAATCCTGTGGTATTGTTGCTGTCTATGAGGAGGATTCATTCGCACCAAAGTAGTCTGCATGGTAACGAGCTTGATACCAATTCCAACACATTTGAATGCTCCACTTCATATCATGTCCCATGGCCATGAAAGCCCTGGGAGGACAGTGGCTCAGGAGGTAGAGCAGACGTCTGGTAATCAGAAGGTTCCCTGTTCGGTTCCGTCTCCTTCCGGCAGTGTGTAGATAACTATCACCTCTCTTCTCTCTAAATCACTTGAATGTGCTGCCTGTATCCAACCAGCTCACTGATAATGACATAATGACTGATCTATAACAGAACAACCTCCTAGACCCTAATCAGTCAGGCTTCAGGAGTAGTCACTCTATAGAGATGGCCCTCATAGCATTCACAGATGCTCTTCACTCAGCAAGAGTGAAAGGCCTCTCCTCTGTCATGATTCTCCTGGACCTGTCAGTAGCCATGAATACAGTCAACCATCAGATCCTCCTTGCATCCCTCACAGGAATGGGAGTTGTAGGCTCTGCGCTGGCATGGCTGTCATCCTACCTTGACAACCGCTCCTATCAAGTATCATGGAGAGGTATCCTGTCGGCCGCCCGCCAGGTGTCCCCCAGGGCTCAGTCCTTGGACCCCTCCTCTTCTCTCTCCTCTTCTCTGGGTAACATTATCACGTCTCATGCCTTCTCATATCACTGCTATACCGATGCTATACTATACCTTTCCTCCCTTAGATATCCAAGACTCTGAGCGGATCTTGGCCTGGCCTGCCTGTCCGACATTTCCGTCTGGATGATGACCAACCACCTCAAACTGAACCTAAGCAAAACAGAGTTACTTCACCTGCTTGATATCCACGACAGTAGGGCTGACCCCTATTAATCGATTAGTCGGTCGAAAGGAGCCGTAGTCGACTACAGTTTTAAATTTTTTTTTATCATTCTTTCCAAAAGAAAAGAGGCCTAGAAGCGTGGCTAACGCTAATGGCACGCATACCAGAGACTAACTGCCTACGAAAACAGGCACAGAGGCACTGAAAGAGGATTTCACCCATCTAATGAACACACTAGACTAGACAAATATCAAGATGTATCCATCAGTGGACCAATTGCATGCTTTTGCAGAGGACAAGAAGCCTTCAGTCGACTCTTTCAGACATTAAGCACCCCCCACAGCCCAAATGGAATGATACAAAAATACAAAAAAAATATATATATTTAAAAAATATTATACTTTTATTTGTATTTTTTTGTCAACCAATAGTCGACTAACGGCACATTTTGGCCAATCATAGTCGACCATCTAAATCCTTAGTCGGGGACAGCCCTACACGACAGTAACCAGGTCCTTAGACAGTCCAGGGAGTGAGCGAGTAGCAGGGTAGTCAGACGAGCGGAGGGTCGTAGCCGGGAGCGGGGTCTCAGACAGTCTGGGGAGTAGGCAAGTTGCAGGGTAGTCAGACGAACGGAGGGTCGTAGCCAGGAGCGGGTTCTCAGTCCAGGGGATTCACACGGAGAAGAGTAGTCAGGCAGGCGGAGGTCATACACGGGGACTCGGGAGCAGGGATTGAAGCCAGGTAAGGAACTGCGAGCAAAGGAGGATGCTGTAGATAATTAAAAGCTGGATCTGGTTTTGTGGTCCAAAAAGCAGGAGACTGGACAAAGCAAAGGAAGCAATGCAATGGTTTCTCTTTCGGTGGTTTATTCAGCAGGAATGTCACATCAATCAAGGTCAATGTTCTCTCTTCAACTGACAGCTATGCTCTGTGTTCTCCTGTTCCAAACAAGTTGTTTAAATCCTTTTTCCTGACCCCCATCCGGTCGAGGTGGAATGATCGATTCCACATGTTTAACAATGAGAAGTCTGATAACAGGTTTAAGGTTCCCCCCCACATTGATATCAGAGAGGAAATTCCTAGCTCAGAGCGTTTTCCTGAGTCTCGCGACTGCCGCGGCTCAGCCACTTCCTCGATGTTGATTGGTCGGTCGAAAAGAGTTACCTTGATGAGCGGCGCTCCTCTCCAAAAGTTGAACTAGTTTCAACTTTAGGCGCTGGGAGCGCTCTGCCCAAAAATGCTGCCACCGAGAGCGCATAAACGCGAGGCGCGGCGCTGGGAAAAGGAGCATGCCTGTCGCGTCTCTAGCATAGAAATGAATGACAGAAAGGAGATGACAACTCATAAAACGTCCCCGGTCGACACAGGCCATAGGCTATAGGTATGAGTATTACAGAACCACACATAGTCCACACCACACAGGTGTCTAAATACACATGCTCAGATTAACCCCTCTGATCCAACACTAAAATTCACACACAACTGTCCTATTTACACATAAACACACGGATGAACCAATACCGAACAACAAGTCCAAGACCAAACACATCGATTACTATAGTAGGCAAAAAATGCAACATTATCGCCACCCACCTGTCCTAATGGTGAAGATCTGCCCAATTCTCAAAATCTGCATGTCACAGAAGTAGTCCCCGCAGCAGGCTGCTTCACATTCTTTGTAAAACCAAAATTGGTTAGAAGGCTTACTTCTTTGATATTTCGTTTAACTTTCGACATTATCCTGGATACCTGTATTTATTTATTTTAAACGGCGGATGAAGTTTGATTTGTGCCTGCAGACTACAGTGCAGTGCCGCCACGCTCCGAATGGTAAACGCAAGAATAGCATGCATGTTGCATGCATATTACGAGTAGTTTATGCTATTGTCTATTACGGTGAATTAGTGCGCAAATCATTAATCATACATCAAAATAGCCTAATTTTATTATTATACACGATGATGACGATACAGAAAATTACAGAAACATTTGAAATGCATGGCAAAAATAGCATTTATTGTCAGTATTTTAGAGACCCCCCAAAAATTCACAAATCATGTTTTCAGGGGAGCTGATGTCTGATCTAGGAGAGCCATGGCTCACCCAGCTCCCCCATGATTCGCACCCTGGGTGTGTGTGGTTATATGATCTGTGTGTAAGTGTGTGTTTAGTGTATATGTCTGTATCTGTGTGTGTATCTTATCTTTCTATGTGTGTGTGTCTGAATGTAAGCGTATCTGTATCTGTATCTGTGTGTGTGTGTGTGTGTGTGTGTGTGTGTGTGTGTGTGTGTGTGTGTGTGTGTGTCTGTGTGTGTGTGTGTGTGTGTGTGTGTGTGTGTGTGTGTGTGTGTGTGTGTGTGTGCGTGCGTGCGTGCGTGTGCGTGTGTGTGAGTGATTGTGTGTGTGTCTCTGAGCTAATCGCATTACTTTAAGAAAGATCCTGTTTGAGTGAGCTGTTCACAAGGTACTGTTAACTTCCTGATTGAATTAGTGTCCCAGACATGGGGAGGCTGGCTCAAATATATTGTCAAGTTGAATTAGTAGCAAGTTTAAGTTACTTCTTAACCAATGGCCATATGATGATTAAAACGATATGTCAAGGACAAGACACGTTAGACTCTAAGCAAGAGTATATGGACTGACTGGTAAATAGGAACTACGATCTGGCAGCCTCATGACATCTGAGCCAGGTGTAAATAGGAATGGTAATCAGCCAGTAGATGTCAGCTGCTCCTCCGGTGTCACACACCTGCACCCCATCCTGTAGTTAGGGGGCTTTCACACTAGCCATTCGGGGTAGAATCAGAGCACGATCGCACCAAAATAAGTGTGATGAGAACGCTCCCCCCCCCCGTCACCGGGGACGCTGATTCGCTCCAAGATGGGGACGCTGAATAGGTGGTCTCGGGGGTGCACAAGCGTCCCGACGACGGAGCGGGCGTGGTGTGCAAGCAAACCTGTAATGCTTTCATGCTTGCTTGAATTTTGGGCAGATAAAAACATACAGCAACAACTGGACAATACCCATAAAAACTATATTTATGGGCAATTTGGCGAGTTTAGACCTCAACCAAACAAGCATGTTGAGCCTCACGGCTCAGTGGATAGATGAAAACTTTGAGATGAAGCCGCGTTACAAGCCCAAGACTTCCCTGGCTCGCATACAGTTAGGCCTGGCAATTTTTATAATATAACATGTAAAAGACAAACGCAACATCCATTTGGCTTTTCTCCAGCGCGACCAGCACATCTTTCGTTGGATTGGCATGACTAATAATGCTGTTATTAGAAAATTTGCGTGCATGGGTACAACAGATCACTCAACAATTTCGAGCTAAAAGTGAAGAAGATGAGGCTTCAATATATTTTCCGTGGTTTGATGCAGTGGACAGCATAATCGCCCAAAACCAACCAGTGATCCCTCTGTTGTTTAATCACTAGCCCATCCAAAGCAAGGGAGCCCGACGTTGTTGTTCAATCACATTCACAACCCATCGCACTATTACTACTTCCAGTAACGCAGCCTGACGTTAGTCCATCAACTAGCCTGCCAATCGGTAAGTAAAGTTTTAGCATCCATATTCTCATGACTTTTCAGTGTCTGATCCGTCTGCGATCCATTGTGTTTTTAGCGCGCGGCTTATCAATGTGACTAGTTGTGTTCAGCGGGACTATAGCGATCAAGTATATATGCATATTATCTTTTACGTTGTTCGTTATATGTTTTGTCTATCTGTCTGTAATCTATGTGGTTAGCGTGCGGCATGGCCATAATGTTTTTTTTATGTTTGTAGGAAAAGTATCCAAAATCCCACCTGAATCTAACCCATCCTGTGGGTTTAGCTGGTACATTACTTCCGGAGAAAAATTCCCGTGTAACTGTTTTGGTTAATTCAGAAATATATAGACTATAGAGAGTTGCTCTCCTCAATTGAGCTTGAGAATAAAACACGAGATTGTAGTGTGTACACAAACCAGAGGGGGGAGAGGGAGGGTCGCACTAGAGGACGGAGCGAGGACGGAGCGGAGCACCCGTTCCTAATGAGAAGACACCCTTAAGGCCATCCCATAGTCGAGCAGACTGTACAAAGAGCAGACTCCGCGGAGGTCCGCGCGACTCTTTGAGCTTTCATAGTCGAGCAGATCTCAGCAGACTTCCACGGTCTATTTCCTACATTTCTCGCGCCAGTTTACTACATTTCCCACAATTCTTTCGCGCTGTTTACACTTCTGTTAATAATGGCGTCAGGAGATGAAGAAGAGCTGCTCTGTTTACTGGCTTTGCGGGATAAAAAGCAGAGACGGTGGTATGTGAGGCCACTCAATGAAAAAAGGGATGAGGAGGGGGAGTTGAGCGTCTGTCTGCGCCATTGTTACCACAAGATGGCGATGGCGTCACGGGCTCATCTCTCTCCTCGCGCCACAAATCGCTCGCGCGGTGTCACATTTAATGCAGTTCGATGTCAACCAAAACGCCGAGCAGCGTTTTGTGTGACACCAAGTCAGCGGCGCGGACGTCCGCGCGTCAGAAAATAGGAGCTTCGCACTTGCACTCTGCTGTGGGTCTGCTGTCCGCTGAGATCAAAGCTCAAAGAGTCCGCGCGGACCTCCGCGGAGTCTGCTCTGTGTACAGTCTGCTCGACTATGGGAGGGCCTTTAGAGAGAGGGAGAGTAGCTGAGTAGGGATAGAGTGGGAGAACCAAGGATTACAGTGGACGGGAAGCATGGAAGCCTGGAGGTGCATGACAGCCTCGACTACTGCAATGCACTGCTATCTGGTCTACCGACTACCACCACCAAGCCAACTACTACAGAACACAGAGGCCTGTCTGATCTCCAACCTACCAAAGTCAGCCCATGTTACCCCACGTCTTAGAGAGCTGCACTGGCTTCCCATTGCCGCACAAATCTGTTTCAACTACACACCCTCAAGACCCCTCTGCTCTACATATTCTGGTCGCCTCAGACACACTCCTATCCGAGCTCTGGGGGGGTCATCAAAGAGAACTTCCCACCACAGTCAGGAGAGCCAAAACCTGCCACATTTTCTGTTGTTGTGAAAATGAAAAGAACATATCAAAATACTAACCTTTGTTTATCTTGTATTATTATGCACTCAGAGTTGTACTCTTCCTTCTGACTTGTTGTACAGAACTTGTAAGTCGTAAGTGTCAACTAAATTACCTAATGTAATGTAATGTGTCGAAGTGTCCTTGAGCAAGACACTTAACCCCTAACCTATAACTGCTCCCGATAAGCAGGTTGGCACCTTGCATGGTTGCCTCCGCCAATAATGTGAGGCATACTGTAAGTTGTAAAGCGCTTTGGATAGCACTATATCAATGCAGTCCATTTACAACATTGCTAAAAAAAATATTTTGTGAGTGCAATAAAAGTAACACATTATTTAATTATTCTTAAATTGTCTTTTTCCCCCAAGTAAATAATTACCTTAGAAAGCGTTATAAGGGATAAGGGATTAGAAAATACTTGGATTTGAAAAGCAGATGCAATGCTGGATATAGATCAATTAAATGCTTTCAAAACCCGACCCTAACACACCAAAACGTACGTGGAAAAACACAGCTATTGAGCGTTCCTTTGCTTCCAACTCCTTCTCATTCTGTTACCGGAACAGCTAAACTAATTAACTATTGGCAATCAACAGACCCTCCATTATGACAATGTGGATGCTTTCTTGAGAGCATTCGATTCAAACTGTTTAAAAATTAGTGAAAGAGAGGGAGGGAGATATTGAGAGAGGGAGGGAGAGAGAGGGGGGAACAAGAGAGAGAAAGAGAACAAGAGGGGAAAGAGAACAAGAGAGAGAGAGAAAGAGGAAAACAAGAAAAGAGAGAGGGAGAGAGAACAAGAGCGAGAGAGAGAATAAGATAGAGAGAGAGAAGAGGGGGAAGAACAAAAGAGGGGGAAAGAACAAGAGAGAGAGGAGGGAGAGAGGGGGGAAGAGAACAAGAGAGCGAGAAGGAAAGAAAGAACAAGAGAGAGAGGGAGGAGATAACAAAAGAGAGAGAGAGAGAAAGAGAGACACACAGCCTCCCAGCTCTAAACATCTGACGTATGCATTGTTATGTCAGCAAGCAGTTGAGAGTGAAAGAGGGAGGGAGAGAGACATGCTGATAGTCCTTATTAAAACAACAGACAACAGACAACACATGATGCATTATTTAGTGACAACCAATGTCTGTGAATGGTACATTATTAAACAACTAGGTTGCCAGCTAACAGATGTTTTGTATAATCAATTGAAAAGGTTTTTAGCATGTTTCTTTTGCTGAGGTTGTGACCTATAGCCATGCAGCACAGCAGTCAATCCAATATTCTCTCCCCTTATACCCTACAGCCTCATGCAAACTCAGTGCTTTTTTTGTGTGTAGCATGCAGTTGAGTGGTGTTCCTTCTCCACTCTATCTTCCAATTTATTGTCCGCAGGCCCCTAAATGCGTAGCTGTGTACTTGCGTGTACTTGTGGAGTATTGCAGACAGTGGTCCAAACAACCTACTCAGATACACACACTTAGCTTATCCCTAAAGTTTGTCCAAACACATGCCTTCTTTCTCAGTCCCAGGTGGGTTGAATAGCCAATCACATGTCCACATATATTAGGGTGACCATATTGTTATTTCCAAGAAAGAGGACACTCTGCCCCCAGCCTCAAGATACTTAAATGATACTCAAAGTTTACTCAAAGATGCCTTTTTGTATTTAAAGTATGCCTTCTCTGTAGTTCAAGTTTCAAGTTCATGTTTCTTTATTAGTTGTGAATGAATGAATGAATGAAAACTTTATTTAACAGATTGCAGAATGGGTACAATACAGTACGGCTCAATACATACAATTGTTAAGGGGATGCAGACCTGAGAAAGACGTTTGTCTTGTTTCCATCAGGGTCCCCCATTTTCAATTCATATAGACATATATGACATACATGACATACAGATAGTCAGTACTGCTACATCTATACATTTATGACATACCAGATTTGCAAATACAGTACTGTTTGTGATACAGAAGGAGTCAAGAAAAGGGAGTATATACATTTGACGTAGAAACTGTACATTGGAGGAGGTTGGGTGGGGGGGGTTGGGTACATTGGGATATTGACAACCATACTGGGTAATTTACATTGGAGGTGGTTGGGGGGGGGGGGGGGGGCACACTGTATAAACAAGTAACACTGTACATTGAGGGGGGGGGGGGGAGGAGACACTGTACAAACAAACACAATTGTACATTGAACTATTGACAAAACCATACTAGGTAAATGACTGTACATTGGAGGGGGTTGGGTTAGGATATTTACAGGGGCCAGTGTTGAATTGCAGTCTCCCGTAGGTGTCCCTTGAGAGAGGTTTTGAAAGTGGGTAGTGATCCACATTCCTTTACAGCTTTGGGTAGGGCGTTCCACATTGATGTGGCATAATTGCGAAACGTGTTTAGTCCCTTATTTGAGCCGAATCTGGGTTTAACATGATTTGTGGAGCTCCCTCTGGTGTTGTGATCGTGGTATTCACTGACCTTTGGGAAGTATTTTGACATGTACATGGGTACCTTGGTCGTGTAGTGTATCTTGTAGACCAGGCCCATTGCAAGTTGTTGTACTCTGTCGTCTACTCTAAGCCATCCTAGGTTGTCAAAGTGGGCAGGGGTGAGGTGGGTTCTAGGAGTAAGGTCAAGCAGTAGTCTGACCAGTTTGTTTTGAGATGTTTGTAATTTTGTTTTTAGCGCCTTTGAGGTGCTTTGGTACCATGAGGTGCAAGCATAGTCGTAGTACCCCTGAATGAGTGCTCCTGCCAGAGTCTTCAGGGTGTTCTTGTTTACCAGAGAGGAGATCCGGTACAAGAATCGAGTTCGTTGGTTGACTTTTTTTATTACATTGGATGCCATTTTGTCACAGGAGAGATTAGCCTCTAGGATGGAACCCAGGTAGGTAATTTCATCTTTCCTTGTGACAATATTGTCACCCACTGTAACTGAGAAGCCGTCGGTCTTGCTGAGTTTGTTATTTGAACCGAAGAGAATGGACTCTGTTTTGCCCATGTGTAATGATAGTTTGTTATCAGCGAGCCATATGCAGATTCTGCCTAGTTCCGAGCTGAGGGTTTTTTCAACCTGTAACTTGTTCTTGTCAGAGACCAGCAGGGCTGAGTCGTCCGCAAACAGGAACAAGTTGCAGTCACAAGCTGACGACATGTCATTTGCATAAATTAGGAACAGTAGCGGTCCTAGTATGCTTCCTTGTGGAACACCACAGCTCACTGTGAGGGGGGGGGATAGGGTACCGTTTACCTCCACCATCTGTTCCCTCCCCTCAAGGTAGGATTGCATCCAGCTCACTGATAGACTATCAAAACCAATTGCTTTTAGCTTGTCAATCAGAATGGAGTGATTGACCGTGTCAAAGGCCTTTTGTAGGTCCAGCATGACCATGCCGCAGTATTTGCCTGCGTCCACCTCTTGTTTGATGTGGTCATTCAAATAGAGAAGGCATGTGTCAGTGGAGTGGGATGTTCTGAAGCCAGATTGGAATTCGTAGATTAGATTTTTTTCCGCTAGGTACTTTTCGACCTGTTCGTAGACTATTTTTTCCATGACTTTCGAGATGGAGGTGAGAATAGAAACAGGGCGGTAGTTGCCTGGGTCTAATTTGCTGCCCTTTTTGTGCAGAGGGGTCACCCTCGCAATTTTGAAGTCCTTGGGGACGTGTCCCTGTTTTATGGAGAGGTTTATTATGTGTGTGATGATTGGTGTGATGGCGGCTGCTGAGTCTCTGAGGAATTTGGAGGGGATGTTGTCATGGCCAGTGGCCTTGTTAGGTTGGAGGGCGCTCAGTTTATTGAGTACCTCATCTGTTGTTACCATTTCCAGCTTGAAGTCGTCCTTGCGGACCCCTAGGTTTTTGTAGTAAGCTACTATGTGTTCTACCCCATAAAGCCCTGAGTGGGAGGGTAGTTTGTTTACCAGTGTTGTGGCTATGTTTGTGAAGAAAATGTTTAAGTAATTGGCTACATCCAGCTTGTCTGTGATGAGCGTGTTGTCCGTTTTTATGTTTATGTTTGAGAATCTGGTTTTAAGTTTTTTACTGCATCCTAGTTGATTATTGAGTAATTTCCAAAGTTCACGTGGTTTGTTTTTGTTTTCCTCAGTTTTGTCATTGATGAAATTCTTTTTTGCAGTTTTGATCATGGAGTTTACGTCGTTTCTTAGTCTGTTTCTTTCTAGTTTGAGTTCAGTCACGTGGGCTTGGAGTTCACTGCTCGTGCTTTTAGTAAGCTTTGACTGACTTTTACGAAACTCAGAGCATTTTTTGTCTCTGGTTTTCATAGCGGCCAGTATTTCGGAGTGCATCCACGGCTCAGCGCGATTTTTTACCCTGGTGGTTCTTAGGGGGGCCATGTCGTTTAGTATTGCTGAGAATTTGGTTTTGAAACAGAAGTACAGAATACTTTTATACAAAATGCTTCTTTCTGTTACGCTCCAGAGACTGTGCTAGGCAAAAATAGATAAGTATAAAATAAGTATAGCAAGTATAAAATAGAAGTCAAGTACGTAGACAAAAGTGTTCAGTATATACATATATACAATGCTCAATGTAGAGTAGAAGTAACTGAGTTACCATACAATATACTATACAGTGCAAAGCAGAAGTGGGATGAGGTACAATTTAGGTACAATTTACAGTAAGGTGTAATGAGGTATGGGTTGTAGTGCAAATTCTTTACCAATAAATATAAAGTGTGCTTATAGGTGTTCTAAAGTGGTTAAAGTGGGTGCTGCAGTGAGTTGTTTGTTTAAAGTGAGTGTGTGCGTGTGGATGTGTGTGCTGTGAGTGCATTTGATGGTTGTTACATAATTGTTATTGTTCGTTGAGCACCCTGATGGCCTGGGGATAGAAGCTTCTTCTGAGTCTCTCTGTGCTTGCCATGAGACTCCGGTATCGCTTGCCTGACCGCAGCAGTTCAAAGAGGCAGTTGTTTGGGTGGCTCGAGTCTTTGATAATTCTCTTAGCCTTGCCCATGCACCGCTTGTTGTAAATGCCCTGGAGAGGGGGAAGCCCCAGATAGCAAAAGACATTAATTAAATGTTGGATTTTGGTCAGATTGGTTATTTTTGGTTGAGGTTAAAAAAGCTATGTTTATTCAATATTGAATTACAGATAATTTGAAAAACTGTTGTTGAATCGATTTAGTATAGATGCTTGTTTTTCAATGTTGAAATGCCCAACAATGAAATGACATGGTTACAACATGTAGTGCTGATAATGCCCCCTCCCCTCCCCCCTCCCCTTCGAGGGGGTAGTCGTAAGCAACTCGCCAGACCAGCTAGAAGATCTCATGGGACTTGGCGCCATGGTGTCTTCATTCAGCATGACTAGTGTGCACAACTCTTTGGTAAGTCCTTGACAATATAATGTATTATGCTATTCACATTAGGCATGTGCCGGTAACCGGTTTCACGGTTTGAAAATGTCAAAACCCCCGGCCTGGAAAGTAGCGTTAACTTATAACAGCGCAAGCTAACGTCAGCTACACAGACGATGCGAGTCTGCTAGCTTAGCCAGCTAACGTCAGCTACACAGACCATGCAAGTCTGCTAGCTTAGCCAGCTAACGTCAGCTACACAGACCATGCAAGTCTGCTAGCTTAGCGAGCTAACGTTGGCTACACAGACCATGCGAGTCTGCTAGCTTAGCGAGCTAACGTCAGCTACACTCTGACGTCATGAGACCGCTGCCATCTTGGTATGGGGGAAACAAATGGATTTCTACTGATCAAATGTCTGCATTGAGCTCCGTTTTTATTACATATTTTATCACATTCTTGTTAATTTCATAACCTTTTCATATAATTTGATTTGAAAATATTGAGGCCAACATGGCATTTCACTATTTCGAAAGCCTTTCTGGTAATTCTAAAGTGTATGTTTCCCCCCCAAGCCATAAACATGCACTTAGACAGAAAGTTAAACAGACAGGAAGTTGACTTCGAGAATGATTCCAATAACTGCTATTATTCGGGATAATTCTACCACAAAAGGTAACGTTTATGACAAATATTGAAACATAGTTAGTTTCTCTTCCCTATTGTTAGCATTCAGCAACAATTAGATTTGAAAATTGTTTCAAAATGGTGCCACCTTGATCAAATAAAAAAACTACTGTACATTACAGTAGATTTCATTATCTGTTCTCATGCACGCTGGTGATACTAAATCCAAATTGAACTCGGGCATTTGAAAGATAATATATATATAAATGTGCGAATTGGCTATAATAAGGTAATTTATAAGCCTGCTATTGTATATTCTATGATAATATTTCAAATTGCATTGGTCCGGATGGGAGAATTCAGTACAGTATCTACAGAACCTTCTGTTTAATAATCTTCCATTTATTTATTTTACACATGATCTCAAGAAGGTACTGATCGAGATCAGTGGCAGTTTTTAATGTTTGGTCATTATTAGCATGGTGTTATTCACTGTCAAAGATGCAAAGAAAAATCATAATTCATATTCTCCTTTGTTTCATCACAATTTAAGCAAGCCTAGTAATAGACACAATATTTCTGACACTTTGAATACATTAGATAGATAGATGACCCTAGATACCAAGAATATGCAAATGGTCCTTGTAGAAGTGGAGCAATATTCCATTTACCTAGGTATATATTTTAGGCGGATTTTCAGAAAATAGGCTCTGGGTGAAAGAGGTTAAAATCTTTTAAAATATGTTGGAAGGACCTGATAAATTAATAATTTGGCTGATATATTTGTTTTATGCATATATTATTTTAATTATTCCCCCCCCCTCTATTTTCAGGGTTGTGCTACAAGAGGACTGGAGGGTTCACTGCAAAACAAAAAAAAGTAATAAAAAATAAAAAATTATTATAGCAGCACCACCTCTTTTCTATTTAGACCTGTTGTAACATATACGTTGTTATATACCTTTCAATCCGGGAGTTAATGGGTTAAGATGACTTCTTATGAATCGTATTGGGCTAAAAGACGTAGAGTCATTCGAACTGTAAGGGGCATAGACAAAGATATCCTTAAGGAATATGAGGAATCTCTGCATAATAAAAGAGAAAATATTTACCCCTGTGTGAATAGGGAACCTGCCTTCACAAGCTCACACTTTTCCCAACTAGATGCACTACCAGCTTCACATGTAGACATATAGATGGCAGTGTAGCTGGCAGTGTAGCTGGCAATGATCATTCTGATGGTAGTGCAGTAGCTCAAAATGAAGTTGAATCAGATCATGTGCAAATGGAAAATGATGATATAGATGATGAAGCTGGCAATGATGAAGATGAATCAGATTCTCACTATGAGAGCAATGAGGAGCAGCCGCCTAGTCAGGATCTGTTTAATGAGGAGCAGCCGCCTAGTCAGGATCTGCTTATAAGGAGCCTAAGATATTGGGCAACATCCTACTCCATTAGTCTTGTTGCTTTGTCTGCTCTGCTGTCCATCTTAAAGCTATTTCACCCTAAGCTCCCTAAAGATGGAAGGACTCTGCTTAGAACACAATCTCATGTTGCAACCACTCAAATGCAAGGTGGCGAGTACTATCATTTTGGATTGGTGCGAGGAATACTTTCACGATTAAAATGTTTGAGTTTACCAGTGAACCTCACAACTCTTACTTTACAGTTCAATATAGATGGTCTCCCCCTCTTTAGGAGTTCAAGACTTCAATTCTGGCCTATACTTGCAATCCTGAATTGTGATTACACTAAGTCCCCATTTATTGTCGGTATATTTAGTGGTTTAAGCAAGCAAGTTGTTGAGTATCTGCAGAAATTTGTTAGCGACCTTAAAAATGTGCTGGCTAATGGCATTGTTCATAATGGTAAGAAATTGAATGTACAGGTTTCCTCATTTGTGTGTGATGCTCCTGCTAGAGCCTACGTTAAGAATATTAAGTCACATAATGGTTATTCAGGGTGTGACAAGTGTGACCAAGAGGGTGTGTAGAGGAACAAAATGATGTATCCTGAAACAAATGTCAGGCTCAGGACGGATTCGAGTTATTGTGATATGATTGATGAGGAACACCACTTGAAACAGAAACTCAGTCCTTTAACAGGGATAGTAAAGATGGTTTCTTCATTCCCAATAGATTATATGCACCTCTGTTGTCTTGGGTTGATGAGAAAACGGTTGCATATGTGGTTAAAGGGCAATCTAGCCACTAGGCTTCCTTCACAAACAGTTAACAGTATATCAAGCAAACTGCTGGTGTTACATTCCCACACCCCTGTTGAATTCAATCGCAAGCCAAGAGGTTTGAATGAGCTTGATCGTTGGAAAGCTACTGAGCTCCGATCCTTCATGTTATACTGGGGTCCTGTAGTTCTGAAGGATTGCCTTCCCAGTGAGTTTTATGACAACTTTATGTTGTTTTCAGTGGCCATGTATTTGTTTTTGTCTCCTGGAATTTCTGGCCAAATGGTTGAATTTGCACATAGATTGATGATTTCCTTTGTGGGGTAGGGGTGAGATTGTGTTCAGTGTCCACCAGCTTAAACATTTAGCAGATGAATACAAACAATTTGGACCTTTAGATAATGTTTCAGGATTCCCTTTTGAGAATGATCTTGGCCAAATAAAGCATCTTTTACGCAAGCCACACCAACCTCTACAACAGGTAGTCAAAAGGCTGTCAGAAATGCCACATGTTGAGGTTCCATTAGCAACAGATCAACCAGTTTTACAGCACATTCATACTGATGGTCCACTTCCTCAACATTTCAGTGTTGCTCTACAGTACACAATGGTCTCCAGTTGTTGTTTTACCTTGTCTACAAAGCAGGGGGATAATTGTATTCAGGTGGGAGATACAATTGCAGTAGTGCAGAATATAGTCCAGGAAGAAGGTGAGATCTATGTGATCTACAGAAAGTTCAGACACCAAGAATTATATTACACTTATCCCTGCGAGTCCTCCCTCATAGGTACATACAAGGTTAGAGAGTTGTGTGATGATATCGGGGTTGGTAAACTTAGCTTTATTAAACATAAATGTGTTCTGTATCCAGAGGGAAATAGCCTCATAGCTATTCCAATAGCTCATCTGCAGTAGACATCTTATGATTCATGTTTTTGTCATTATAATTTTTTTATCATTAATATTCTAATTTAATTTATTGTACACAGGATGGAAAGTGAGGTGGTGCTCTGGGGCGTTGTACTGTTTCCAAATGGCGGAACTGCAACAGTTATTGCCAGCTGGTTCAATCCAACGGAAGGTACATTGTTATGGCCCCCAAAAAACACAAATTATTCAAAGGCCCTTAAAGAAAACATGATGCCCTGTAAAGGATGGACCACATATGAGAATATCCGGCTCTTAATTACTTGTGGTAAGTATAGTCACTGCATCGCTATTGTTGTCTCATGTGAATTGTTCCTCATACTTCTTAATAATGTCATGCTGTATTTTCTGCTTGTTCTTTTACAGACTCATTTGTAAAGGCCAAGCACCATGAAGACAAGTATGTGACTACTGGATGTCTAACCACTGATTTGGAATCTGAAGAGGAAGCAGATGTACGTCGGAAAAGAAGAGCAAGGTACAGTTGAATTCCTCATGATAGTTTTTGGTTAAACAGAAATGGGCCATGGGCTCGCTCCTGAACAGTTTCTCAAGGATTGCTCAATTAATTTAATTATCCTGGGAGCCTGGGAATGTTAAATGTTTTGTTTTTTTAGGACAAATCCTGTGCACGCAGTGGAGTCAGATGAGGAGCCAGAAAACAGCAGTGTGAAGCAAAGATATGCCAAGCCACCTGATGTTAATTTTCCAGGTATAGTGGTGACACTTGTCAGTTATGACACGGCCGCGTCCTAAAAGTCTGTGCCGACCAACTGGCCCGTTATTTATTGACATATTTAACCTGTCCTTGGAACAGGCTGTCATCCCCACCTGTCTGAAGAAGTCCACCATCATCCCTGTACCCAAAAAATATGTTTCACTATCATTATATTAAATTAGCCATTGTTTTTGGTTCTGGCCCGACAGATGGCTTGGGGAAAAATTGGCCCGCGGCCAAACCTAATTGCCGACCCCTGATGTAGGCTATGATTATTGCAGAAAGTATATCTTGGGCGTGGCAGAAACATAAATCTGCGCCTATGGAGACGACAACCTGATTTAAGATTTTTTTGGAAATGTAAGGCAAAAATAAGTATTCATTAATTAATAAAAACATTTCGCACAACAGGGCCTCGCATTTAAATTTCGCACAGGGACTCGCATTTCTCCCAGACGGCACTGTACAAGCTCTACTTTTTTTTATCCACTTTTTCTCCTCCTGTTTTTCTGTGTTTTTCTCCCATCCCAATTTTAGTCATGCCAATTCCCCCCTCCCCTTCCTGGTTGTTGCTCGCATGTGCCCCCCACTGGTCGGTCTAGGGAGGGTTGATAGATACTATCACATGTCCCCTCCAATACATGCAGAGTCAGCCAGCCACTTCTTTTCACCTGCCAGCGCGGACTCTCATTGGTGAGGTGTAACGTGTGGACGGCTCACACTGCCCTCACCATCTCCCTTTCTCGCTGTGCAGGCGCCCTGACCGACCTGTAGGAGTCGCTGTTTACAACGACCAGATTACCACCCACCGGCTTCCCTCCCGCTGACTCTGCCAATTGAGCCAGTATGACGGCCGGCCAAGCCGGAGGCAGCGCTGACAGGCGGATTCGATACCAGTGTCTCT
This sequence comes from Notolepis coatsorum, assembly GCF_963971535.1. Lineage (NCBI taxonomy): Eukaryota > Metazoa > Chordata > Actinopteri > Aulopiformes > Paralepididae > Notolepis > Notolepis coatsorum. The sequence goes on from NC_140175.1 coordinate 73,290,302, forward strand.
CGTGTTGGTGACGAACGCTTAGTCCGCTGCGCCACCCAGCCACCAAGCTCTACCTCTTTTATAGTGTAATCCTAAAGTAATGCATGGGAATTTAGAAACTATTCACACACTAACACATTCTACTGAGTCTCCTGAGGAGCTGTACCTCCATTTACACTTTTGTATCGTGCATAAGGACACATACTATCGATAATCTAGCGTTTATTTGAAAACGATTAATAAATCAGCCGAAAAATTACAACGTGTTTTGTGTATTCCACTAAAGGGCTATTATCGCGTATTTCTCTGGAATTACTAGAAATCTCCAAAACTATACTCGTATTCAAAACGGTATAAAACGGAAATGTACCGATGAAAAAACAATCCGTTTCATACATGTTGACTGCAAGCAAGTCATTGATAAGCGACGTGTGTATTAGACCCATAGCCATAAATTAAGATATATTTTAAGCACTCGCAAATGTCCCCGTCCTCCCATTGATTAAAGCGGTGGCGAGCTAGCCCTAATTTGGTCATTATAGGCGTGGCGGTCAATGAGTTAACCACCGAAACCTGCATGTACTATAATGTATATTATGACCGATACGGTACAGACCCGAGTGGCGGCCGGCCGATAGAGGGCGCTGCCCCCCATGGTGAAGAGAGAAAGAGAAGAAATCGTTTTTTTTATTTTAGATTTTTGGACCACTAAAAATAAACTAAACATGTTTTTTTTTTATCTACTTTTTCTCCTCCTTTTTCTGTGATTTTTCTCCCATCCCAATTTCCTCTTGTGCCAATTCTCCCTCCCCTGTCCTGATCATTGCTCGCATGTGCCCCCCACTGGCGGTCGTAGGGAGGATAGAAGCCCATCACATGTCCCCTCCGATACATGTGGAGGCAGCCAGTCACTTCTTTTCACCTGCCAGCGCGGACTCTCATTGGCGAGGTGTAACGTGTGGGAGGCTCACACTGCCCCCGCCATTTCCTGTCTTTGCTGTGCAGGCGCCCTGACCGACCTGTAGGAGTCGCTGTTTTACAATGACCAGACTACCACCCATCAACTCCCCTCCCGCTAACTCTGCCAATTGAGTCAGTATGACGGCGGGCCCAAGCCGGAGGCAACGCTGACAGCCGGATTCGAGACCGGTGTCTCTTGCGTTGATGACGAGCGTAATGTCCGCTGCGCCACCCAGCCGCACCTTAAACTAAACATGTTTAAAATGAATAATAATTACAAATTTTATGTATGTTTGTGTTTCAAATGCACAATAACGTTAATATATCAAATATAAATCATTGTTTTGTGCGTGATTCACATGACGTCACTCTCTCCTGATAGAGAGTATACCTCCAAACCTGGGCGCATAGACGTAACGCGCACACTGTCAATTACTCCATTCTGATTGACAAGCTAAAAGCAATTGGTTTTGATATCCTATCAAAGCTGGATGCAATCCTACCTGGAGGGGAGAGAACAGATGGTGGAGGTAAACGGTACCCTACCCCCCCCCCCCCCCTCCCAGTGAGCGGTGGTGTTCCACAAGGAAGCATACTAGGACCGCTACTGTTCCTAATTTATGCAAATGACATGTCGACGGCTTGTGACTGCAACTTGTTTGACAACAAGATGGTGCTGCTAAGACCGGCTGCCTCTCTGTGCACTCCGTCGATACTGTGCTTACTTTTGTTAATATTTATAGTTTTAAGAATTTTGTTTGTACCAATGGTTGGTGCATTTAGTGTGTATGACCGTCAGTCACTCATAGACATTGGATTACGGGAAACTTACCAACTGGATTACACTCTGGATCAGCTCACCAAACAACAACAATGGCCTGCTGAGATCTTGAGGACATCGGGACCAGACCTCGACCCACGCAACAAAGGAACCAGGCGACGAGGAAGGAGAGCCGACGTCCGAAAATAGACTGTGATCCAGGCGACACAGAACGCCACTGCCCAGCATATTGCTGGCCAATGTACATTCAATAGACAATAAACTGGACGACATCAGAGCAAGGCTTCAATTCCAAAGAGACGTTAGAGACTGTAATGTTCTCTGCTTCACCGAGACGTGGTTGACGCCGGATGTCCCAGACGACGCCATTCAACCGGCCGATCACTTTTTCATCCACCGCAAGGATCGAACAACAGAATCCGGTAAACAGCGGGGAGGTGGGATAGCCTTCATGTTGAACAACAATTGGAGCGATCCAGGCAACGTGAAGGAGCTTTCAAAGGAGCTAATGTTGACACTGCTATTGTGGTTGTGGGTGATTTCAATAGCGCCAACCTGAGAAGAGTATTGCCGGACTTCTACCAGCATGTGACTTGTAACACCAGAGGCGGTAACATTTTAGACCATTGTTATTCGAAATTTAAATGTGGTTACAAATCTCAGGCTGCCAGTGGATTCGGCCATCTTCCTTCTTCCAAAATATAAACAAAGTCTCAAGCGCACCCCGGTAGTCTCGCGAGAGGTGCAGAAATGGTCTATGGAATCAGAGGAAACGCTACAGGCTGCACTTGAATGTACAGACTGGGGGGTGTTCCGATATAACACTAATAACATTAATGACTACACGGAGACAGTGCTGGACTTTGTTTGTACTTTGGTGGAAGAAACAATCCCCACTACCACAATTAGAGTTTACCCAAACCAAAAGCCCTGGGTAGACAAATCCGTACGTGAGGCTCTGAAAGCGCGCACCTCAGCCTACAACGCCGGGCTTGTGGCAGGCAATATGAATGACCACAAGGTGGCGAGATGCAACGTGAGGAGGGCAGTGATAGAAGCAAATAGGCGCTATAGGGATAAAATTGAACTTCAATATGAACAGGCTGACTCTAGAGCTATGTGGCAGGGCCTCATAACGATGACAAGCTGAACAGTGACATCTCCTTAGCAAATGATCTCAATACCTTCTATGCGAGGTTTGAGGCTGGGAATAACAGCACCAGCCTACAAACCATTGCAATGGAGGGGGGACACTGCTGATGGAGACTCAGTGTTCAGGGTAACAGAACATGAGGTGAGGAGGACCTTTAAGAAAGTGAATATCAGGAAGGCAGCAGGACCGGACGGTATCCCCGGCCGCGTCCTAAAAGTCTGTGCCGACCAACTGGCCCCGGTATTCACTGACATATTTAACCTGTCTTTGGAACAGGCTGTCATCCCCACCTGTCTGAAGAAGTCCACTATTATCCCTGTACCCAAAAAATCCAAGCCTGCTTCCCTCAACTACTACCGCCCTGTACCTCTCACCTCCATAGCCATGAAGTGCTTTGAGAAGCTAGTAAAGCGCTACATCTGCTCCTCCCTCCCCATCAACCTGGACCCCCTGCAATTTGCATACCGCCCCAACAGGTCCACGGAGGATGCCATAGCCCATGTGCTGCACACAGCAGCATCACACCTGGACAAGAGGCAGGGGAACTATGTGAGAATGCTGATCATCGACTACAGCTCAGCATTCAATACCATAGTCCCCTCCAAACTCATAGCCAAGCTCAGGGACCTGCATACTGTAGGTGGCATAATAAACTGTAAACGACATATACATAGTCCTTCTACTCCGGAGCTGTAGAGAGCATCTTGACTGGAAACATCACTGCCTGGTATGGCAACAGCACGGCACAGGACAAGAAGGCCCTACAGAGAGTGGTGCACTCAGCCGAGCGTACCACGGGTATTGCACTACCAACCCTGCAGGTCCTATACAACAAGAGGTGCAAATCCAGAGCCTGCAGGATAATGAAAGACCCTCACCACCCCAACAACAGCCTGTTCATGCTGCTGCGGTCAGGCAAACGCCTGCGAGCACCAGTAACGAGGACAGAGAGACTTAGGCTCAGCTTCTTCCCCCAGGCCATCAGAGCCTTGAACACTGAACTATCCACGCACAAGCACACATGAGCACACACACAACACACACACTGTTCACGCTCACACACTAGCAGCCACTTTAACATGAGCACACACACACTCATGCTGCACACGCTCACACTATGGACACTTTACAGAAGGAAAGGTCACTTTAAGAATAGTATAGCTTGAGATTGTATAATATAGCATTGTATAGCAGTGTACATAAAGACCCAGTGCCTCATCCATAGCTAACAGGGTACTGCACTACCACAGGACCTAGCATGTCCTACCATGCTCTGTAAATAACTCATGTACAGATACCGATATGCCTACTTTGTTTACTTGTTTATTGCGCTATGTCGCTCTATTGGTTGGACTCTTATTATTATTATTACTTGTATTATGCACATCGTTGCGGGCGAGACCCCCCGCATTTCACTGTATACCTGTATGCCGTGACAAATAAAACTCTTGTATCTTGTATCTTGTATCTTGTATCTTGAAAATAATGTAATCAATTGTTTGTTTAATGTGATTTCATTATGTGTGTTGACCAGTGATGCCGGTAACGCGTTACTAAGTAACGCGTTATTGTAATCTGATTACTTTTCCCCGAAAATAGTAATCTAACGCGTTAATCTTTAAAAGCCAGTAATCTGATTGCAGTTACTTGTCCAATTGGCTGTGAGTTACTATTTCGTTACTATCTCATCATAAATTCATAATGCAGGCGGAATGCAGTATTTTATTTCGTTTTCGACAGTCAAAAATACATTTTGAGCTGTTTTTCTTATTATTATTATGGAGTGACGTGGGGTGGCAGTGAAAGGGTTACACAAGAATGTGTCCCCGCGGCGTGACTGGACTCTCTGTCTGTGAGTGACTCTGCTTTGGCCCAATCACATTCCCCATCCACAGTCTGCGAATCAGAGGCAGAGTAGGGCGGGTCTTCACAGCACGTCATGTGACATATGCGCCAATCGTGTGACAGCAGGGCTCCGTTGTTATGTTCGTCTGAGAATTCATTTACAAAACGCTTGTCTAAACGAAGTGAAACCGCAAGAAGACTTTTGCGGTTTCTGTTCAGACTTCCACCCCAAAACGCTCGTTTAAACGTAGCCTCAGTCAAAATACTGTCTACCGCTAAAAACAGCACATCCAATTGCATTGAAAGCATCTGGAATCACAACACTAGCCGACGCTTCGACTATGAATTGAAAATGGGGGACCCTGATGTAAACAAGACAAACGTCTTTCTCTGGTCTGCATCCCCTTAACAATTGTGTGTATTGAGCCGTACTGTATATTGTACCCATTCAGCAATCTGTTAAATAAAGTTTTCATTCATTCATTCATTCAGGTACAGGAGGACTCTGAGGCCAGCCAAACAGCAAAAGAGAGAGACTGTTTCTTTCCCTATTGATTAATGTATATTTGATGGTGGCAGAGCAAAAGCTCTTATTTGCCAGATTTACAGTTAATTTACATGTTAAAGAGAGACTGATTATATGTTTATAGAGAGACATTTATAAAAACAATTTAATAGTTACAGTTGATATAATTGAATAGTTCAGCCTGCATTTGTTAGATGTGAATAGATACACTGGTTTTGTACAACCACTGGCTGGCTGCTCTAATGCTGTGAGCATCATAGACTGTTGCTTTACCATACTTGATGGTACAGAAGCTGAAGCACTAGTTTAACAATTTACGTTATGTGCAGAGAAACAAGTTAAAAAAATGTATGCACTTTCAATAAAGCGTTTAAAAAAAACTGTTGGGGGAACGACGACGACTTCGTAACCTAGTTACTTTCAAAGTAACTAAGTTACTCTGATAATCAAGTAATCAGTAAAGTAACATGGATTACTTTTTAAAGGAGTAATCAGTAATCAGTAATCGGATTACTTTTACAAGTAATCTGTGGCATCACTGGTGTTGACGTTCCCTTCCCTGGTGTGATGTTTCCCCTGTCTGGTTGTGTTGGTAATTATGCGTATGTGTCTAGTGGTTAAATGTTTGTTTTTTGACTGGCCTGGCCAGCTGTTGCCAATCATAATTAGTCTAGGTATTTCAGTGTGTGTCTTCCTCTCTTCCCGTTGTGGCGTCATCCCTCCGTGTTTCCTCCAGTACCTCGGTGTTCCCCTGCTCGTCGTGTCTCCTGTCTTCTCCCTTGCCTTGCTGTGTTTGACTTGAGAGTTGTAAGTAGATTAGTATTCCGTTTTTGTTCATCTTTGTTTTCTCGTGTCTTCAGTTTAGTTTTTGTATTAGCGCCAGCTCGGCTGTGCCATTTATGTTTCTTTTTGTAACATGTCATCGTCTAAGTAAAGTCTATATATACACGTTACCCTGCCATCTCTGCCTCCTCCATTCCTGTCCGCAAACTGAGTTCTTATCGCCTTCCCTCACTACCCCACCACTCGTAACAGCTATGTGTCTAATACACCCGTCGCTTATCATTGACTTGTTTGCAGTCAACATTGTCGAAACGGATTGTTTTTTAATCGGTTCATTTCCGTTTTATACCATTTTGAAAAACGCTTGTTTTTTTTAAACGTTCAGAATTTTTTTTTATTCTGCAGGAATCACGCTTTACTGTAATACACAAAACACGTTGTCATTTTCAGCGCTCCACATTGCTTTCAGTTTAGCTGGTCGTTCATACTAATACACATTGGCCGTATTAGGTGGTGGGAAACTGATGGGTGGGGATCGGGCGTTGTGGACAGCGACTCCTACAGGTCGGTTGGTGCGTCTGCGCAGTAGAATCAGGAAGTGTCGGGGGCAGCGTGAGCCTCCCACGCGTTACTCCTCGCCACTGAGAGATCGAGCTGCGCAGGTGAAAAGATGCGACTGCTGTTACCTCAAGTACCGGAGGGGACTTGTGCTATGTATGACTTAGTCCACATTGCAGCCGGCTTGTGGGAGGCAAGAAACAGCGTTCGTGACAGGGGAGGGTTGAATTGGATGATACGAAATTGGGATGGGAGAAAAATATAGAAAATGGGAGAAAAAGTGGATAAAAAAAAAACACGTTGTCATTTTTCGGCCTATTTATGAATCGTTTTCAAATAAACGCTAGATTATCGATAGTATATGTGTACTTATGCCCGCTATAGAAGCGGGCTGAAAAATAAATTATCTTTTTTCCTGATCAGCACGTACACACACTCACAGCCACACACACACATATGGGACACATTGATATATAGGTGAAAACAGTTCTGATTATCCCAAGACTGGTAAAATAGATTCCTTACCTCAGATCAGATGTTCTCCAAAAAGATTATTCTAATTCCTGATCGCCATTCCAAATATCGATCGCGTTTATTGATCCAACGCCGGGTGGTCGAAAGACATATACCACGCTGTTCTTATGGTGGGCAATGAATGGGATCGGCTCGGATTACATGCCTGACAAGTAAAATGTGGAATCCGGACTCTTTTTTCCCCATCCATTTCATTCAGTCCAATCCAATGGGGTGCAATAGCATCCGGAGAGACGATAGGGGGCGGTATTTTCCCTGTTCGAGCTCAGACAGATCCCCACTGGTAACGTGAGGCTAGATTGATGAAAAATGAATGGAAATCGATAATAAAAAAAATAACGATTAAAAACAAGATTTCTCGTCCGTTGGCACTCAACGCATGGCATGGACTAACGAGATTTCTCGTGGCTGGCACTCAAAGTGTTAAACAGCAGTCTGTTATAATCACATTTAACATGTTAAGAATTTTATGAGCAAACGAATTTCGTTAGAATGGACATTTGTATGAATTATATCAAGCGGATAACTGAGAAATTCGGCACTACTGGTGAATGATACCGTTAATACGGCACAGAGAGAGAGAGAGAGAGAGAGAGACCACGGCGGGTTCATATTAACATGACGTGTATTTCTAAATGACTCTATCTTCTCAAGTCTTAGGATCGTATAGTGGATCTCTTTATAGTATCTTTGCAGTTGTACTCACACGTTTTAGTTCAATTGTCTTATAAAATGAGATGGAGTCGGAGCCAGGCGCTAAGGTACAATGACAGTCGGCTGTCGTTTATTGGAAGATCCAAAAACAGCTTAAAGTTCTCGTTAACTTTTCTATTCTATAACAGCATCGGCAGCACGTCTTCAGCGTAGATGATTGAGGGTCGTCTCAAGGTGGTTTTCTCCGTGGCTTGAAGTCGTCTGCTGCTGGTCTCCGTGGGTGTGTCCCATGTCTCGAACCTGTGGTAGATATAGGACTCAAAACCCCTCCCCCAGTGGTCGAATCCTTGCCCTGTGATGTCACAGACCAGAGATTCCGATCCCTATTTTCATTGGCTTGCCATGAAAGAACTGCAGTCTCTAACCAAATAAGGAAATGACATGACTTATTTCAAACGTTTTCTTCCTTCTAATGAAAACGGACTAAACAGTTTATTCTTTGATAAATGAATACTTTGCTAACAGTTTTGCAGAATGGTTATAGCACAGTATAATACACACACAACTCTTACCAACGGGATCTAAATTAGCAATCACCTTTTTGGATAAGTTTACATTAGGGTCCCCACTTTTCAATTCATAGTATTAGCATTTTCTTTCTAAATGAACAATAAAATATTCACTCTACTTTACTACAGGCTTTTTACTATTACCTTCCAGAGACTGTGTTAGACTAGATAATATCCTATAACATGATATAGTATAATTCAGAATTAGACAATTGAGGTCACAGTGTTCAGTGGAGACATGTTGTACAATGTTTGTTGCATACACTCCATAGTTAATTAATGTATCAGGAGAAAAGGTAATCGTTGTTTTAATCTTACTTTGTCTTAGTTTAAGTTCTAAACCCTAGTTTGTTTAACTTGGTCTCCCGCTGGTAATGGTCTTAACTATTAGTCCTAAATTAACTATGGTTATTCCACTTCTCAGTGGTCAATCCGTCTATTTCTTAGTATCATAGTGCTTGCTTTTTTCTTAATTTGTCTCCTATAGTTATCTGTTGCTTAATAACTTGCTTATTTTAGAGTCTTAACTTTCTGCATTTGTAAGTCATTAAACTGTTTTAGACCAGCTGCTAAGTTATTTCCTCCTGGCCTTCTCTTGATTAGGCAACTGTCTTTTGGTTTTACTGAGTCACCGTTTTTCTGTGGTGTGTGACTGAGTAAACATCTTATCTGTCTTCCTGGCAGAAGACTTAACTGTCACCGGAGGAGAATAACCATGGTTTAGTCTGTTTTTACCCTAAAATTACACCAACCCCTCCTTCTTGGTGTCGGAGGGGTAGGTTTTTATGGCGTTACTGACCTCGCCGAGTGGGGGGTGAGGAAACAGTAATCTACCCCTCAACCAAAGTGCATTCCTTGCTGTTTGCTTTGACTTGAGCGTCCTTCCTCTTTAAAGCTGTGACCATATGTCTCCTTAAAACCCTAACCTTACTGTACCGTACATTTTTGATTCAATTAATTTACGACAAACACAACAGAACAGAATGAGAGAGACAGAGAGAGAGACCACGGTGGGTTGATATTAACACAACAGAATGAGAGAGACAGAGAGAGAGACCACGGCGGGTTCATATTAACACAACAGAACAGAATGAGAGAGACAGAGAGAGAGACCACGGCGGGTTGATATTAACACAACAGAACAGAATGAGAGAGACAGATAGAGAGACCACGGCGGGTTCATATTAACACAACAGAACAGAAAGACACAACTCACCATAACGCAGAATCAATGGGAGCCCTGGACTTGTTTTCTGTTTCGGTGTCCTCAAATCCCTGCTAATGTTTGAAACTGTCAAATGTCCACTCGCCACCCCCACAATTCCATATTGGCATTGAATGCAGCTACTTTATCTGCCAACTTGAACAGTTGTGTGGCCTCGCCATCCTCCTCATCTTCACTGCTCTTCACATTTGTCACCTGGGCTGGGCAGCCCTGGTGCTGCTAGCTTCGCTTGCTAGCTTCGCTTGCTAGCTTCTCCAAAGCATAATTCCCATTTTCGGTTGTCCCGACGCCGCAAGTCCCTGTGGCTGCTTCGGTCGGGTCGCTGATTTTTGTGATACATTTATCAAATTAACCTCTCAGTGAGGTATTGAACACTTCTTTTTTCTTTGTTCATTCCCTGAGGCAAATTTCCGCCCTTTATCGCGTTCTCTCGTCGACATTGTGTTTAAAAATATTTACCACCACTCTGACTCAGTCACACCATCCACTTTACTACACAGTACACACCTGTGACCACCAGTCCACGTGCCAGTGCTTAAAGGAAAACTCCAACATTTTGGGAAATTAGCTTAGTTGCCATCTACCCTGGAGTTAGACAAGAAGATGCATACCTTTTTCTTCTCTGTGCATGCAGTAGGAGTAGGAAGACGTTGGGAACTAGGCTAATGGAGGAACCTACTTCCAGTGACTGACGCTAAGCTAGGCTAACGGTGCACGTCTTCCTACTCCTACTGCATGCACAGAGAAGAAAAAAGGTATGTATCTTCTTGTCTAACTCCAGGGTAGATGGCAAATAGGCTAATTTCCCAAAATGTTGGAGTTTTCCTTTAATGGCTGCTTTTTTATATATAGTGTGCCACTTGATAGATGACGCATGCAGTCACGCTGTTGCAGGCATAGTGAGGCAGGTGTCTAATGTGAAATATATAAGCATGGATGTAAGCAAAACTAGATTTTAGGTGTGTGATGGAAAGTGATTGTTAACATTATATTTATTTAAAAAGAAAGATAATATTTTTGTTGGGGCCTTGTAGGTGCGAGGCCCTGTGCGACCGCACCTCTCGCACGCCCTGAGCTTGTACATTCCTGAAATTCTTCTGAAAGTCATTCTTATCTATCTTATAACATTTCTGATTATGAACTATTGGTGGTGGGAGATTTTAACTTGAACTGGCTAAATAGTAACTCGGATCACCTAAAGCAGTGGTTCTCAACCTTTTTACACCAAGTACCACCTGAGAACGTAGCTGGCTCTCCAAGTACCAACATATGACTGACGTTAAGATACAGTCTATTCAGCTATGCACAGTTCACACAGGAGGTAAATGTATTCCTAATAACATTATTTATTGTTAACTTTTATCAGACACAGCCACAATGTACAAAGGGGTAGCACTAGAACTAGCAAACTCTTCCACACAATTCTCATACAATGCAAGGGGCATTGAGAACATAATAATAATATTCTCACATAGCAAGTGAGATAATTAAGAACAACTGTATTTCAGCAAATGTACTTAATTCAAACATACTCTCTCTCTCACACACATACACACTCTCGCACACTCTCTCTCTCTATCTCTCTATCTCTCTCTCTCTCTATCTCTCTCACACAGCAAGCATTTGTACTTCATTCTCTCTCTCTCTCTCTCTCTCTCTCTCTCTCTCTCTCTCTCTCTCTCTCTCTCTCTCTCTCTCTCTCTCTCTCTCTCTCTCTCTTTCACACTCTCACACTCTCACACACACAGCATGTTGTTGTCCATTGACAACTCACATAAGCAGGGCCAGACTGGGGAAATAATTCAGGCTGGGAAATATAGTGTGAAATATAGCCCCAGTCAGGCCACTTTTTAAGCGGGGGTCTGGGTGTCCCCTACCAGGAACATTTTAGTTACAAAGACTTAATTTCCTGCATTCTGGTCTTACCCTTTAAATGTCAGTGTTTGTGATGGGCATCACAAATTATTGTAAAAAAAACATATATCAAATGCAAAGTAGATTTTTCTGGGAGGGATTATTACAGGCTAGCATGTGTCAATGATCAGAAACAACACAGATTTTGATGGATTTTTAGTTTTTTGTAATGTCAGATTAACAACAACTCTTTTCAGAAAAGTGGGAGTATTTCATTTGAATAAAATTTGTATGACTGTTTAGACTGCATTACTCTCTGTCACAGTGATCTCCTGGTTGTTCCCCACTTAGGTTATCTAACTATCACGCCGAAACACTGGCCTGGCCTGCTTCTAAGTTCAGTGGCATGACTGCGGACAAAAAAAAATATATATATATATATATTATAAATCTTTTTTTTTTTTTTTTTTTACCACCAGCAGGGGGCCCAAGTACCACCGGTGGTACGCGCACCACAGGTTGAGAACCACTGACCTTAAGGAAGTCAGTGGTAATGTTACCGGCATCAGACCTAGGGGAATCTGAGTCGGCACAAGTGATACACAGGAAAGGGTGCGCTGTGGATCTGTGAATGATGGAGAAACACAAAAATATGTACAAGGTAGTCCTTTAACATTCCAATACATTGGACTACTTATTGTAGAAAAATACAATAAACCAAATCAGACTGCATAAATACAAACTATTCCTTTAACATTTCAATACGTTGTAATTCGTATTGTACCAAAATACAATAAACCAAATCATACAAAGATACAATCTTCAAATGTATTCTTTAGAAAACTAAATGAAGTGCAAAACAATAAAACCTTTTGGCAAAAATTCAATCTGTATCATTACATTAATAAAGTGCAACCAATAAACCCTTTTGCATAAACTCCATCTATATTCTTACTTACAAATACAAACGTAATACCTAATCCTGTAGTCAGAACACTATTAAAATAGCTAGCTATATAGCCATTATTCGACCAATTAAAACTACTCGTAAAAAGTTCATGTACACACTCAAAACTTTACATAACATGTCACTGACAGTTCACGTTCGTTTTTAAACATCTTTAGGAAGGTTTTATATAATTATTGTATTACCTAATTGTTACAAAGGATCAGATTAAACCGAATATATTTATTGATTGATATATATTGCATAATATTTGTATATCGTTTGATATCCCTTGTATATTCCTTGTACATATACACGGAATATCCCTTTAGCCTAGTACAGACCATAATATTTCATTCTCCTATTGGACAGCGGTCCACAGGCGCCAAGGCCATGCCTCCAAAGTCAGGTTCAAAGTCACCGCCGGGGACATGCCTGGACAAGAATGGTATTGCCCAAGGATATGAGACAGGAATAAAGCTGGTACTAGTTTATTCATCTAAGCGTATAAATAGGGCGCAGGTGAATACAGAAGCACTTAGAGAAACCTAGTGTTGTTACCCAATAAGTTGGAGCCTCACCCACGATACTACGTGCGGTGAAGTATGGCCTGTTTGGCCCCAAATAGAGCATTGAGACCGCGTGCGAATTAATAACTGAAGTGTCAGAGTTTGGCGCTATACCGTCGAGTGCGACATATTTCTATTAAGTCAGTAATAGTCTATTTGTGTATAGTGTATCGTGCGGCTAAAGTTCTACAGTGACCAGCATCACCAACGTTTTCCTCGTATCAGCTAGAGTGCTTATCCAGGCTGGGCTGCTTTCATGGCGCTTTCACCCGAGGAGCCCTAGACGAGGACCGTGTGGACATGTACACTGGATTATCTACCCGACGACTGCATAGCCCTTTACGGCTGGATTATATTTGCTTTTGGTCCTGTAATTAATGGAGCGGAGAATCGCCGACGCCCACACGTGTGTGGGATTTACCCTGTGAGGAGCCACGTCGAGTCTGCGCCTCAGAGAGCCTGAGGCAGGCTAGCTTTCTTCCCTGTGGAGCTACAGGCTACGGAGAACAGCTGTATTCGTCTGTGGATCAAGATCTTATTGCACCGTCTCCCGTACTCGGAGTCTCCTTATCATCGTTGACCCAGACTCTATTACCGACAGATCCTCTACCCTTGCTGGCTTACAACCGGGGGGACCCTACCAGTATCTCCCGCTATATATTACTAGTGTACCATAGATATAATTCCCTAAGATTCAGGTTGTATAATTACCTCCTGCGTAACCAGAGAATGGACATTCATTATTGATTTGCCTACGCACATTCCTTTGCCTTATAAGCGCATTCAAAGTGAAATAGAGAAGTATATTATGTACCTTTTGCTGCAATAAATACTTAATTACAACTTTGTGTGGAACCGATTCATTGTGGGAAGTGTTCATCATTATATATATCATGTACTGTATGGCCAGTAATTAAAGTACATAAGACGGTAGTGGTTTAATGATACCATACTTATCAATACAGTCAGGGAATTGTACCCCTCAGTTACACTAATGATGGAGAAATAGACACGTTATCTCTTCTAGCCTCGCTCTGCTTGCAGCGGTTTATTCTGATTGCGCATGCTTGGGAGCCAAGACTATACGGATGTCCTCTATCACACACAGGAGCGCAGTAGCACCATCTACTGACTTGGAAGTCTAATAAGATGTAGCATCTCATTCAAAAGTAAATTACTGTTAGAGTAGTCGTGAATAATCTTTAAAAATAGGGGGTGTATGTTTTTGTATAAAACCTTACCTGGAGGCATTTTCAAACCCTCTACAACAGTGGTTCCCAACCTTTTTTGAGTACTGTACCACCAAAGCATTTCAAGCCAACCAAAAGTACCACCTACTACGCAATCAATCGTGGTGATGCCCAGGATGTATAATTAATAAATTAATAGTCTATATATTGTGGCAGACCGGCTGTGTGTGTGTGTGTGTGTGTGTGTGTGTGTGTGTGTGTGTGTGTGTGTGTGTGTGTGTGTGTGTGTGTGTGTGTGTGTGTGTGTGTGTGTGTGTGTGTGTGTGTGTGTGTGTGTGTGTGTGTGTGTGTGTGTGTGTGTGTGTGTGTGTGTGTGAGACCTGGATAAAGTCACATGGTCACACAGGTTGGCAGTTTATTGAAGTAAAGCTTTAGTTCTGAGACACCATTCACCATGGATAGCCACCAGCCACCAGCCACCATGACAGCACAGAGCAGTGTATAGTCAAATCGGCACGTACATTAAAATTGGCACAGCGGCCGATACGTGGCACAGCGGCCCTACATTAAAATTGACATGGCGGCCCATCCTGTGTGTGTGTGTGTGTGTGTGTGTGTGTGTGTGTGTGTGTGTGTGTAGCTAAGGTGAAACCTGGGAGTGGAAGAAGGAGAGAAGTGATGAGGAGAGATAGAGAAGAGGAGATTTTTGTCTGTGTGACCCAATGCGACAATTAATGTGACACTTAAATCATATATTCAATCATAACTAATCATATAAATTATAATAGCCATTGTTTAAAGACTAACAAAAAGTTAGTAACTCACCAATTAATGTGACACTTGAGCCTGTCATACAAGCTAAGAACAGTCAAGTCAAGTCAAGAGTTTTAATTGTCACGGCATACAAGTATACAATGAAATGCGGGTGGTCTTGCCCGCGACGATGTGCAATACAGTGGTACAACATATAATAGAATCCAATAAAAATACAGTGGTACAACATATAATAGAATCCAATAAAAAAACAACATTGTGCAATAAACAGGTAACAGGTAACATGGTGTGACATCTCGGTATCTGTACATAGTATCTACAGAGCATATAGTACATGCTAGGTAGCTTTAGTAGTGCAATACACTGTTCCTGTTATACTAATTTAAAGTGGCCTTTCCTCTTGGCCATAAGTGTGCGTGTGTGCGGCATGAGTGTGTGCCCGCTCGTGTTAAAGTGGCTGCTAGTGTGTGAGCGTGCACAGCGTGCGTGTCGTGTGTGTGCTTGTGTGTGCTTGTGTGTGGATAGTTCAGTTTCTGTGGCACTCAATGTTCATTGTTCAAGGCTCTGATGGCCTGGGGGAAGAAGCTGAGCCTAAGCCTCTCCGTCCTAGTAGCTGGGGTTCGCAGGCGTCTGCCTGACCTCAGCAGCTGGAACAGGCTGTTATTGGGGTGGTGGGGGTCTTTCATTATTCTGCAGGCTCTGGATTTGCACCTCTTGTTGTATAGAACCTGCAGGGGAGGTAGCGCAATACCCGTGGTACGCTCGGCTGAGCGCACCACTCTCTGTAGGGCCTTCTTGTCCTGTGCCGTGCTGTTTCCATACCATGCAGTGATGTTTCCGGTCAAGATGCTCTCTACAGCTCCTGAGTAGAAGGACTGGAGTATCTTCCCCGATACTCTGAACTTCCTTAACTGTCTCAGGTGGTAGAGGCGCTGCTTCGCTTTCTTTACTACTGTGTCTATGTGTGTTGACCATGTCAGATCCTCTGAGATGTGGACCCCCAGGTACTTAAAGCTGCTCACCCTGTCCACGGTATCCCCGTTAATCGTCAGTGGTGTGTGTGTCTCCTGCTGTCCTCTCCTATAATCCACGATCAGCTCCTTGGTTTTACCAATGTTCAGGAGCAGGCTGTTGTCCTGGCACCAGCGTTCCAGTACCTCAACCTCCTCCCGGTAGGCCTTCTCGTCGTTGTCCGAGATCAGCCCCACCACCACCGTGTCGTCTGCGAACTTCACTATGGAGTTGGAGTTGAACTTGGCCACACAGTCGTGTGTGTAGAGTGAGTACAGCAGGGGGCTTAGAACACAGCCCTGGGGGGACCCGATGCTCAGGGTGATGGTGTTGGAGGTCTGACCCCCCACCCTGACCGCCTGGGGTCTTTCACTCAGAAAGTCCAGTACCCAGGCGCTCAGGGCAGAGCTCAGACCTAGCTCGATCAGCTTGTCCACCAGTCTGGTGGGGACTATGGTGTTGAACGCTGAGCTGTAGTCAATGAACAACAGTCTCACATAGCCCCCCTTCTGACGGTCAAGGTGGGAGAGAGTGCTGTGCAGTACCTGGGAGACCGCGTCGTCAGTGGACCTGTTTGTCCTGTATGCAAATTGCATAGGGTCCATATCACTGGGGAGCGAGGCACAAATGTGGTCCTTGACCAGCCTCTCGAAACATTTCATGACCACAGAGGTGAGTGCCACCGGTCTGTAGTCATTTGGACATGTTGGGGAGGGTTTCTTCGGTACAGGGATGATGGTAGACATCTTGAAGCAGGCAGGGACCACTGACTCCGCCAGGGATTGATTAAATATGGCGGTGAACACCGGGGCAAGCTGGTTGGCACAGGACTTAAGTATGCGTCCTGTTATTCCATCTGGGCCAGCAGCCTTCCTGGTGTTCACCTGCATAAATGCTCTTCTCACACTGTGTTCCGACAACGAGAGAGCGCCCCCGCCCCCCCGCGGTTTCCCCCCCCCCTCCACAACAGCCGGTGCGCCAGTGACGTCACTAGCCAGAGGGCTAGCGGCGACACTGTCTACACCGAACCAAGCGTAGAAGGAGTTGAGTTTGTCCGCGAGAGAGGCGTCGTCGCTCCCCATTGAGGGGGCGCTGACTTTGTAGTCAGTTATTGTCTTCAGTCCCCGCCACAAGCCTCTTGTGTCGTTTTGTGCCATTTGTGTCTCCAGTTTATCAGCATATGTCCTCTTAGCAAGTTTAACAGCCTTGCGCAGAGTGTAGACAGTTGTGTCTTTACCTTGAAGAGAGAGATTCAGCTGGTTGAGTTTCCTGAAAATATCAGAGAGGTATCCCAGCCGAGCTACCCAGTCTGCGTCGTCGAACATCGCCACAAGGGGGTGTGTGTGCTCAGACAGAAATGCCCTCACTTCATTGCGCAGCTCGAACAGCCGCTGTAAGGTCTTCCCTCGGGATAACAACCTGACGTCGGTGTGAAGCAGAAGCTGTTTATGTTCTGACCCACCGTCTTCACAAAGTGACTGAAACAGTCTATGATTCAAAGGCCTGGACTGTATGAAGTTGATCACTTTTACGGCATCATTCAAAACATCATTTAACTCTGGACTCATTCTCAGCTAGTGCTGAGATGTAACGTCAGGGTTTACCTTTTTTACCTGCCATTAATCCATTTACTCTGCCGGTCATCGCCGCAGCGCCGTCTGTGCACACATGAGAGCAGTATTTCCAATCCAGCTTGTGTTGAGAGAAAAAAATTTCAATAACGTTAAAAACGTCCAGTCCAGAGTAGTTCTCCTCGTGAGTTTCTTGCAAAACAGAATGTGCTCGTTCATCTCCAAAGTGTCTTTGTAACGCACAAACGCAATCAGTTGTGCTTCCCCACTGACATCCGTTGATTCATCCAACTGCAAAGCGAACATATATGCTTTACATTGTTTCTGGATGAACCAGCTCGACTCAGCCATTGATAAATTTTTTTTTCTTCAATGAACACCTGACAGCTGACAGACAGTCCGGCGCCGGCGGGCGGGAAGCTGAACTCAGCGCCAATAATAATATAATTATAGCCAGCAAATGATTACTTAATTTGAATGCCCCCAATTTTGGTTACATTATTACAGATTATGCATTATGCATTATGTGGGTACAGTTTTCCTGTACAATTTCTAATAAAAAAAATAAAAAAAACATTTTCACGTACCACCTGGGGACCACCCACGTACCACTAGTGGTACGCGTACCACCGGTTGGGAAACACTGCTCTACAATAACCTAAACCTAACCCAGATTACAATAGAACCAACTAGACCCAACTTGAAAGACTTCTCAAAATCCACACTAATTGATCTTGTATTTTCCAATAGAATTGACAGAATTGTGTCCACTGGTGTTTTTAATCAGGTGATAGCGGCCACTGTCCTACTGCATGAGGAGTGCAAAAATGGAAAGAATTAGGTCACATACAGTCATGAAAAGGAATTTTACATGTTTAAATTAACAAGCTTTCATGAATGATATTATGCATAGCAACCGATGTTCAGGTGACCCTTGACCTCTTCACAAATACTCTTATTTCTATGGGTGACAGTGGTTCGGGAGCAGGGGTGTAAAAAGTACCCAGAAATTATACTTCAGTGAAAGTATGGGTACCGTCTCGAGATCTGACTCAAGTAAAAGTCAAAGTATCTGGCTAAAAACACACTTGAGTAAAAGTTAAAAAGTCCTACTTTTAAATGTACTTAAGTACTAAAAAGTAAAAGTACATTTTCTTTTTTTGAAAGGGATAGACCAGGGGTCTCAAACTCACTCCATCGTGAGCCAAGTTTTCATTTTAACTATACATTGCACCAGGTGAGTTAGTTGAAGAGGTGAGCCAATTAGTGAAATCATCAACTGGTGTTTAGGCAAGGCTGGAATGAAACCAAGCATACACTCTGCCCACAATGGAATGTGTTCTGCGATAGACAATGCTGAAATGAAAGAACAGAGGACAGTTTTTTTGCATTATAATTATTTAATGCACTTCTCCATTGAAGGTAAACTAACATGGACGGCATTCACATCACAGCTGGAATAATATCACAATATTAAAAACAGAATGGTGTATCCTGAATAATATCACAATATTAACCACAGCATACTGGATTATCCTGAATAATATCACAATATTAAAGGCAGAATACTGGAGTACCCTGAATAATATCACAATATTAAAGACAGAATACTGGAGTACCCTGAATAATATCACAATATTAAAGACAGAATACTGGAGTAACCTGAATAATATCACAATATTAAAGACAGAATACTGGAGTAGCCTGAATAATATCACAATATTAACCACAGCATAATGCGGATCTGACTGTCTATTCTTCTGATAGCAGGTGTTTAATCAAAGATCCCCGCTTTCTAGTGTTGCACAAGGACCAATCAGCATGGGTATGGGCGGGTTCATTTTCCATTGATGGGTATTTGATTGGCTGTTTACCTGCGGTTGCAGGATTAATAACGTTAACGTTAGTTCGGCCAGATAAACAATTAAAATATACTAATTAAAATGGTTGGACCTGTGAGATTTGTACTTTGTACTTTGTAGGTCTGCATTTTAAATGTAAGGAGTAAAAAGTATGTTTTTTTTCTTTGAATGTAATTGAGTAAAAGTACAAAGTATACAAACCTAATAATACTCGAGTAAAGTACAAATCCCCCAAAACAGTACTTAAGTATTGTAACGAAGTACAATTACTCAAGTACTTTACACCCCTGTTCGGGAGGTAGAGCAGTCATCTGGTAATTTGTATGTATTATGCCCGGTCTTGTAGGGGTGAATATGGTGTTCCCATACCTTTTACGACTGAGGTAACGAAAGGATATGAGTCCCCGTCCCCAATACAATTAGCCTCAGTACCTACCTGTGTAAATATGTTTCCTCCTATCTTGCTCAATTCAATGGTCAGAATGAATACCAATAGATGTGACGAGGTGGGCTTCAGGATTTAACTCTGACACAGTGGCAACCTGAAGTATAGAATTATGCTCAACTCTCAATAGTATATGTTAGATAAAGCATAAACCCTCCCTCCCCAGATCTAGCAGGATAGGTGAGACGCCCCTACTCCAAGGTAAACCTGAATCACAAAACACATGAGATGTTAATTCAATTTAACCTTTTAAGCCCGACGAGTCCTGCACCGGTCCCAAAATGACATCACGTCATAAATCAATCTCCAGACTGTATGACATTAAGTAATGTATCCAAGAGTAAAGACCATAACCATGTCACAACAGCAGTCATAGTGTATATTTTCAGCAATACGTTTGTTTACCAATAGGTTAAAGTGTTATTAGTGAGATTTTAGTTTAACATAGGGCATAACAGAGTACACCGCCATTGACTCCACTAGGGGGAGCCACAGGGCAGTCAGGGATCTTGTTGCCAGCCTGCTGATCGGGAGGGATTTAACCAGGCTCGAAGGGCAGATTATGACAGCCCATCTGTACGCAGATGATACTATTGTGTATTGTATTGCTAACTCTGTACAATTGGCCATTGCAAACTTACAACTATCCTTTATTACCCTCCAGGAAGCTCTACATACAATACCATGGTCATTTGACAGTAACTATCTTCCGTTCAAGAAACACATTTATTTTTTCATGAATACGTTCACGCGTTATCCCATGGTGAATATGAGTATAATTTCGGAATGATCCGGGCTAATTCCTGTGAGGCTGGTTATAGGGCGCAACGTGAATTCTACTCAAACCATTGGCGTTTTGTACCTGGACACGCTACTATTTCCAAATCAAATGTATATAATAGGTATTATGTTTCATCATGAATGCATGAAAGGGGGGGGGGGGTGTTTCTGATTATTACATGGCGTTTTAAAATTCGCCAAAATGCTTGATTGTGATTGGTCAATACATAGCGCTCGGTTGCCCCTGACAGCGGTCAGTTATTTCTCGATAACTGACCGCTGCCATGGGCAACGCGCAATAATGACCACTGATACAGGTAACACAGCGCTATTGACCAATCACAATCAAGCATTTTGGTCGCAGACAGTCACGAAAGCTAAGCTCAGCATATGCACAGCTGCACTCATCAGGTAATCAGACCACACACCTGCCGGCTGCCGGTGATGACAGAGGAGCCACAGAACAACTGCGTCTGCATTTGATCTCGTCTTGTCGATGGTGTAAAATTAATTAGGTATATTGTTAGTAAGTTAGCCACGTAATAAGCGGGATAATGTTTAGCTACGAGGTCATTGTCACAAAATAATTGACCTTCACTGCATTTAGAACACCTCTGCGCGGCGCCTCTGTGTTCTAAACTCTGTGTCGGTCAATTATTTTGCGACAATGACCTCGTAGCTATACATTATCCCTTACTTATTTGATTGCCAGTAACGGCATTTGTTATTACCACAACACACGCTGATCACCTTGCACGATCAAGCTGAAATTGATGTCAGATAGACCTTACCTGTGGTCGTGGTATTCCAAAAAGAATATTCCAATTGTTTGATCGCCATCTGGTCCATCGTATGTCCATTTGTTCCACTACATAACCCACCACAACATATGGATCGGGGGTCCCGAAAATGATTCAATGCGATTGAGTGAAGCCCTAGGTTTCCCATTACTAGAAAAGTGTGTCCAGAGACATTTGAGTGTAGCACCCGGTCTGGAACAGTGTTTACTGCACTCTCGATACTGCCTACTAGCAGGATCTGGCCGGTACTGCACCTTCGGAGTCCCAGTATGCCTTTTAACGGCAACATACAGGTCCCTGACATTGAATAGGATATTAAAATCGAAAAAAGGGAAAACAATCCAAAAACGTATATATACGTGGTTGGCCCCGAAAGTGTTAACACTTCTGGCGCCAACAGCAGAGGGCGCTGTGACCCTTTAGTGCCAGTGCTTTATCCAATGGAGGATATGACTTATTTGCTAGTGCTTAGAATATATCTTAAATTATGGCTATGGGTCTATTACACCCGTCGCTTATCAATGAGTTGCTTGCAGTCAACATGTACAAAACGGATAATTTTTTCATCTGTACATTTCCGTTTTATACCGTTTTGAGTATAGTTTTGGTGATTTCTAGTAATTCCAGAGAAAGACGCGATAATAGCTCTTTAGTGGAATACACAAAACATGTTGTAATTTTTCGGCTGATTTATGAATCGTTTTCAAATAAACGCTAGATTATCGATAGTTTATGTGTCCTCCTGCACGATACAGTAGCGGGCTGAAAAATGGATTATCCGTGCCTTGGTCGGAGCCAACGGCACGCACACACACACACAGACACGTTGTGATCGCTGTGAAATAAACATCTGATTAACCCAAGATTGGTAACATAGAGTCCTTACCTCACATCTGATGTCCTGCAATTTTTTTTATCCAATTCCTGATCGTCATTCCAAATATCGATTGTGTTTATTGATCCAACATTATATATCCAAAACACATAATCCACGCTGCTCAGAGTGTCCCCAGTCCATATCCTGTTATAACGATACTGCATACCCGAGAAGGAAAACCTGGACCGGACTTTTTTTTTTTATGCAGAACCCCAGCCAGAGGGATTCCAATGATGGGCAATACCATCCGGGAGACGATAGGCAGCGGTATTTGCCCTTTGTGAGTTCAGACCCATTCCCAATGATAACGTCAGGCTAGATGGATGAAAAATGAATGGATATAGCTAATCAAAGAAATATCGATTAAAACCGAGATTTCTCGGATTTGGCGCCCAGAGAATGGCGAGTTAACCCGACTTATCTCGGGTTTGGCCTTGAATGGGTTAAGAATGGCAGTAATCATTTAATTGGTTTGCACCGTATAAAGTGCAGAGTGCATGATTACTGTAAAACCAAATAGAGACCAATTGTTTGCAGAATACGCCACTTTTGTTTTCGAGGTTAAAGTCCCCGTTTATACCATTTCATACCATCTAAATTAAAACACATGATAGGATACACATAGGTTAGTTTCTTATACCAGGTGAAAACAAAACAACATTTACATGGCAGGAGAGAGACTGACACTGAACCCGTTCATGCAAGTAATATATATATATTATAAACAAAGGGTATTACTAGCAACTAATACAAAAATACAATACCACAATGATACCAAAAATACAATACTACAATACCAAAAATACAATACTAAAACCTATGGTGGCAACTAAATAAACAATAACCCTTAAAATATTTGAGGCTACAAAATGTGCAATACATGCAGTGTGCAAAACCAGCCGTTTAGAATGGGTGAGCAATGTGTGGTGTAGGAAAGACGCCGTCGGTTTCCAAGCCGGAGAGCGATGGACGTCCGTTCTCCTCAGACCTGAAATCACAAAGGTGAAGGCAGTCTTTCCTTTTCTAGCAGCATAGTGGCGACAGCTCTAGCAGGTGTTGGTAATGGACAGTACGCCGCTAATTCAATACTTACACACGCGACCAGTTTAACCCGGTCGCTGCGTAGATCAGGAGTACGACGTAGTGTATCTGCCGACACTTTCCGGTCGAATCGTCTGTAGGGGAAGCCCTCCACCATCGGTAACTCACTTCCTCAACATCCCGTTCCTCTCCGTTCACCAACACTATCAGTCGAGGCGCCTCTTTCCCGACCAATGGCGTGGACCCGTGCCTTTCCTTATTCCCATTCATAAAACACCCCTGCCGCCTCTTCCCGCACGTCCTGTCGTCTTTTTCATTTTCCTCACACACTATATGGAGGTGTAGTCTGACGTCACTGGTTGTTCCACCCGTATAGGGATTTATCATTGGGAAAATGGATTATCGGCTACTGTAACAATTCTGCCGCATGGAAATTGAAAATCGTTCCATTTTTGCACAAAATGAGTTCCCTTCTATCACTAACATTATTGTTTAAACATTTTTGGTTGAAAGAAAATGTTGTGATTATTTTTTTTTATTAATTGCGAATCTTTTCATGTTGAGCTATTAGATTGTGGATGAATAAGCACAGAAAGGTACACCATGCCAATGTTAATGCTTTATTTGTTTTAAACGAGGCGATTTAGAAATGGGCAATGGGGAAATACATTGCGTTTGACAGAGGGTGGAACACGAAAAATGGCAATGACATAACCACTACACCTCCCTATTGGCGTTTGCCTTATATGGCGCAGTGTCCAATTAGTGGCGGAAGTCAGTAGGCAATGTCCGGGGAAAACAAAGTTATTGCACACAACAGAATAACCAAAATCACAGTAATATAAATGACAAAGAGAAATAATACAGATAGCTAGGCAAATACAAAATAAAGAGTGCTAGACAAAACACCAACAAAAAACAGAACATTCCTGACACCTGTCACACTAGTAAAACTAAATGTATGCTGTTTTATACAGCCAGAAACATTGAACATGATGGTTTACACATATCTACCGTAAGTGGTTCTAGCATTGAGAGAGACACTGAATTGGTGTGTGGCTCGATGCGAAATGTACATTTCTGTATGTACATTCAACTGTAAATGAGGGAAACCTCAGTTGCCTTTCGAGTTTAAATAAAGGTTTGAAATTAAATGAAATAAGATGCTTTGTATTACCTTGACATAATAAGGATGGATGAAGAAAATGGATGTAAATTGAAAATGGGGTGATTTACCCTGATGTAAACAAGACGAAAGTATTTCTCTGGTCTACATCCCCAATTGTATGTATTGAGCCGTACTGTATTGTACCCATTCTGCAATCTGCTAATAACGTTTTCAATCAATCAATCAATCAATCAATCAATCAATCAATCAATCAATCAATCAATCAATCAATCAATCAATCAATCAATCAATCAATCAAATAATCAACCAATCAATCAATCAATCAATGTCCAAAAGGAAGGATGGAAATGTAGAGGGGAATAGAGTATGCCCTTACCCTGTGACTTATCCTGTAGTATATTTTTTATTATAAACTGTTCATGTTATTTGCTCCTATATGGGCAATGACTGAGGCCTGTGTGAATTTGTGTGAATATTAGTCATCTTGTGTTTTTCTCAGAGAGAGCTCTCTAAGCAGAAGGGCCGTTTCTATAGACAAAACAGTGCCATATCTGGAGGGGAGCAGGAGCATGCTGTACGCTTGAGAAATGTTGCACAATCAGCTCAACACTTCTCCAGTATTTGTTTCCCTTTATTTGGTCCTCTTCTGCAATGTGCTAACACACACACACACACACACACACACACACACACACACACACACACACACACACACACACACACACACACACACACACACACACACACACACACACACAGGGCCGCCTCAGGGGGTGTGCGAGCAGTGCGGTCGCACAGGGCCTCGCGGGACGGGGGCCTCGCAAAAAAAAAATTTATTATTTATTATTTTTTTTTATTTTTTTTTTATTTTTTTGCGAGGCCCCCCTTCCCGCGAGGCCCTTTTTCATCACAGACCTAAAATCTAGTTTTGCTTATATGCTTATATATTTCACATTAGACACGTTTGTAGAATGTGTCTGACTTGTTCCTGGGTCCTGCAGACATACTCACTATTGGAGCTCAGCTGGGGTTCTGCAGCAGCAGGCAGGTTTCAACGAAGGGAGTGGTTTTACTTACGTCATGTGTAGACAGTAGTACGCCCGCCGGCGCCGCGTGAGTCGAGATGCTTCCAGCGTGAGTCAGCTGCGTTTGACTATTTCATTTTCAGCGTGCAGCTTTTGACTATGCTTAGTCAAAGACGAAGACGAAGAAAGAGGTCGGTCATTATCATCATTATCAGTCGGTCGGTCGGTCACCAAGGAACGTTGACGAAAGGCCTCTCGCTAGCGGGACAAATGGCCGGAGCCATGATGTCGGCTATTAGCTAGCTTAGCTAAATGCTAACTAGCGTTAGCTAACCTATCCAGAGAGGCGAGGCGAGTGGATGTCTTTTCAAAAGAAGGAGAAGATAACTTGTGAGCAGATAAATCTGTTAGGCAGCAATACGCCGAAAGGTGTCCAGTCTGCCGGAAAGTACTCGAAGAAGAAGAAGAAGAAATTATACCGTGGGGCCAAGAAAGTCTCCTTCCACGTTGATACTGCGTTATGGTGAGTGACCGTGAGTCAACCTATGATTATATACCCGCCGTGGATCTGACATCTCTCTTTCTCTCTCTCTCTGGAGCCAAACTGGTCGACTAGCTAATACTACTAGTAGCTAACGCTAACGGTGTGTGCCTGGTGGTGAGAGCACCTGGCTGTATGCATGTATACCATGACAAGGCAGCGAGAGGCCTTTCGTCAACGTGGAGACCTGTGTTGCGGCCTTTCGCCCTGCGCCCTCGTGCAGGTAACTAAGATTAATGAAAATGTCATGACATTACCCCACTCTTCCTTCCTTCCCCTCCCGAATGTTTTGTTAATAACGATGTTTTTTTCCAGGCAAAACATATGCTACTTCACAACATTTGGAGATACAACATGTGCTGTGTGTGAATGGTGTAGCTTGTGTAGCTTGTGTAGCTTGGGTAGCGTTGGGCCATTGGCCAAAGCTGTGTGTGGCCTGGTGTCTCACAGTACCTGGCTAGCCTAGTACTAGCCAGGGGGGGGGGGGGCCTCGCGTTAAATCTCGCACAGGGCCTCGCATTTCTCCCAGGCGGCCCTGCACACACACACACACAAAACCTTGCCTTGAAGTAAATTAAATATACAATTTGGTGTAAATAAGGAGCAGACCAGCCTGTCTTAGACAGTTCAATATACCAGGTTTCGAGATGTACTGTTTTGAACTCATCATTGCTGCAGAAATAAGTTGATGCCTGTGACTCAATAAGATACATTTGTTGAAACAGACATCAACAGACATTGGAAAGTTCCTTTCCCTTCAAAATATTATACTATAATACCAATTATGAACTGTTGGTAATTATGTGCATGGACATTCTTATCTTTTCTTACCGTATGTTCACGTTATTGTCCGACGAATTGAAGGACAGGTTAACTTCACCCTATTCAAACATTGTCTGGCATGATGTTGACTATAGTACAGGCCATAATTAAATGTTGTGCCTTCTTAAAGACATTTTGGGGACCTAATATTCACTTAGCATAACCTGGAGGTCCTGCTATGACGTCCTTCATATACTGTATCGACCCTGATCAGACTTGCACAGGCAGACAGGCAGATCCAGATTCCTCATTCCAATCTGTCACCTGGCAACCCTGTATTGCTTTACAGTATATTTCAAATAGTAAATACAAAGCAAAACAAAATGTAGAGGCATACAAAGTCAATGGAAAGACACGGACAGAGGTGAACAGACACAGCTTCGCTCTAGGTAGCAGGAACACCATTCAAACATGAACATGTTTCAACTTTAAAGAAAGTTGCCAGGTGTGATGGAGCAAAATGTGGGTATATCTTTACAATTGATATGAAATAGAATGATATGAGTTATCTGCAGCCTATAGATATTTAGAAATGGTCTGGTTTTTGTAAACATCAACAATACTAATGTTGAGACAAAACGCATTAGCATGTCTTCACGCCAGTTTTGCTAGTGTCAAACTGTCAAACTGAAACGAGTATAGCAAGACATTATTCCTCTTTGTCGTCTTGGAAAGGCCATGAATATTTCGGCTGGGCAGGTAAACTCACTCTTGCTAATTACTCCGAAGTTGCCTACTGCAGCTTTAATGTACTATTAGTATTGAGAAACATATAACCATGTGGCATCCTCTCACCAGGCTCTGATACAATCCAAATCAAGTGTGTTATCATACTGTAACTGAGGGGTTACAAAACCCTGACTGTATTAAAGATTGTGATAGATTAAACCACTGCTAATTATTATTATTATTACTTGCCAGAAAGTACAGTTATAATATGGCAGACACTCAGAATAATACGGCACGGTGACAAAGAAATATCATTTAGAATATTTATTATTATGCAGCAATTGTACAGAATGGGAATTAAGGGTCGCGCTTGTATGGCGAAGAATATGAATAAAGTCAGTCAGTAGCAAAGTCAGTTGGAATGAATAATTCCTAAGCTGGGATACTAGACTAAACGCCGCCTGGCGTAGGGTGGCACTATAGTGGGCAAACGATGGTACCGCTGGAGACAGGGGGGTATCCTCCCAGAGATGTAAGCTCTGGAGGAAAGAAGAATGTTCGGATACTCAGTCTGTTCAATTGAAGAAAGGGGGTTCTCGTACGGAATCCAGTCCTTGTAATCCAAATGCTCAGCAACAAGCAATAGCTGTAATCCAATTGCCCGATAGCAATGACGATAGCCAGCTAGCTTCGGTCCTCGAAGCTAGCCCGAGGTAAGATCTTCAAGGTGGTTAAATCCAAACGACAGTGGGTATTAACGAGGCTCTTCTCCACAGTAGTACGTTCCACAATCACTATAATCCAACCAATACTGGTTCTGCAATCGCCGCCGTAGGTTCCAATATGCCCATGTCCAGTAGGTCCACAACTAGGCCCTCCTCGTGTACTGGCACTAATTACTAAGCCCACGCACACTTGCTAAGGTTTCACTAGTTACTAAACGAACGAACTGCTGGGTAATGTCGCACACGAACGAACTGCTGTAACACGATTCACACTAAATGACGACTCTTTACTTCATATTAAGCTAAGTCGAACTTGACGTTACTGCATTAACTCTGACACTTTTACTATTCACTTCGCACTTTAGGTTCACAACACTCTGTTTAGACAAACTGCTTCACACTACATTATAATCACACTACTGCTGCTGCGCCTTCCACGATATATATACTTAAGTGGCTTTCTAGAGCCAAGCCTCAGCTCTCGTCTCGAATCAATGCGCCGGCACCAGGCATGTTCCAACATGCCCAGACTCGCCTTTGAACCTGACTTTAGGGGCGCGTTGTCTGGCGCCGAGAACGTCAAGGGGCGTTATCCAATGAGGAAAGTGAATATTACTAGGATTCAAACGCAGGCTTAAAGGGAGATAACTTATATATATAAATAATATACAAGGTATATAAAACAATAAACGTAGATTCTCAGCTTTAATCTGGCCCTTCACAACACATACTGTATGTTAAAAAAAAGAAGAAAAAAGGGAAGCTCACAGTAATAAGACATAATGTCTTACTGCTTACAAACCATACCGATACATCATCAAATGATACAATGAGTTGTACAGTATAACCAAGTTACCTGGTGTTGGATTTGGATATATCAGCCAGTAATCACCTCGTCACCTGTGGTTCCGTGAAGTTTCTGCGTTGTGTTTATCTCTTTCTGACCGTACTGACTGATACCCTCTCTCCTTCCCCGTTGATACATTCATCTCAAAAATAATTAACGAGACACTGGAAACAGGATACCTCTCCTGGATGTTGATGTTTATTCTCATAAACATACTCTGTACAAGATGGAAAAACTGTTCTGAAAGGTCCTTGGAAAAGTCTTAATTCATTTTTCTAATGGTCTCTCCCCAGATAGCAAAAAATGAGTGAATCAACGTTGAAATAGGGTTAGGCAGAAATATTGAATCTATGTTGAAGCCTGACATCGAAATTATACAAATCGTTGTCTATGACTTACATGTTGAATCAACGTTAGGTGTCAACCATAACGGATACTATATCAATGTTGATTCAACCATCATCTAAATGGTAATCTACATGCACATTTTAGTTGATTTTATATTGAATCAATGTTAGACATCAATGTTTATTCAACCATAATCTAAATGGTAATCTACTTGTACATTTGTAACTTGTAAAGTTAAGGAATCAATACTGATTAATGTACATTTTACATTAAAATATTGCTGCTGATATGTATACATCATAACATTACATGTTTTTTTCCTGCTGTTAAACACACTATTGTTGTTCAAAATTCTTATATGACCATATTTCCAAAAATTTGTGAACAAAAATGACAACATGGCTTTAATATACAAATTTATTTTTTTCTTTCAAGAGGGTCTCATCATACTTCCAGTGACCAGTTAACCTTTTACACAAACATTAAATAACAGACCTTATAACAGACCTTTCATTAACAATACTATATATAGCCACTGCCAGAATAGTGACACACACACGTATTGTGTGTAGTGAGCACACGCATTCATGCACAACGAAGACAAGATTGCGTTGTCTCAATCATTTTAACTATACATTTATGAGCTCAAAGTATGAGCTCACTGACTGAAATGTCCAACAAAAAGCATCAATTGTCAAATAATATTGATCACATTAACTAGACTAGATGTTTTTGAGGAAATTAGAAAGGGAACAACAACTTAACCCTTGTGTCTGATCAGATTCTTATTTGTTTGATAACGTTGCAGTGATTATGTTTGTAGCCAACATAATATGTGGCATAATCTTTTAATTATCTTGTATTTTTTTTTTTACTCTTCATAAATTGTTTATTCAACTTCAGCCCGATCATAACCACCACATATTGTTTTTTTTTGTCATATTTAACAACTCTTTTCAGAAAAGTGGGAGTATTTCATTACAAAAATAAAAAAAAATTGTTATGATCAGGGCTGAAGTTGAATAAAATATTTATGGAAAAGAAAGTGGGAAATTATTTCAACATAAAGAGTTTTTCAATTTAGTCCCCTAATAAGAGTATAATACTTTAGTTTTCAGACACAAGGGTTAAATAACAATGGCAGAGGATTTGAATTTAAACACAGTGGAGCTCAGATGATCTACAGTTGTCCACGACTTATCCTCCAAGGCATCTGCTATATAATAATCTTCAGATTTACTTAAGTGTTATTAGTAGGTTACAGCAGTAAGCATTAGTTTGCTCAGTCAATTATGGCCAATTCGTTTTATATTGTTTAATACAGTTAAATAAATAGATAAATGAAAAGTAATTTTTTCTTCTACCCCCCCCCCACTGTACCGAAAATAATACCGAACCGTGACTTCAAAACCGAGGTACGTACCGAACCGTGGATTTTGTGTACCGTTACACCCCTAATGTTTCTATAACTCTCTCCCATATAACTCTCTCCCATACCCTTAACACCAACCGCTGAAGTGCCCTTGAGCAAGGCACTAAACCCCCAACTGCTCCAGTGGAGTTGCTCAGTGGCCAACAGTGTCAGACTGTGGTTGTACTGGGCAGCTCCCAGGTGTGAATGGAACTCTGTGAATGTGAAGCAGGGCGTAGCTGAAAAAGAGCATCCGTGCTCAGCGAACCTACCCTGGGTAAATAAAGGTTAAAATAAAAAAAATTTAAATAAACACTGCAAGAACAGGCTGAAGCAGCAAGTCATTCAAGTAGATGCCGTCCATGGAAGAACAGTGTCCATGAGGGTAATTCCTTGTACTGTATGAACCAGGGAAACAGTGTGTGCTGGGGTACCCTAAGTTTGACTCTGGTTCGCTTGACTTAAGTTTGGGTCACTTCGGTTCCAAGAACAGGCTGAAGCAGCAAGTCATTCAAGTAGATGCCGTCCATGGAAGAACAGTGTCCATGAGGGTAATTCCTTGTACTGTATGAACCAGGGAAACAGTGTGTGCTGGGGTACCCTAAGTTTGACTCTGGTTCGCTTGACTTAAGTTTGGGTCACTTCGGTTCCTTGAGATGCCTCCATCCCGGTCTGGCGCATAATGAAGCCACTTCTTGACAGTTTCGCTGTAGTCCTGGTCGGTCAGCTTGGGGTCAAACTGTCGAGCAGCAGCTGATAGACACAAAAATAAAAAAGTGAGGAAGAGAGGTGAGATGATGTACGATGATAAGAGCACCCCTCACTTCACACGAGTGCGATTTTTTGTAATCACTCAATTACTCACTCTGTAGGTCTACAGTAACAAGCTACAGTCAGCATCCAGTTAGACTGGACAGGAAAGAGAAGCAATCGCCTAGCCTGACACCATCTAGGCAATACAATGTGTATCCATGCTCCTCTAAAGCTCACCAATTACGTTGTCCATTTCTTATAGGTTGCACTTTCATCACTTTATTCCAACATAACACTTTTTTTAAAAGTTTTTGCAACAGCATAATTATATTCTGAATCACCAGCATCACCAGCATCACCACCTCACTACCTAAACTTAACCTATGAAGTAGTTTGCAGGGGAGGAAGCTCACCAAATATGCAGGCTTGTAGTGTGGTGTGCTTGAATGGCTTCTTGCTTTCTGAACAACGCTTGTCTTTCTTTCCATCCCAGTTGAACCCACTGGCCAGGGCGTTGGTCATAGCCGTTTTCAACATCAGTCTGATCAGGTTCTCTGAATTGGTGCCTCCTACCAAAGCCAGGCGAGAAATCTAAATCAGAGAGAAGAAAATGAAGGCCCTGCGTTAGAAACAGCATAACATTTATTTTATGAACACAGAGCAACCAACTTGTTTATACACACACTTTATGCATGCACTGATATTCCAGCCCATGCCAGTCATTAGGTTTAACCACATTAACCCTCCTGTCCATATGTAAACGGTATATTTGAACAATTTCAAAACGTTTCATAAATAGCAGATATACAAGCTCTAACACGTTTTGAACTAGAAAGTGCTAAACACATTTTTCCCCTGAACAAGACCACACTGAAATGATCTACATTTGATAAATGAATGCAGTTCAATAAATTACCATCTTTTGACGGACTGATTGCTCCATCAGTAATGATTTTGCCTCATTGAAGTCTTGTTCACTGGCGATTGGCAGCTGGAAGGGGAGCATAGTGGTTGTGGTGGCCACCCCGTGTCCTCTGGTCCCACCAGATATGTTGCCCTCAGCCAACTCGGTCTTGATGAACTGCACATCTCTGGACAGATCCTTCACCACGACAAGTAATTCAGCAAGCATTGAATTCATCTTCTGGATGGTAAGGTCTTCAGAAGAAGAGTTAAAATCATTAAGTGAGAAATAAAAATAAGCAGCAAATCACACAAGGAATTACACCATGTCCAATAGACTTGCCTTTCATAAGCTGCCCGTCATCGCCGGCCATCTGTCTACGCTGTGAAACACCAGATGGGGTGTTGTAGTGCCCTGAGCTGTATCCTGACATCGCTGTAGAAACAAAATCATAGTTATATATTTCACTATAGTTTGACTGCATTGGATCAAACTGGTGGTAGTTCCCTCTAAAATGGCATACCATTTTGTGCATGTTGTGAGAGACCAGGGGGACTGTTGTATTGCCCCGAGCTGCATCCCGACATCCCTGTAGAAACAAATCATTATATTTAAAAATAAATACAAAATCTGACTTGTCAGTCAAACTAACATACATGTCATAATCACTAACACCGGTTCCTGACAGGCAGCAAGCGAGCGAACTGGAGACGAAATCGCACACGACACTGTCCTGATATGATGCAGCGCGTGTCCGAGTGTGTGTTACCTGGATTCTCGACCAATAAAAAGTGTTTAGGGGCGGGACTCGGCCGCGTAATCGCTCAACTAGAGACACAGCGAGCGAATATTTGAGGGGTGAACGACATCGCTGCTCAGTTCACTGTCGCTTGCGGCAGGTCAGGATAGTCTGATTGAAACGAATACATTTTAATCACTTTTTCTCGCTCGCTCTATGTCAGGAAGGGGTGTAAGGAGTTGTATCCCTGTCTCTCAAAACACTGTTACTGAAAGAGTACAGTATCATACCACTACTTGCACTTTGTCGATCTTGCAGCTGCTGGACATGTGAGGCCTGCTGGAGCTGGTGGTACTGTACAATATCAAATCCTGGCATCTCGGCTGAAACACAGTAGGAAATACACAAAGTTATTAGCAAATGACGCTATTGTAATCCCCCATGTGAGAAAATGTTTGATTTCCATTCAGCTGATTTCACGTGCACTGCCAAATACTACTTTAATAAAAATATCAAAGACAATGCGAGACAATACAGATATTTTAAACATGCCAGAATATTATGTTATGAGACTGCTTGATAACTCACCATTATGTTGAGTTAGCGATTGCCGGTAGTTGCTAGTAACCAGATCTACAAAGGGGAAATGTAAAATAAGTTACGACTCAAACATGGTGGAAATTGTGCTCAATATAAAAGCATTATGTACAACTACACATTTTTATTGTGACATTGCTTGCAAGTTGTGAAGGCTTTGAATTTTTGTAGTGGGCTGGCATGCATACATTGTAAACATGTATTCTGTTGCATGCATGATGCCAGCGACCTGCCAGCAAGCTCCTCACAAGAACACAGATATGGGTTCACTTACTGTTATTTAGATCAGGAGTCTGCAATGAATCTAAATAGCTGTAGATCATGCCACCATCCAAATAATCTAAAAAAGGTAAGCCAGGGTGAGAATTGAAGATGCTACAAATCATGTTTAAACAGTCATCTAGTTGGCATTTTAACATTCATAGCAACATACCATTCATTGTAGGCTCTTGGCCTAGTGGCCACACAACTGGAGGCTTGCCGGATCTTAGCGCCTTATGAGACCGGCTCGATTTTGGAGTCTGTCCTACAACATATTTTAGTTGGCATGTTATTCACAATGTATATATTTTGGGCCAAATATAGAATAACTGCAAGAAATGCAGAAGTCCAATCAAATTAAAATGCTCAATTTGTCGGTACATGGTCAGACTAATTTGTTTATTATTATTATTATTATTATTATTATTATTATTATTATTATTATTATTATTATTATTATTATTATTATTATTATTATTATTATTATTATTATTATTATTATTATTATTATTATTTTTTTTTTTTTTTTTTTTTTTTTTTTTTTTTTTTGACCTTTTTCCCCCTCCATTTTCCTCCGATTTTCTCCCATCCCAATGTTAGTCGTATGCCAATTCCCAGTCCCTTCCTGGTCGCTGCGCACTTACCCCCCACAGTCAGATCATCTGGGAGAGTGGAGGCTACCACATGCTTCCTCCGACACACGTCCAGCCAATCACCGCTTCTTTTCACCTGGCAGCGCGGATTCTCATTGAGAGGGCGTAGCGTGTGGGAGGATCACACTATCCCCCTCAAGTCCTATCCGCGCTAAGCAGGCGCCCCGACCGAACTGTAGGAGTCGCTGTTTACAACGACCCGGACCCACCCCGCCAGCTTCTCCCACCCTCTAATACAGCCAATTGTATTAGTGTGGACGGCCAGCCAAGCTGGTGACAACCCCGGAGCTGTGAGCTGGATTCGAACAGGCGAATCCAGCTCACAGCTCCGGGGTTGGTGACGAACGCAATCTCCGCTCGGCCACCTAACCGCCCTTATTATTATTATTATTATTATTATTATTATTATTATTATTATTATTATTATTATTATTATTATTATTATTATTATTATTATTATTATTATTATTATTATTATTATTATTATTATTATTATTATCATTATTATTAACTGTAGCAGTGATAATTTCCAAAGTGCCTATATAAAATAAATGCATTGCATCAATACCTGGGAAACCCACATCAGGTGCTTTGGCAAAACGTTTTCTTTTTGCGTCGCCACTCGAGTGGTCATCAGAGTCCGAGTGCACATACTGCTGATTTGGCCTAAAAAGAAATTATATATATACACACATGTAATAAATGTAGTTATGATACTACGTTTATTAGTCAAGGCTAAAGTCTGAATACATAGGCCCTCAGGCCACTGTGTGTTATCCTTTTAGCACTACTTGCAACTACAACAGCAGTGCAATTATTTACAACACCCTAGGGAGAGTTGTCCCTTTAACAAAGTGAACACTGTACCTGGATCTTCTTTTCTGGCGGAGATCTCCTTCGTCCTCAGATTCAATTTCAGAGGTTGGACACATAGTTGAGGTGTACTTGGTCTCTAATTTTTTGGCCTCATCATGGGTCTCTGGAAAGAGAGAAAATGACAATTAACATATCTGCAGTCCAGTGTTTAACGAAAATATATACACCTCTTATCATATGTGCATAGTCACAATTTGCGTCCTTACTTTTTGTGTATGTGTTGCACGAATTACTCACCACACATAGTAAGCTCACGTACATCTTTATAGGTGATCCATTTATCATCTGGTTGCAGTCCATCTCGAAGGGCTTTTGTGAGCTTTATGTGTTTAGGGGGCCATAACACAGTCTGGTCTTTAGCATTAAACCAGCTCTCTAGAACTACTGCTGTCCCACCATTTGGGAACTGTACAACTGACCACAGCACCACCTCACCATTCATCTTCAAAGGGCTGAAATGAGAATTTACGGTACTCATAATGATCTCTCCTTACAAGCCATTCCCATACCGTCCTACAAAGCCAAAGTGCACTACACACATTGCATTTTTGAAGCATTTAAAGGAAAACTCCAACATTTTGTGAAATTAGCTTATTTGACATCTTCCCTGGAGTTATAAGAAGATACATACCTTTTTCGTCTCTCTGCATGCATTGGGCTTAGGGAACGCCTGGACCATTAGCCTAGCTTAACTTCATCACTGGAAGTGGGGCAGACATCTAACCTAGTTCACTACAGTCAGGAAATATACTCCAAATACAATCAAAATACAACTCCCAAACGTTCCCGTAAACATGTTGTGACCTGTGTATTTACCACGTCTCCCAGTCACACAAGTCACACAAGTCTCCCAGTCACACAAGTCACACAAGTCTCCAAGGCACACAAGTCTCCAAGTCACACAAGTCACACAAGTCCAAGTCTCCAAGTCACACGAGTCACACAAGTCTCCAAGTCACATGAGTCACACAAGTCTCCAAGTCACACAAGTCTCCAAGTCACACAAGTCACACAAGTCCAAGTCACACGAGTCACACGAGTCACACAAGTCTCCAAGTCACATGAGTCACACAAGTCTCCAAGTCACATGAGTCACACAAGTCTCCAAGTCACACAAGTCACACAAGTCACACAAGTCCAAGTCACACGAGTCACACAAGTCACACAAGTCTCCAAGTCACATGAGTCACACAAGTCTCCAAGTCACACAAGTCTCCCAGTCACACAAGTCTCCCAGTCACACAAGTCACACAGGTCTCCAAGTCACACAAGTCTCCAAGTCACACAAGTCACACAAGTCCAAGTTACACGAGTCACACGAGTCACACAAGTCTCCAAGTCACATGAGTCACACAAGTCTCCAAGTCACACAAGTCACACAAGTCTCCCAGTCACACAAGTCTCCCAGTCACACAAGTCTCCAAGTCACACGAGTCACACGAGTCTCCAAGTCACACAAGTCTCCAAGTCACACAAGTCACACAAGTCACACAAGTCCAAGTCACACAAGTCACACAAGTCACACAAGTCTCCAAGTCACACAAGTCTCCAAGTCACACGAGTCACACAAGTCACACAAGTCTTGAAGTCACACAAGTCACACAAGTCTCCAAGTCACACAAGTCTCCCAGTCACACGAGACTCATGTGACTGGGAGACTCGTGTGACTTGTGTGACTGGGAGACGTGGTAAACACACAGGTCACAACATGTTTACAGGAACGTTTGGGAGTTGTATTTGGAGTATATTTCCTGACTGTAGTGAACTAGGCTAGATGTCTGCCCCACTTCCAGTGATGAAGTTAAGCTAGGCTAACGGTCCAGGCGTTCCCTAAGCCCAAAGCATGCAGAGAGACAAAAAAGGTATGTATCTTCTTGTCCAACTCCAGGGAAGATGTTAAATAAGCTAATTTCACAAAATGTTGGAGTTTTCCTTTAAGCGTTTCAATTGGCCAGCCAAACATGTTATCTGTGTACATGTAATATTGTACTAATTGTGTATTTATTAATCAGGTAAGTTATGCCCCGAAATCCGACGTTAGAGTCAGTGTGTCAATATAGTTACTGCACTTTAGCTTTGTAGGGCAGTATGGTTATGCTGTTAAATGAAGTAGTGGTATTGCAATGGCACCATCTCCGTCTGGAGAGAGAAGACATTTGCGCTTGATATAGCCAAGTTTACCTATCCCTATATCTTCTTGCAAGCCACTGACCTTGTATGTACCAATGTATGATGATTCACAGGGATACATGTAGTATGGCTGTTTGTGTCTGTACTTTCTGTAAATTATATATACCTCTTCCTCTGATTTAAGAATATTCTCTACTAATGCAAATCCATCTCCAACCTCAATACAATTGTCTCCTTTCTTTGTGGACAAAGTAAACCGATGAGTGGAGACCTTCCTGTACTGTTGTGAAGAAGTAAACTGTGGGGGAACAGGCCCATCAGTGTGAATATTACGCAAAATTGGATCATCTGTGGGACATGGGGATCCAACATGTGGAATTTCAGACAACCTTTTCACTACCTGTTGTAGAGGCTGATGTGGCTTGCGTAGAAGATGCTTAATTTGTCCAAGATAGTTCTCAAAAGGGAATCCTGAGATATTATCTAGAGTGCCAAACTTCCTGTATTCCTCAGCCAAATGAATAAGCTGGTGTACATTGTACACAATTTCATCTTTTCCATACACTGTCCCAAAGTGTTCAACAAAAGAAACCATCAACTTGTGCGCAAAGGCCAACATTTCCTCAGAAATACTAGGGGACAGCAACAAGTACATTCCAACAGAAAACAACATGAAGTTGTCATACAGCTCACTGGGGAGGGAATCCTTCAAAACAACAGGACCCCAATACAACATGAAGGATCGCAACTCAGTAGCTTTCCAGCGATCTAACTCTGACAGTTCCCTTGGTTTACGGTTAAATTCACAAGGCATGTAGGAACGTAGCTTTAGCAGTTTACCTGAAATGGCTTGTACAGTTTTGGAAGGGACCCTTGTTGCCAAATTCTTCCCCTTTAACCATATATTAAGCAGTTTCCTTGTAACTCCGAGACAACAGAGATGCATGTAATCAGTTGGAAACATAGAAACCATCTTAATTAAACCTGTTAAAGGGCTCGTCCCATTGTGATGTGCCTCATCAACCATGTCTGAGAAACTGGAGTCTGTCCTAAGTCTGACTTTTGTTTCAGGATATGTCATTTTATTTCTCCATACACCCTCCTGAAAACACTTGTCACAACCAGAATAGCCATTAAATGCCTTGGTCTGCTTAATATAAGCTCTAGCCGGGGCATCACAAATGAAAGAAGAAATCTGTACATCATATTGCTTGTCATTATAAATAATGCCATTAGACAGTACATTCTGAAGATCTTTGACAAACTGCTCTAGGTACTCAAAACACTCTTTGGCTTGCTTAGACCACAAAAAATGCCAACAACAAATGGGGACTTTGTGTAGTCACATTTGAGACTTCCAAGTATGGGCCAAAACTGAAGTTTAGAACTTTTGAATAAAGGTAAACCATATTATATATATGGTATATTAAACTGTAAATTAAGAGTTGTCAGAGTTGCCGGTAAAATCAAACATGCCAACCGTGAAAGCACCCCTTTGACTAAACCAAAATGATAGTATTCTCCCCCTTCAATCTTAGTGGTAGGCACATGTTTTTGTGTTCCTAGCAATGTTTTTCCATCTTTAGGAAGGGTGGGGTGAAACATCTTCAAAATGGACAGCAAAGATGATAGTGCAACCAGAGAGACTGAATAGGATGTTGCCCAATATTTTAAACTTGTCATGAGACAATCTTCATTATGCTCATCACTGTCAAAGACATGTTCAGGTTCAATTTCGTCATCCCCAGCTATACTTTCAAAATGTGCATTTGACTCACCTGGTGAGTCAATATTTTCACTTTGATCACTGATAGTTAGTGGTCTGTTTAGTGGCAAGTCTGAAGTTGATAAATCTAGTGGCAAGTCTGATCTAGTTTTTAAATCTAGTGGCAAGTCTGTCTTTGGTAAATCTAGCAGGCACTCAGTAGAGGCTGTGACAGGATCTGTGTTCTCTAAAGAGTGATGGTTTGTCCTTGAATTAGCAGCAACAATTAACTTATAATCAGTGAGGATAGCCTGCTCTGTCTCTCTCAGTAATTTGTTGACTCTACGTCTTTTAGCCCGAGAATAAGATGACATAGTGATGAGGTGCTGTAGTCAATGTAATGGTACATAAATTTACTTGGCTAGAACAGGTCTTTGCTTCAATTGCTGCAACGCACGGCTTCTTGAAACTGGTACGTGATTCTGAAAAAGAAAGAAAAAAGGGGGGAGGGTCCTGATTAATGTGCTGCATTGCAATGTGCATAAGTGAGACAAGATGGACACAGTCCGGACAGAAACGACTGGCCTCAGGAGAGTTACTGCTGTACTCCGGACACGAAGAGGACAATGCCTCCCACACCCAAGGAGTAGCACTGATGCTATCTAAAACAGCACAGACGGCGCTCATAGGATGGGAAGCCCATGGTCCAAGGATCATCACTGCATCCTTTCGAACCAAGAAGAAGAGGATCAATATGAACATCATACAGTGCTACGCTCCTACCAATGACAGCGAGGAAGCAGACAAAGACCAGTTCTACAACAGACTGCAGTCCATTATAGAAAAGCACCCAGAGAGAGACATCACAATCCTGATGGGAGACCTTAATGCCAAGATCGGAAGTGACAACAGGGGGTACGAAGATATAATGGGAAGACACGGATTGGGGGCCATGAATGAAAATGGGGAGAGGCTGGCGGACCTGTGCGCTATGAACAACTTGGTCATTGGCGGCAGTGTTTTTCCCCATAAGAACATCCACAGGGCCACTTGGGTATCGCCAGACCACATAACCGAGAACCAGATTGACCATGTCTGTATCAGCAAGAAATTCAGGAGGTCCATGCAGGATATAAGAGTAAAGAGGGGAGCAGATGTGGCTTCAGACCACCACCTTGTCGTAGCCAGCCTGAAGCTGAAGCTGAGAAAGAACTGGATGTCGGCACATACAACACGACACAGGTACAACACAGCTTCCTTGAGAGACGCCAGTAAGCTGGAAGAGTTCAGAGTAACACTCAGCAACAAGTTCCAAGTTTTACAGGAGCTGTTGGAAGAGGACGAGTGCACCCTGGAGAACAGTTGGAAGGAGATAAAAGAGGCAGTAACGTCTACCTGCCAGGAAGTTCTTGGCCCCAAGAAGCACCAGCACAAGGAGTGGATCTCAGGGGACAGTCTGCGAAAGATCCAAGAGAGGAGGGAGAAGAAGGCGGCAGTGAACAACAGCCGGACAAGAGCAGAGAAGGCCAAGGCACAAGAAAGGTATGCAGAAGGAAACAAGCTAGTAAAGAAGAGCATCAGAGCAGACAAGCGAAGGTATATGGATGACCTGGCAACAGAGGCAGAGCAAGCAGCAAGAGAGGGGAATATGAGAGAACTGTACAACATCACCAAGAAGCTGGCAGGAAAGTACAGCAAACCAGAACAACCTGTGAAGGACAAAGAGGGAAGACCGATAACAACGGGAGAGGAGCAACAAAAGAACAGATGGATGGAGTATTTTGAAGAACTTCTAAACCGGCCAGCACCACAGAACCCACCAGACATCGCACAGGCTGACACAGACCTACCCATAGCCTGCAACGCACCAACCAGGGAAGAAATTAGGAAGGCTATCAAGCAGATGAGGAACGGAAAGGCTGCAGGACCAGACAACATCCCTGCGGAGGCACTGAAGTCAGATATAGAAACCACGGTGAAGATGCTCCACCCACTCTTCATGAAGATATGGGAGGAAGAAGACGTGCCAGGAGATTGGAAAGAGGGCTATCTCATCAAGATCCCAAAGAAAGGCGACCTTAGCAAT
Source organism: Notolepis coatsorum (assembly GCF_963971535.1). Taxonomy (NCBI): domain Eukaryota; kingdom Metazoa; phylum Chordata; class Actinopteri; order Aulopiformes; family Paralepididae; genus Notolepis; species Notolepis coatsorum. The sequence goes on from NC_140175.1 coordinate 73,331,810, forward strand.
TGCGCAAATTACAGAGGGATCACACTGCTATCGGTGCCAGGGAAAGTTTTTAACAGAGTAATCTTGAACAGGATGAAGGACCTCATCGATGGACAACTCCGCGATGAGCAAGCTGGTTTCCGCAAGGACCGATCCTGCACAGACCAAATTGCAGTGCTGCGCATCATCGTGGAGCAGTCGATAGAGTGGAAATCGCCCCTGTACATACATTTTGTGGACTATGAGAAAGCCTTTGACAGCCTAGACAGAGAGACCCTCTGGAAGCTTCTCCGACATTACGGGGTGCCGACCAAGATTGTTTCCATCATCAGGAACTCCTATGAGGGACTGACATGCAAGGTGGTCCACGGAGGGCAGCTCACAGAGGCATTCCAAATGAAGACCGGGGTCAGACAAGGTTGTCTGCTCTCGCCCTTCCTCTTCCTGCTGGCCATTGACTGGATAATGAAGACCTCCACAGCACAGAGAAGGTACGGGATTCAGTGGACACCTTGGACGCAACTTGACGACTTGGACTATGCTGACGATTTGGCACTACTGTCGCACACCCAACAACAGATGCAGGAGAAGACCAACAACGTGGCATCCACTTCCGCGCAAGTGGGACTCAACATCCACAAAGGCAAGACTAAGATCCTCAAGACCAATGCAGCAAACAACACCAACACAATCATGCTGGATGGCGAGGCTTTGGAAGAAGTTGAAGCCTTTACCTACCTTGGCAGTGTTATTGACAAGCAGGGCGGCACAGATGCTGACATTAGAGCACGAATAAGGAAAGCACGTACAGCATTCGTGCAATTACGGAACATCTGGAGCTCAAAAGAACTGACTTCCAACACCAAAGTCAGATTCTTTAACACCAACGTCAAGGCAGTCCTATTATATGGAGCAGAGACGTGGAGAACTACAGCTGCAACCATCAGGAAAGTGCAGGTCTTCATTAACAGCTGCCTGCGGAAGATCATCAACATCCGATGGCCAGACACCATCAGCAACTGCGAACTCTGGCAGAGAACAAACCAGCTGCCCGCAGAAGAAGAAATTAAGAAACGCAGATGGCGCTGGATAGGCCACACCCTGCGAAAGCCCGCAAGTACCATCACCAGACAAGCCCTAACATGGAACCCGCAGGGCAAGCGGAAAAGGGGCCGCCCGAGAAACACCTGGCGCAGAGACCTGGAGGCAGACACCAAGACCATGAAGATGACCTGGAACCAACTGGAGAGAACAGCTCAAGACAGAGATGCTTGGAGATCACTTGTTGACGGCCTATGCCCCAGAAGGGGTAGCAGGCGTAAGTAAAGTAAGTAATTGCAATGTGCAGGGTGAAACGCTTGCATAATTCTACATTTTGATCAATATCAAGAGAGTCCATTATTATATTATTGTTATATTGTTCATTAGAAAATACCATGCATATAACCAAACGTCTAACTATATAGTCAATGTAATGGTACATAAATTGTGGTATTTACTTGGCTAGAACAGGTCTTTGCTTCAATTGCTGCAACGTGCGGCTTCTTGAAACTGGTACGTGATTCTGGAAAAAAAAAGAAAAAAGGGGGGAGGGTCCTGATTATTGTGCTGCATTGCAATGTGCAGGGTGAAACGCTTGCATAATTCTACATTTTGATCAATATCAAGAGAGTTCATTATTATATTATTGTTATATTGTTCATTAGAAAATACTAGGGATGCTCGATATTGGCTTTTTTACCGATACCGATATTCCGATATTGTCCAACTCTTAATTTCCGATACCGATATCAACCGATACCGATATATGCAGGGTTTCCCACCCCAAAAAACGGAATAATTTCAGTTAACTAATCATTTCACTGGATATATATATAACAAATATTGTTATTGTTTTTTTCTTTTTTTAAACCGATACCGATATTTTCCGATATCACATTTTACTGCCGATATCGGCCGATAATATCGGTCGGCCGATAATATCGGACATCCCTAGAAAATACCATGCATATAACCAAACGTCTAACTATATACTATCTGTATGTCATGTATGTCCCTCCCTATGCCATAAATGTCATCATGTGTATGTCATAAATGTCACTATGAATTGAAAATGGGGGACCCTGATGTAAACGAGACAAAAACGTCTTTCTCTGGTCTGCATCCCCTTAACAATTGTGTGTATTGAGCCATACTGTATTGTACCCCTTCTGCAATCTGTTAAATAAAGTTTTCATTCATTCATTCAACATTAGCAGGACCAGTGGCACGCCAAACAGCCTGCAAACTACCTGGCGTTCTATCGCCATGCTCTAAGACAAACTCTAACCTTAACCAACTTCGAAAGAGTGCCTAAGCTTAAAGGGGAGATGAAGCATATAGCGATATAAACATAGTCATAGCATCAAATTAGTATTTAGATAAGCCACAGAAAAAAATCACGTTATAAAAATAAGCAGTTTCTAAGAAAAAACGATTTGTTATGTGAAGCCGCCATTTTGTTTGGTGACATCACCGTCGCGGGGCATTTAGCTAGCTGGCTACCTAGCCGCAGCCGGGATTCAAAGCCAACTAGCCGGCTAACCCAGCTCGCTAAATGCTGCACGTAGCTAGCAGAACTGTAAAATTAGTTTGAACAGCCAGGA
>NC_140175.1:73339433-73411933 GCF_963971535.1 Notolepis coatsorum
GTAACGGACTCTTCATCGGGATTCCTGGCAAGAGCATCCAAAAGCTGCAATTCATCCAGAACAGCGCTGCCAGGATCCTGATGAGAGTCCGTAAACACGATCACATAACCCCCATCCTCCACTCACTACACTGGCTCCCCGTCTCATCCCGGATCAACTACAAAATCCTGACAATCACCCATAACTGCATAAACGGACACGCACCCCTCTACCTTCAGGAACTCATCACTCCACAATCCTTCACCCGCACCCTCAGATCTGCAGGTAGCCTGCTCCTTCAGGTCCCCAATACCCGGCTCTGCACCATGGGTGACCGAGCCTTCTGCACGGCTGCACCACGCCTGTGGAACAGCCTCCCCGTCCAGCTGAGGGCACCACAGAGCCTTTTAAAGCAGGCCTGAAAACCTATCTGTTCAAAAAGGCCTTTGACTGTTAGCTTTTTATTTTAATTTGATTGCGCTTTTGTTTTTAAATTGTCTGTTTATACTATGTTTTTAATTAACTATGTTCTATTTTTATCTTATCTTTATTCTGTATTTTATTTTATTTGTTTTACTAATAACTATTTTAATTAAAAAAATGTAACTGTTTTAACCATGTAGTGTAGCACTTTGGGATCCCAGCAAACAAAAAGTGCATTACAAATCCAATCTATTATTATTTATTATTATTATGGGGTAGAATCAAATTGGCCTGATAACCAAATTGAATTGCGTTGCATGGTCGGAAAAGGGTGAATCTACATTTGATTATGATGCCCCTAGCTCAAGGAATAAACTCTAACAATCCCTAAACATGATTCTCCCCTCTATTGCAAAATTGATGACCTTGATCACTAATCAATCGGTTGTCGATCAAGTTGTACATGTTTTAATTGATTTGTTATCCTTGCTTTTGTCTACCCTTGTCTTGTTGTCTTATATGCTGTGATGTCTATGATGTATTAATGATTGCTTGTCTATGTATGTAAACCCAACGTAACTGTAACTGTAAATGAGGGAAACCTTTGGAGTATAAATAAAGGTTTGATTTAAAGTTCATAGTGGCACCTGCTAGTCACATTGTTTTCAATACCTTGAATGAGCATCATATCTGTGTGCTTTCTCTTTTTGTATGTGCACCTTCTGCAGAGAGAATTATTGGTGGTAGAGGTGGCTGCAGAAAAGTCTGTGCATTCTGTGGGCGAAGAAAACGTAGCACGTCTGGTTAATTCTGGGCCTGCGTCAGGTGGCACAAGACGGCTTTACCAAGCTTCACACCATGCCAGACAGGGTGAGCGGTGTGTTGAATATGTTCAGTACACACTCCAGAACTTGATTAATAGGAAAGAAAAAATACATCTTGTCGCGTTAGACATGCTTCAAGGACGAGAACATCATAGGCTTAACCCTTTCACAACCACACTACAGAAGGTTAACCCTTTCACTACCACACCCTTTGTCGTGTGGCAGTGAAAGGGTTAACCTGCTGTATTGTCACAGTGAAAGGGTTAACCATTTGGTAGTGTGGTAGTGAAAGGGTTAAGCGAAACTGTCAGGGCCCTGGTGTGCAAGCTGTTGTGATTTGTGTCTTTCTATCTGTCTTTTGTGTTCTTTCAGTCTCTGGATATTCTCCCTTTCTCTCCATCACACTTTTATACATCCACACACATGCATCCACACACACGCGAACACATGCACATGCACACACACAGGAACACACAAACATTCTCTCACAAACAGCTCTCTCTTTCTCACAGACACGTAAATTACTCTCTTTCTTTCTCTCTCTCTCTCTCTCTCTCTCTCTCTCTCTCTCTCTCTCTCTCTCTCTCTCTCTCTCTGACAGACACATAAACACAACACTGCATATACCCATATCCTTTATCCCTTAAATAGTTGGCGACACCGCTGACACATCATGTCTGTTTTTAATCTCTGCTCTTTAGAAATTACGCATTTTGAGACGAGTTCAACTCTGGTTCAACCTAAACCAACTTGAAATGTTGTGATCTGCCTCCAGAGACAAACATTAGCATATGGTATTAACAAGACACACTAGTGTCTCTCTGTGTGTGTGTGTGTGTGTGTGTGTGTGTGTGTGTGTGTGTGTGTGTGTGTGTGTGTGTGTGTGTGTGTGTGTGTGTGTGTGTGTGTGTGTGTGTGTGTGTGTGTGTGTGTGTGTGTGTGTGTGTGTGTGTGTGTGTGCGTGCGTGCGTGCGTGTGTGTGTGGGTGTGCATTTCTACTACCTATCTTATATACTATATAACACACCATGAATGCCAAGTGAATGTATTATTATTATTTTGTGCTAAACATGTTCATCTTTAACCTGTATATTAGACGATACAGTCTGTAGTGCATTGGCAACATTGTGCTTTATTGGGGACAGGACAGTGAGAGACGGGACACGAGGTAGAGAGGACTTGCAATTCAATTCGAGAGAGAGAGAGAGAGAGAGAGAGAGAGAGAGAGAGAGAGAGAGAGAGAGAGAGAGAGAGAGAGAGAGAGAGAGAGAGAGAGAGTTGTATCTAAACCCAGACCAACAGCTGTGTCTGTATGCCTGTGTGATCGAGGACCACATATCCTCTCTGTTACTGAAACATTTACTGGTGCTAGATGGGAGGGAGAGAGAGAGAGAGAGAGAGAGAGAGAGAGAGAGAGAGAGAGATAGGCCTACAGAGAGAAAGAGGGAAAGAGAGAGAGAGAGAGATGGGTATATCAAACATCAAAGAGAGCCAGTGATATGATAATGAGTTCCCAGTTGGGAGCGGCTGGCCTAAATGCGGGTTAGAACTCTGACCAGTCCAGTCTCACAAGACCAGGCTACTTAAATAACCACCCACAACAGAATTAAATAGAACACAATGGCCCATATTCACAGAGTCTCCCAGCGTAGGGTTCATCTGGGCTCAGTTGCCACGAGCACTTGTCTTCATGACCTTAGATCCAAACTAACCAACTAAAGCTGACTCTAGATCAGGCTTTGTGAATGGACCAGTACCTACCAGTATGCATCATCTGATGAAACCAGGATATCAAATTGACTTCAAGTTGCTGTTCTATCAGCCAGTTTAATTTCTTGTGAGTGAAAGTTGATTATTTTGTTAACCTTAACACATACAAACATTTAATCACATTCCCCCTTTAGACCCCAACCGCCTCCCATAACTTTGTAAATGGTAAATGGTGCATTTATATAGCGCTTTTATCCAAAGCGGTTTACAATTTTGTTCCTCACCCATTCACTCAAACTTTCACACACCGACGGCAGAGACAGCATGCAAGGTGCGGACAATTAGGGGTTAAGTGTCTTGCTGAAGGACACATTAACACACTGCCCGGGAGGAGCGGGAATCGAACCGGAAACCTTCCGACTACCACTATCTTCTTGATCCCTCCAAGGTGCAAACCGTGAGAATGATGAGTGACCAGACATCCCCTGAATGGAATGTCTTCATTATACAACGTTTTCTAATGGACTTATTTATTAAATCAAGTGGTATTAAACCAAGTTGTATTAAACCAAGTTGTATTAAACCAAGTTGTGGTTAAACCAAGTTGTATTAAACCAAGTGCCTTCTTTTGTCACGAAGGGGCGGATCCTGGGGCGCCCCAGTGGCGAACCACATAACGGGCTGAGTCGCGGCACAGCCGACCCGGGTTTGATTCCCGGAACCCGTCGTTATTTGCCGAATGTTTTCCCCCCACTCTGTCTCCCGTTCCTCCTCTCTCTCGCTCTACTGGACTGCCCAGTAGTAAAAAGCGATAAACGCTAAAAAAAAAAAAAAGGAAGGGGCGGATCCTTCTGACGTTGCTCAGGAGGAATCTGCAGGTTTTGGTTGTTGTGGCGATGTGAGCAGAGAAGTTCAGCCGGTCATCAAGGACAACACCAAGGTTCTTGGCGGTCAGCCGGCCACTCCCATTCCAGTGAGGGATGTGATTAGGATCTGATGGTTGACTGTGTCGAAGGCTGCTGACAGGTACAGGAGAATAAGGACAGAGGAGAGGTCCTTCGCTTTTGCTAAGTGAAGAGCCTATGTGACCGCTATGAGGGCCGTCTCTGTGGAGTGACCAGTCCTGAAGCCTGACTGATTAGGGTCTAGGTCTAGGAGGTCATTCTGTACGAGATAATCAGTAAGTTGGTTGGATACAGCATGTTCAAGTGATTTAGAAAGGAAGGAGAGAAGAGAGACAGGACGATAGTTGTCTATGACGGTGTTGACAGAAAGGTAGAGAAACGAAAGGTAGAGAAACAAACTGTGTTCTATTTATGGCAATAACGTTCAGGTTTATTCCACCCATGAGACATGATCCCGAAAAAAAAAGAGAAAGAAAAAAGCTCCCTACTGGAAGTCAGATGATTGACAGGGGCTGGCGTGAGCTACACTAAAGTTAGGTTGCGCCATGTCCTCACGTCAATAAGCGCCTTATTCCAACGATGCACTGAGATTTCTATGAACTCATATTTCACTAATAACACTTAAAATCATTGGTAAACAAACATAGTGCTGAAAATATACACTGACTGCTGTTTTGACAGGGTTAGGGTCTGTACTCTTGGCTACATTTGGAAAAACGCAACATTAATTCATACATTCTGTAGAAATGGATTCATGTCGTGATATCAATCTTGTACCGGTAAAGGACCGCTCTGGCTTAACCTCTTCCGCCCGTGCGGTCTGTTGACAGACCGCAAATGACATCTGGTCATAAATCAATATTTCCAGACTGTTCTATAAAAGTAGAAACGTATTCAAGTATAAACATCATAACCATGTCACAACAGCATTTAGAATGTATATTATCATCAATACGTTAGTTTAGGAATAGGTTAAAGTGTTATTAGATAGATTTTCCTCTTCGAAATATATTCCGCGAGAGGCGACTATTTTGTAGCGGACATCCAGAGCTCTGGATCTGCGTGGGAATTTTTCAAAACTACACTTCCTGTAAGGTTCTATGGGGTTCAAGGTTCATAGTTCTGTATGAATTATTTCAATAACTCTTATTATTCGGGATAATTCGACCACAAAAGGTAAAGTTTTTGACAAATATTGAAACGCAGTTAGTTTCTCTTCCCTATTGTTAGCATGCAGCAACAATTAGATCTGAAATTAGTTTGGAAACGGTTGCACTGTGGTGAAAATAAAAAAGTACAGTAGATTACAGTAGATTTCATTATCTGTTCTTATGCACGCCTGGTGATACTAAATCCAAATTTAACTCGTTTTTTTTTTAAAGATAATATATGTATATATATATATATAAATGTGCAAATTGGCTATAATAAGGTAATTTATAAGCCTATTATATTCTATAATAATATTTCAAATTGAATTGGTCCGGATGGGAGAATTCAGTACTGTATCTACAGAACCTTCTGTTTAATCATCTTCCCTTTATTAATTTCCTTAGATTTTTTGTACACATGATCTCAAGAAGGTACTGAACGAGATCAGTGGCAGTTTTTAATGTTTGGTCATTATTAGCATGGTGTTATTCACTGTCAAAGATGCAAAGAAAAATCATAATTAATATTCTCCTTTGTTTCATCATAATTTAAGCAAGCCTAGTAATAGACACAATATTTCTGACTCTGGGAATACATTAACTGAGGTCCATAGATGTCCCTAGATACCAAGAATATGCAAATGGTCCTTGTAGAAGTGGATCAATATTCCATTTACTTAGGTATGTATTTTAGGCAGATTTTCAGAAAATAGGCTCCGGGTGGAAGAGGTTAAGAGCTTAAGTGGAGCTACGACAGTCAGTCAGGATAAAAACCACACCAAACACACACATACCTCTTTTCAACCACTCCCATTAGGACACCCCTACAAAGTTCCTCCGACCAAAAATAATATTGACAAAAGACCCTTCAACCCTACAGCAATACCCATTTTAAATAAGGCATGAGGACACTCTGCACAGCCAAGATAGCACCTATTGAAATGGGCGTGTCCCCGTGAGGATTGTTTCCTGGCTCTCATTCGCTACGACTGGTTGAAATGAGATGAGTTTCCATGGTGGTGGATTTGATTTGACAGCTGAACCTGAGACATTGGTGACGCTTGATTGGCTGTTTGATGGGCAGAAGTGTTTTATTTTAATTACACACACACACACACACACACACACACACACACACACACACACACACACACACACACACACACACACACACACACACACACACACACACACACACACACACACACACACACACACACACACACACACACACACACACACACACACACACACACATTTGAATACTTTATTTGGTTCCACAAATTATATTGCATAAACAGGGAATCAAATATATCAGGGTCAAGCAGCACTGAACACTTAAGGGTACACATAGCACCTCCTTCTCCACGCGGCTAAACTGCCAATAGTAGTGTTATGTTCTGGTTACACAGGGTTTGCTGTATGTTGTGATAGTTAGGTTAGGTTTACTTTATTTGTTCAAGGGGGACAGTGTACATTAATAAAACATTTTACAAATGTAAATGCACCCAATTTTAGCCAAAAGGCTAATTTCCATTGGCAGTCCCCCTGCCAGAAGGTACAGGCTAAAATCCTGTGTAAAAAAAGGGCTAGCAATAAAAACAGAATAAAATCAAGATAAATAACATTAGAATAAAAACACAACAAAAGCACATAGACATAGTAGGGATACAGGTCACAATACAGTCATGGACACAAGGACAAACCACATCATGACATATTAAGAGACCCAGACATAGACAGACACACCATATCCACACACACACAGACACCTCAGTGTTGACAGTTCTGGTTTTCAATGAGCCATTCCCTAACCCTGCACTTGAATGAATGGTATGATGTGGACACTCTAATTGTTTGAGGAATTGAGTTCCATTGGTGGGATGCTCTGTATGAGAAGACGGCCTGGCCAAATACACTTTTTTTTAGAGGGATTGTACAGTCCCCCCTTGCCTAGTGGGTACGGTGCCTTTAACTCTTTGACTGCCACCAGCTTTCGCCATCTTTCCTAAATGGCGCTAGCGTTATTGACCATTTTAGCTATGTTTGCAGACCCATCGTGTGTTCTGTATTATAGCTATGGAGACAATAGTATGGCTCATTTTATAGGCATTGTTCATAGTCAATTACTGACTAATCAGTTAATTTCTACACACTGTAGTTTGTTACATGCTACACGCTAAACATCGCCCATTTCCAAAATAATCCAGTCTTTTTTCATAGATCGCGAGATATGACACGTTTTATGCAATAAGCCTAAATCGTTCTGATTGATCGCCTGAAGCCCCAAATACTCCCAAATCAAAGGTATATACCATGTACATATGTGCCTTCACAAAATCATCAAGGGGGGGGGGGGGGGGGGGTGCGATCGTTACTAAAAGCTTGGTTTAGGTCCGGTAAGATACGACACTGTGATCGTTACAGAAACATGTCAGGTTTCATCGGCGCTCGCAATTACTAGTTTATATGTAATTACTTGTATATGGGAAACTATAGGTTTTGAAGCGAGGAGATCTCTTAGCGATTGCTCTGCAAGCTCCGCCCCCTCAGAGCGAGTCAGGAAATAAAGGGAGCAGGAGAGAGACAGTTTAGTTCAGACAATCAGAGTTCAAAAGGTAGGCGATACTGCCACCTGGTGAGATTCGATTCAATTCCAACGTAGGCTGATGAATCAGAGACACCTAGAGGGCTCCTGCTGACCGTATAGAACGGGGATCAAAGGAAAAGATCAAAGGACCAAAACCAGAGAAATTGTATCTCGGGTTTGGCGGTCAATGAGTTAATAGTGTGACTATTAGCAGCAATTCTCAGACCACTCATGGTGCATTTATATACATGGCAAAGACTTCCGAATATAAATACACTATATCTACACCTGTACCCAAGGCCGACCATCACATTGAGCAGTGGTTGGTATTTTATATACGTGTCGCGGAAAGCCTGGTCCATGAGTAACGGAGGTACCGCATGTCTATCCACAGTCACGAGGGACTTGTATAGTGAAGTGGCTGTGGACGTTAAGCGGTACTGCAAGTAAACTCACTCCCCAGAGGCATCCAGACCCAGTACTTAGAAGTGAATTCACCTCTTGGTACAATGGTCTGTGATGCCGCCCGCGGCGCGGAAGAACGGGATTCAACTCCAATTCAGGGCGATCCCTTAACAGGGGTCGAATCGAAACACAAGGCAGAGCGAGATCACACTGGTCACACATGTACAGGTCAAAGGCACAGCCTACTTCTATGATTAGCACCTCCTTGTGGCTGGTGTCACACATGTACACACATGCACACAAACATAAACATCCATGCACACGCACACATGTACACACCAGCAGTCCTCTGATGTAGTAGCATAGTGCCATTTGGGTTTTGAGTCTCTTTGAAGTGATTTAATTAGTTGATGGGAACCGGCCATACAGAACCAAAGCAATATCCAATATGATTAGAGCCACAGTAATAACTCTTAATGAGTGTTGATTGATTGATTGAAAACTATATTAAGAGATTGCAGAATGGGTACAATACAGCGCGGCTCAATACACACAATTGTTAAGGGGATGCAGACCAGAGAAAGACTTTCGCCTTGTTTACATCAGGGTCCCCCATTTTCAATTCATCATAACATTTATGACATACAGATAAACAGTACTGTTACATCCAGACAGAGACAGAGTTTCTAAAAGAGAGTATATACTGTACATTTGAGGGGGAAGAAACTGCACATTGGAGGGGGTTGGGTGGGGGGGGTTTGGATATTTATAGGAGCCAGTTTAGAATTGCAGCCTCCCGTAGGTGCTCTTTGAGAGCGGTTTTGAAGGTGGGTAGGGATTCACATTATTTTATGGCTGTAAGTAGGGCGTTCCACATTGATGTGGCATAATTGCAAAACATGTTTAGTCTCTTGTTTGAGCCGAATCTGGGTTGAACATGATTTGTGGAACTCCCTCTGGTGTTGTGGTTGTGGTATTCACTGACCTTTGGGAAGTATTTTGACATGTACATGGGTATCTTAGTGGTGTAGTGTATCTTGTAGACCAGGCCCATTGCAAGTTGCTGTACTCTGTCGTCTACTCTAAGCCATCCTAGGTTGTCAAAATGGGCAGGGGTGAGGTGGGTTTTAGGAGTAAGGTCAAGCAGTAGTCTGGCTAGTTTGTTTTGTGATGTTTGTAATCTTGTTTTTAGTGCCTTCGAGGTGCTTTGGTACCATGAGGTGCAAGCATAGTCATAGTACCCTTGAATGAGTGCTCCTGTTAGAGTCTTCAGGGTATTCTTGTTTACCAGAGAGGAGATCCGGTACAAGAATCTTGTTCGTTGGTTGACATTTTTGATTACATTGGTTGCCATTTTGTCACAGAAAAGATTTGCCTCTAGGATGGAACCCAGGTATGTAATTTCATCTTTCCTTGTGACAATATTGTCACCCACTGTAACAGAGAAGCCTTGCTGAGTTTGTTATTTGATCCAAAGAGAATGGACTCTGTTTTACCCAGGTGTAATGATAGTTTGTTATCAGCGAGCCAGGTGCAGATTCTGCCCAGTTCAGAGCTGAGGGCTTTTTCAACCTGTAACTTGTTCCTGTCAGAGAACAGCAGGGCTGAGTCGTCCGCGAACAGGAACAAGTTGCAGTCACAAGCTGATGACATGTCATTTGCATAAATTAGGAACAGTAACGGACCTAGTATGCTTCCTTGTGGAACACCACAGCTCACTGGGAGGAGGGGGGGATAGTGTACCGTTTACCTCCACCATCTGTTCTCTCCCCTCCAGGTAGGATTGCATCCAGCTCACTGATAAACTATCAAAACCAATTGCTTTTAGTTTGAATGGAGTGATTGACAGTGTTGAAAGCCTTTTGGAGGTCCAGCATGACCATGCCACAGTATTTGCCCACGTCCGCCTCTTGTTTGATGTGGTCGTTCAAATAGAGAAGGCATCTGTCAGTGGAGTGGGATGTTCTGAAGCCAGATTGGAATTCATAGATTATATATTTTTTCACAAGGTACTTTTCGACCTGTTCGTAGAAATCCATGACTTTCGAGATGGAGGTAAGAATAGAAACAGGGCGGTAGTTGCCTGGGTCTAATTTGCTGCCCTTTTTGTGCTGGGGGGGTCACTCTCACAATTCTGAAGTCTTTGGGGACATGTCCCTGTTTTATGGAGAGGTTTATTATGTGTGTGGCCACAGCTACAGTAATACAATAACACTTGTTACAATAAGAAAGCATTGTGGCCGCAATAAGATATCACTTACATTGCACTACGCTGCACGTGCTTTCATTTAGATTTGGACTCATTCGAATTCAATTCAATAAATCAGCCTGCCAGTCTGACCGCTTCCGTGTCTGTCTGACTTACTTTCTCTCTGTCAGCCTGCCCCTCCATCTGCCACCTCGCTCACCAATACCCGCCTGTCTGTTTGTCTGTCTTGTGGTCTGCTTTTCATCTGGTCTGTTTGCCAGCTGTTACTGTCCTGCCTGCCTGCATACCTGCTGTGGCTGACTCACTGTTTCACGGCTGCCCACTTTCAGTATGACCGGGGAGAGAGGTGCTGATATATGAGCAGCAGTTAGCTGAGGACTTTCCCTACTGAGGCTGTTAATCAGTGTGAGAGAGAGAGAGATAGAGAGAGAGAGAGAGAGAGAGAGAGAGAGAGAGAGAGAGAGAGAGAGAGAGAGAGAGAGAGAGAGAGAGAGAGAGAGACAGATATTGTTTTAATTCACCTCTTATTTTCATCAATACGCTCTCTCCCCTCGTCATAATGACAGTGACCGTCTGCCATGTAGCGTGAAGCCCTAAGGTTGAGAAAACAAACTGTTTTGTTTGCTCTACTTTGTTCTTTTTCAAATTACCTACAAACTCCCCATTTTCATTTGACTATGAGACTTGCATCATATAATCTGTAATGCCAAGAGAAGAGAGAGAGAGAGAGAGAGAGAGAGAGAGAGAGAGAGAGAGAGAGAGAGAGAGAGAGAGAGAGAGAGAGAGAGAGAGAGAGAGAGAGAGAGAGAGAGAGAGAGAGAGAGAGAGAGAGAGAGAGAGAGAGAGAGAGAGAGAGAGAGAGAGAGGGACGAAGGCACTGTTTTGTCTTTTATATCCTCCATATAGTGTGTAATGTTCAGTGATAGTATATGGAGTGACTTTATCCTTCATTATGTGAGTCACGGCTGTTCTCTTCTGAAATGACTTCACAATCAACTGATGAACACATTTCTGCTAATGCTTCAAAAGTAACTTCACCGTCCAGCGACAACAATGTTTGTTGATCTCACTGTCAGACTTTACATAAAACATCAGTTTTGCATCTTAAACAATCTCAAATGAAAGACATTACTACTACTATACTGCCATGACTACTGTAGCTATTCTCCTACAATTACTACTACTATACTACCACAACTACTGTAACTATTCTCCCACTAATACTATGACCTATACGACAACTATTACTACTACAGTACCATGTCTACTTCTACCTACACCAACACCAATACTATACTATCGAATTAATCATTATCACATATAAAGAAACGATTCATTCAATGCACATTTGTAAATATGTTATTCTTATGTTTTTTATCTGTATACATTGTATGCTCTGTATGTATGTATGCCCCCCCCCCCCCCGACCACTTAGTGAAGCCCCAGCCCTCCTTTCGTTTCTGTATGGTGCCTGCTCATGTGTTAATGCCAATCATTTAATTTAATCTAATTTAGAGAGTTACAGTGTTTATGCCTTCTATTTAAAATGGTGTGTGTGTGTGTGTGTGTGTGTGTGTGCACATGTATGTGTGTGTGTGCACATGTATGTGTTTTAAGAAGAGAAGTGTGTGCATGTATGTGTGCTAATGCGGAGCATCTGTGTGTGTGTGTGTGTGTGCACATGTATGTGTTTTAAGGAGAGAAGTGTGTGCATGTATGTGTGCTAATGTGGGGTGTGTGTGTGTGTGTGTGTGTGTGTGTGTGTGTGTGTGTGTGTGTGTGTGTGTGTGTGTGTGTGTGTGTGTGTATGTGTGACACACGTGCATTTGTGCATCCGTGCAGTGTGCAGGGGCTGGTGTGCAGTCCTGACAGACAAGCGTAAATCTGGGTAATATATCTGTGCTGACACAACACTGCAGGCCCCTGCTCGCACACACACATGCGCGTGCGCATACACGCGCGGTAGTGATCCATCCTACAGTGGGTATAACACTAAACCCTGGAGCTTTTAAGCTAATTGGTTCTACAGTGGTGATGCAAGTGGGACTCATTATCAACAGTCTGGCACACTGTTCTGGAAACATCTCTCCCCCAGGCTCAGCTGAGGGACGGGATGACACACGTCAAACTAAAATCCAGTAAGAATCTAGTTGTTCATGAATCAAAAGAAAGGAAGAACTTAGATGTGGACAAAGTAAAGTGTGAGAATAGGCCACAAGGTCAAAAGACAGTTGGACAGAAAGACCTAATGAACATAAATATTATATCCCATCAGTAGCTTAAAGTGGAGATGAAGCATAGCGATAAACACATAGTCATAGCATCAAATTAGTATTTAGATAAACCACAGAAAAAATCACGTTATAAAAATAAGGCGTTTCTAAGAAAAAACGATTTGTAATGTCCATTTATGTAGCATTTATGAACATGTGCGCCGCCATTTTGTTGCTGACGTCACAGTGTTGGTTTGGTGTATACACTGCTGGGTAGCTGCATAGTAAACATGGACTGTCGGGTCAGTCAAATGTTGCCTACCAAACAACAGTGGTTCTTTTTGTATTGCTCCTGGCTGTTCAAACTAATTTTACCGTGTGAAAGAGAGAGGAAAGTTGGTTCATTTCCACAAACTACTGGTGAAAAAAAACAGTGTTGTTTGCACGTTGGCTGGCTGCACTCAGGCGGCGCGATCAGCCTGTTGGACAGGGAATCAAGATCTGCAGCGAACACTTCATTGCCTCGGATTATGGTGTTGGGGTGGGAGGTTTGTCCAGAAGAGTCAGCTGAAGCCCGATGCGGTTACCTCGGTCTTCGACAGACAGACGCAGGCAGTTCAGCGTCTGGATCATTTAGCCTGCTGGCTACCTAGCTCCACTTCAACCAGCGTTGGGAGCTCCAGCGTTGGGAGCTCCAACGTTAGCTTGCCGATGCTACCAGCACATCGACAAGCTGCTGGAGCTCCCAACGCTGGTTGAAGTGGAGCTAGGTAGCCAGCAGGCTAAATGCTCCCAACGACATCGACAAGCTGCTGGAGCCAGCTAACGTTAGCTTGACTGGTTGCTGGCTAACTAACGTGGCTACTCGTCCCGGGAGATACCGGCGCTGCCTGGCTGGTTGTTGGCTAACTAACGTGGCTACTCGTCCCGGGAGATAACTGCGCTGCCTGGCTGGTTGTTGGCTAACTAACTTAGCTACTCGTCCCGGGAGATAACGGCGCTGCCTGGCTGGTTGTTGGCTTAACTAACTTAGCTACTCATCCCGGGAGATAACGGCGCTGCCTGGCTGGTTGTTGGCTAACTAACGTGGCTACTCGTCCCGGGAGATAACGGCGCTGCCTGGCTGGTTGCTGGCTAACTAACGCTAACGAGCCAGGCAGCGCCGTTATCTCCCGGGACGAGTCGACAAGCTGCTAAAGCCAGCTAACGTTAGCTTGCTGAGGCTATTAGCACATCGACAAGCTGCTGGAGCTCCCGATGCTGGTTGAAGTGGAGCTAGGTAGGTAGCCAGCAGGCTAAATGCTCCGCGACGCTGAACTGCCTGCGCTGGTCTGTCTGTCGAAGACTGAGGGAACCGCATCGGGCTTCAGCTGATTAGTGGTCTTCTGGACAAACCTCCCACCCCAACAACATAATCCGAGGCAATGAAGTGTTCTCTGGACATCTTCATTCCCTGTCCAACAGGCTGATTGCGCCGCCTGAGTGCAGCCAGCCTGAGCCAACGTGCCAACAACACTGTTTTTTTCACTGGTAGTTTGTGGAAATTAACCAACTTTCCTCTCTTTCACATGGGAAAATTTGTTTGAACAGCCAGGAGCAATACAAAAAGAACCACCGCGGTCCCGTTGTTTTGTAGGCAACATTTTATTTACTGACTGACCCAACAATCCATGTTTACTATGCAGCTACCCAGCAGTGTATACACCAAACCAACACCGTGACGTCAGCAACAAAATGGCGCCGCCCATGGCGAAAACAGGGAAATTATATTTGATTTTTCAGACAAATAAGCAGGATTTCACATTTTATTATAGGACCCTGTCTTACACAAGGTACACAACAAACAAACTAGGATCACATTGTTCACTGCTTTATCTTGCAGCATCCAGTGTTCAGAAACCACATCATGGGTACATGCATGGAAGCTGATCTAAGTTGGAACAAGTGACTTTACCAGTGACTTTAATCATGAAAGAAAAAAAATTACATGTATGACAGATACGGATGACTCCCCACACAAAGACATAGGGGATCAGGTCTCGTTAGTCCGCGTTATCAATATGGAGGCAAAGACTTTGGAGAGAGGCTTTTTTTTTACAAAACTTTGTATTCGTTCCACACAGAGAGATAGCAGTTATATATTGAGAGAAAACGGTGCTTTTTCAATGTATGTGATGTATAGATTGGGGAGAAATGACCACAGCTAAAATGGTAGATCGAAATGTGCATGGAAGCAGGAGACGGTGATAGAACGGTGGTGGAACCAGTGGTTTCACAGGCACAGGCCGCGTCAGCGAGGGTTTTGTTATGAATTCCTTAGAAGAACATCTGAGATTAGAGTGTACTGTCTCCCAGGACAGGAGGGAGAGAGGTTCATCTTAATGAAACATGAGTTTATTAGTGTTAAAGGTTATGCAGTTGTCATGACAACACGTCGCATGACAACCAGAAGGCGGGGCCGTCGTTGCGACGACGAACATCTATAAGTCGGACGGTGTTTCCGGGTGTAAGGCAGACCAGAATCTGACCAAGAGCGAGTAGGACTGAGATCACACAGAGGAGAGACTCTTCCTCCTCCACCACGGAGGGGGGGGGGAAGGGAGAATGCCACATCATCATTACAGTAGCTTCGGCTAACACGAGGAGGGTTCGGCTAACGAACTGGCCTGAACACTATTGGACTGAACAGCAAAAGGACGATAATCTGAACACACCGAAAGATCATTAGAATAGACTCTTTAAGGACAATAACATCTGTTAACATCTGATAACATGAGGTTCTGTTTATAGCAATAAAACAACGCTTCTCCTCATAAGGTATCTCACAGTGTCGAAGTGTCGAATTCTTACGGAAGTGGAGAAGTATTATGGTTTATGGATTGCACTAACGGGGGGGAGATAAGGATCTTATCTACCAGTATCGGAGACGTCAGGACCATTAAAAGTACACAACGCAGAGGAATTGGATGGAGGGCCAAACAGACGAAGACGTGATACTGGCCAGTTTGATCAGAATCTTACAGTTGGTGCCGTGACCCGGATTTGCAAGAGATTAAAACAACGGGAACAGTTGGTTGTTGATGACAGCCGGATTTGCAAGAGATAAGAACAACGGATAAAGACTTTTTCAATAATGGGGCGACAGTGGACAACAGTCATCAATGTGTGGGAGAATCATGATCGAAGCAAAGCCGGCCAGCCCTGGGAGAGAGCGGCGAGTCGAGCGGTCAGGAGGCGAACCAGCGCTGTATGGGAAACAGCGCTCCGATCAAAAATGTGAGTTCACTGTGCACACGGTTGTTTTGATCTTTCAAGCCAAATAAAAACGAACAGATAGTGAATCCGTAAACGTAAACATTTCTAGTTCGACAGAGAGAATGCCAGCTGTAATAATATGAGCAGAGAGCCATGGTGAAAATCGAGGGTGTTATCTACAGAGAATGAAAAGCAAACGAGGCAGGCTGCACAGTTTTGGTTTAAGGAGGGTAAATGCGAGATGAGGAAAGGGGGGGGGGGGGGGGCGCTTGAATCAGATCGAAAAATTGTTGATGGCGGGACTGTTTTCATAACAGAAGGAAAGTCGAAAGGAGATTGTACCAGTGTGTATTATGTCCGATCAGGCAAGAGTATTAGTCTGAGGAAGCGTCCCCTGATAATGGATAGGAAAGAGAGGAAAAACAGCTGTGTTTTCAGGCCTTGGAAGGAAGGGCAGCGGCCGTTTGTTGAGAGAGTAGCCATTTGCACCGAGTCAAAATGGCCGCAGAGCCACGAGGGGTTTAGAATCAGGAAGTGACACGTCAACTAAACCACCATAGAGGAGGAGTAGGTCGCCACCTAGTGGTGGAGGGGGGGGTAGTGCTGGGGAGTTTTCATTACCCATAGGGGAATATTTAGCACAGAGAGTGGATTATTATTATAATAATAATATTAGATATAGAGTTTAATTATTAATTGATTAAATAAGAATTGCACAGAAAGATGGTGCAGTTATTTGAATGGGTTAATTATTGAATAAAGAGGGAGGTTGAATTCCAGTGGGGCCTTCTCACACCTAATAAATAGGCAGAGTCTTGAGGGGACACGTCACCAGAAAGAACTGGCGCGCGCTGGGGGTCACCCGTGGGACAAACGTAGAGCGCCGAGTGGGTATCGTTTAGCTGCTGGTGTCACGCCGGAAGACAACAAAACAGGGAACAGCCCTGTAGGATTAGATATGGGTGTTGAGAAGGTGGGGGACAATAGAGCTGCAGGCCCAAAGCCATGGTAGACTAATAGCAAAACAAGGGAAGTCGAATGGACAGACGACTGCCGGTGTTGTGTTTCTGCTTTCAAGGGGGGAATGACACCGACAGCGATGGAGATGGCCAGGAGACAGACTGGAGGAGGAGGAAGCCGCAGGGGCCAGGCACCGCAGCCTGGTCCACAGATGATCCACGACGAGAGGGAGGAGATGGCGGCGGTGGAGGAGCAGATGTGGAGAGGACAGCCAGAGACACTGAGCAGTAGCAGACCAGGGGAGACATTTTTGCCTAGGGGACCGCGCCCTGGGAGGGGGACCAGCTCAGGAAAGGAGCCGTCACTGAAAGGGGCCCTTGCCCTAGAAGACGGGACTGGCCCGAGATGGGAGGTGTACTGTAAGAGAGGGAAGGGAGCGCTCTGATTTGGACGTGGGGAGAGAGAGAAGTAGGATACGGTATGTGTCAACTTATGCAAAACACGCCCCTTTTAGTTTGATTGATTGTAGCCACGCCCTTTTTTTTGGAGCGTTCTGATTGGCCGAGAGGTTTAAGAAGGCGGGACTTAGGGTAGGTTATTTTGAGATGATTTATGACCCCCTAGGGCTTCTCTGATTGGTCTAGGATGTAAGGAGGCGGGACATCCGGTTTTGAGGGCGGGACATCCGGTTTTCGGAAGGGGAGGAGATTTTTTTCAAAATTAAAGTTTTATTTTTTTTTCAAAAAAAAAAGTCTTTCAAAATAAAAGATTCAAATTTTTTTTTAGATTCAAAAGTTTTTTTTATTTTCAGATTGTATGTATTCCATGGTTTTCACAATATGTATTTCTGTATTTCCAAACGTTTTCAGAATATATCTTCACAATTAAGTTTTACAAGGTTGAATACATTATGTGTATTCCAAAGTCTTAAGAATTTGTGTATCTTCAGAAAGTGCATTTATTTCAAATGGTGAGTGTATCTTAAGAAAGTGCATTTTCTTCCAAATGATGTTTGTATCTTAAGAAATACCCTCTCTCTGTCTGTTTGCTGTTGGTGTGTGTCTCCACTCTGTAGGCTGTGTGTTCTCTCAAATGTCTCTCAGTAGACTGAATATTTCTCCCTCTGTCTAACTGCAGCTTCTCTGAAAATTCTGATGGTGACAAACCCCGTAGATGTCATACGAGGCTGGTGAAAGACTAGGACCAATGAGATGACTCAAAACCATCTGCCAAAAGCAGATTTATGACTCTGCAACTTCCCGTTTCTGTAGACCACACCGTCCCCCCAAGGTGTGTGTATGTGTCTGTGTGTGTTTTCTTAATGCCAGATGCCAAATGTCACAATCTTTAGATAATTGTATTCCAAATTACAAATGTAATGTGTCTAATGTGTTTAAGCAAAAGTCTAAATAAATGTAAAATAAATTTTTTGTATTCCAAATTACAAATGTATGTATGTATATTAGTTTCATGGATAAAGACATAATCTTTATACACTTGTGTTTAAGCAAAAAGAAAATTACAAATGTAATTTGTAAAATTAAAAGTGCACCATTACATTAGCATGCAAGGTTCTAGGGTTTGAATTCTTTGAATTCTAGATTATTTAAAAAGGTTGCATTACAGTGCACATTATGCACATTAATTATTTTAGAGTTATTATTAAAAGAGTTGGGCTAAAAATATAAAGTACAGAAAAGATCTATGTGTGTCTGTGAGGTGTGTGTCTCTGATCGGGGTGTGAACAGGGCCCTCTTAGGTGTTAAAACACAGCATGGGAGGCTTGAAGATTAGGGGACAACTCAATACACATTTACAGTCATCATTCAAATGGTTTATATCTTTTGTAACATGTACAAGTAATGTACAACATTATACTCATAGCATATTTTAGTTCACACAATGTTTTCACACATATTTTAAAAGATTTCCCATAAACATGCATTATGTCCTAATAAACTAACCTACACTATAACATACAACACTTTGATGAATATTGTTACACCGCTGACAGAGATGTATTATAATTATAATTTGGATAAAAACGTCAACTAATTGACTAAATGTAAAAGTAATACCAACTAATTGACAGTTTGGGTGGTGATTCTTATTTTCTTATTTCGTAAAACTAAAATTAAAAGGCTACAGATCATAGAAAAACGTATGTCTTGTTTACATCAGAGTCCCCCCTTTTTTCAATACATCCAGACATTTAGGACATAGCAGATTTACAAATACAACACTGTTTGTGAAAACAGTCCAGAAAATATCTGTCCAAGCTATTTTAACTGTTTCAATAGGGTATTTCAACCATCTTTAATTAAGACTTATTTTGGATATAGATCACTTCAAGGCCTGAATGTCCATATACTGTAGCAATGGTAAGCATGCATTTTCAGGTCAACTTCCCTTACCAACATGCACATCTAACCCCTCTTTTAATGTCACAGTAACCTGAAATAGCACAGAGTGTGGGGAAAAGGCCTTATTCAAAATAAAAAAACTTTTAAACTGTACCCATTCTCCAATCTGTTAATAAACTTTTCAATCAATCAATCAATATATGATTAGGTATAAAAGTTAAAGACATGATAGATTAGAGTTGGGGCGAAAATATAAAGTGCTGTAAATATCTATCTTTTTGAGGATCTGGGTGTGAAGAGGGGGGCTGTTAGGTGTCAAAATGCTGCAAGGAGGTGTGAAAGATTAGGGACCAAACAACCTCTGTATATTTGCTTGTAATACTCTGCATTTACTCTAAACAAAACTAATAAAGTCTGTATTACAGCTAACTCTTTAAGTTTCAATAGTTTGGATTTAATACATAATTCATTGGTATGTTCTCTTGAATCTACATTGTGAACTATTCTTACTGCTCTCTTCTGTAATATAAATAAGGGCTTTATGTTGCTTTCATACGTGTTACCCCACACTTCCACACAGTAACTCAAATATGGTAGGATGAGTGAACAATATAATATTCGCATAGAATTATAATCAAACACATTCTTTGCCTTGTTCAAAACAAAACACTCTTGGCTACCTTATTTTTTTATGTACATTATATGTGGCTTCCATGTCATTTTCTCATCCAACATAATCCTTGGATTCCTTTGTCAATACATAATGCCACATTGTCCTTCTTTCGATTAGTAAATATCATACATTTCGTTTTTCCAAATTTAGGGATAGCTTATTGTTATTAAACCATATCTTAAGTTTACACATTTCATTTGTAATTTGGAATACAGACATTTGTATCGACAGCAAATAAAACAAATTGCAATATGTTTGACACTTCACATATATCATTAATATATATAAAATAAAAAGTATGGGCCCCAGGACCGAACCTTGAGGGACAACACATTCAATATAGTTGGCTCCACCTCAAATGTAATGTTCAGAAAATGTGTATTTTTAGGTCTTTGCTGTTGCTGTCATTTTGACCATCTAGCTAAAAGAGGGGTCAATGATCGCAAATGAATACATGGTAAAAAAGGTCTACCAATTGTCAGGCAAGAATGCACTTCTAATATGTTACACACTAGTAATACAGCCATAATATTTCCAAATAGTATTGTTCTAAACAGTGTATTACAAATACAGTGTATTTGTAGCTAATGTAGACAATAGGCAATTATATAATTGTCACCTGAAAACATAGTGTTGTCTATTTTCAAGATAGCCACTTAACCAGTTAATCGCCACCCCTCTCACACTGCATGTTTGTAATTTAGAAATTAAAATGTGATGATCAATCGTATCAAATGCTTTTTTAAGTGTATTTCCTATTCCTATTGTGTAATTCCTTTCATCTACGGTTGTGGTTATTTCTTCATATATATTCATTAAGGCTAAGGCTGTTGATCGATTTGCCCTGAATCCATACTGACTCTCACTCTGAATCTAAGAATCTAAGAATCATGAATCAAGAATCTTGAAAAATTGTGAAAGCAAAGACACTGGTCTGTAGTTGGTAAAACTGTGTTTGTCCCCAGATTTAAATAGAGGAATAATAATTATTTGAAAAAATTAATAGAAATTTCCCACAGGGATAAGGTTTATCTTATCTAAGTGTGCTAGTGTTTAATAGTGTATAGGGACATAGTGTGTAATAGTGTAATATTGTCATAGGGTAGTCCTAGTATGTAATAGTGTTATATAGTGTAATATTGTGCAAATGTGTAATAATGCAATAGTGTAATAGTGTGTAATAGTGTAATAGTTTAATACATTATTTTGTTTCCTCAAACAGACATGTTCATGTAACTTGCATCAATCCAGTTTTCAGTCACCTTTTCAGTCACCTTTCAGCCAACTGTGTTGAAGATTTGTAGCATGGTCCTAGGATAAACATAAATTATAGACATCTAAAATCATGAAACAGGTCGATTTTTAGTAGATTTAATCAATAGTCAGAAGGATAATGCTATTTTAGTCAAGGGTTGAGATATATCACCCCCATGACACATCCCTATTTTGTAAGACAAACAGTTTGATGTTGTAATTTCAGTGATTAGGCTCGCTTGCCTGTATACATTTTTATCAATCTGCTTTTGGTGTATTTTTTAGGTGTTTGGTTATGTTTTTATCTGTCATTTTGATCAGGTCTAGCTAAAAGAGGGGATTTATGATCTCAAATGACTAAGGTTTACCAATTGTCATGCATGAATTTCAACTCTAACGTGTTACATAAGTAAAACAGACTATTTGCAAACAACATTGTTCTAAAACAGTGTATCTACTACAGTGTGTATTTATATTTTAGCTAAATGTAAAAAAACATGAGAACACAATCCTAGTGAATTCTGAATTTGATGTTTATTGGTTGAATAAACATAAATTATAAAACATCTAAAACCATGAAACTGACTGATGCACTTAAAACAGACATGTCAACATAGTTTTTTTTACCTGTTTGCATAATGATAAGGTATAAAAACAAAATGCTTCAATACAAATGTATTTTTTAGAAGTTTAGTAATATCAAGCCCCAAATGTATTTTCTTTAACCTGATCTAAGCTACATTATACAACTCATGTATGAATTACTTTGCAACGTCTAGTTTTTTAGCCCCCCAGAGTTTTATGCTCTCAATATTATGGATATGCATTAAATCACACACGATAGGAAATATTCAATCAACTCAAAGATGATGGTTCTAAGGTAAATAAAATGTAATTCGGTCAACATAGTTAGTGTATAGTATGGCTAACATGTATGAAAGTTGTTGATACAATATTATAATTCATAATTTAATTCAAAATAATTACCGGCGAGGTTGTTTGATTTTTGTCCCGATGATTGAAGGAAATTCATTTTTAAGAACCATTTAGCATGAAATATCTTAAAGATGTATTTTATTCATTATAACCATGAAAATAATGCAATGTTAGGTTTTACCGTGATTTTAGTGTTCACAGATAGGAATGTATCATTCACATTCAATTATCCAAATGTACTCTGAACAGACTTGTGAAGTTAGAGATAGGAATGTATTATTCACATTCAATTATCCAAATGTACTCTGAGTAAAATTTACTCTGTGAAATGTACTCTGCGAAATGTACTCTGCGAAAGTTCCCTGCAATATGCAGGGTTTTACATAGACTAGCAAAAACAATTCATATTGTTTCAGTGATGGCCTGGTTGATAGCTACATTGTCGACATGTCTTATTTTTTATTCTTATTTCAGTGTATAGTGAATCCAGGGGTATAGTGGAGCGATTATATTTTGTTTTTATAATATTTTATAATATCAAAACATGTCTTATGTTCTATAACATGTTCTTATATATCTACAAGTCTTATATAGAATGCTGTAAAAAGAGTCCTACTAATATATTTCACTTAAAAAACTTGTACAGAAAGATAAATATCTGACCCCCGGAGCCCTGTCAGAGTGTATACAGGTTCTGTACAGTATACCATATGCAAATCCCATATGGTCTAGCGGTAATGATGCCCTGCTTTCATCAGGGAGACGCGGGTTCGACTCCTGCTATGGGAATAACACTTTTTTTCTATACATAACAAATGTGTTGGTATGTTTTATTGTAACTGTTTGACTGTTTTTAGTGCAACACTACTGACACCAACATCTAAGAAGGGTCTAGGGTTATCTCCTCAACACTAGGTCGGAGATGCATTTAAGTCCTATTGATAGGTTTTTCCATACTTTTGCAAGGATATGTATGACTGTGTTGCATTCAGTTATTTTTAAATTTGGTGGACTTTATGGTATTTTATGGTTTATTTATGATTGTGATACTTCTTATTGAATTGTTTAAAGAATATGTGTTTAACCAGCGTATAGTAGGACCTTACAAATATGATTTGATCCCAACAAGTGGTGACATTTCGAAGTCTTTAAGGGATCACATTCACATAGCTGAATATAGTTAGACAACAGGATAATATTTGTATTATTACTAGGATGAACTTAAAATCATTCAAAACAATTATTACATAACAATTATTACAATGAAACGCAGATGGTTATATTATAAATGTTTTATTAAAGAATATTACAAATCATGCTGCAACCTTTTTTATCAATAATATAAGCGTGTATAACATCAATAATGTGATTAATATCTAAAGTTTCTAAACACTTATGATTTTTCAGCTTAAAAGCTGTAACATCCACTATTACGGTGTATAAACACAACAGGTGTGCTCTGTTAAAATGACCATTCATATGATCTAAAATAGTAACTAAGCCGTTTTCAGATAGAAGACTTTCATCCTCTGAGAGTGTCTCTATCATATATTGCCAATTATTTAACAAGCCTTTCTCTCTCACCAGCTTCAACATATTTTCAAAAAGCCTTAAGCGCAGGCTATTGACATTCCCGGTTACCCATCGATGTACAATTGTCCTGACAGCTCCGCGGCTGTCACTAAGGCTTTAAGAGTAGATACTTTGATTGGGAAGTGGAAGGTTTTTCTTCTAGTAGGACACAGTCTCTTAACCGTACCCCCGGTTGGGGATGGCAGTCCTGATGCTATGTTGGTTACATCAACGATAGGTATTTCTTCGGGGTCAGGATGGAATACATCAGATTCTGATGTAGGAGGGGTGTAGCAGGGGCTATTAGGAGGGGTGTAGCAGGGGCTATTAGGAGGGACATCCATATGCCTGACGGGGTTTGGCGGTGATGAAACCGGCGATGAAGTCTCCCAAGGACCCGTGTACCAGGGGCTATTAGGATTCGTACACCTGACGGGGTTTGACGGTGGTGAATCCGGCGATGAAGTCTCCCAAATCGTTGTAAGAGGGCTGTATCTAGTCCTAAAGCTGTCTAGGAGGCTTTGCAATGAAGGAGTTTTAGTTGAACCATACAGGGGTACGGGTAATGTCTCAACTTCCTCGTCTGGAGCGTATAGTGGAGACATGCTATCTAGTGTATCCAATCCATTCTTAGAAGGATCAGCCTCATACCAAGCAAAGTTTGGTTGCTGTGAAGGAGGGTCCATGAATCTATAACAGCCAGCGGGTAGTGTCTCAACCTCGTCAGGCGTGTTTAGTGGAGACAGGCAATCTAATGTATCCAATGCAGAGTTAGCAGGATCAGCCTCATGTGCCACATACAAAGCCATGATTGCTATCTAAAACTACAAATGCACTGTAAGTCTTTTTAAAGGAGGATTTAGGGTTGACACGCCCCATCCTCCGCCCCTTCGATGAGGGTCAAACGCACTCCATCTCCTCTGATTCGGTGTATGGGAATAGACGTCTTTTTAAATGAACCAGGTCTGTCCTCACCTTAACCCCTTCGTTAGTAACCAATCCGCAAGTCCGTAGACATTCTAACCAGGCCGGTACCGGTACTGAGAAAAGGATATACTCATGACTTGTATTAAGGAACCTTGAGAAGATGGTTAGATTAGTCTCTACACCAAAAGCCAGAGTACTTTTTATAGATATCCGCCCGTAATACACATACCCGTAGTCTATCGAGCTTATTACCAGGGTGAATATCTCCCCATCCTTAAGCGTTCTACCCACTAATCCATCCATAGCCTCATACGAATCTTTTTTCATTTTCCAAAATTCCGTCTCCGATAGGTCTATCTCAGATCTTCTTCCAACACCCTGGAAATTCTCCAAGGAGGTCTTGTAGAAGACAACTCTCTCAAATTTAACATCATAACAGAATCCGAGTACCCCATCCCTGAGGGGCCATATCTCTTTATAAAACACGCTACCAAATTTGGATGGTGCAAGTAACTCTGCCTTAAAATGCGCTACTGGGGCTGACGTGCGTACAGTAGATGTAGCTAGACTGCTCGCCATTTTTCTTTTTAGGGTCTCTCTAAGAGGTAACTCTCTAAATATATAGGTTTCTATCCTACACATCTATAGAGTCATATACACCCGTCCGCAGCTACGTCCCCACCCCCATACAGAAATACACACCCTATATCAGCTGTTGTTTAAAGTACCCGGATCGTAGCATAGGAAATGGGGAATTTCTTCAGTAGGACTACCAGCTGTATTACGACCTCTATAAACTATGATATCGCACTGCTTTTAAAGCATTCTATAGCTAATAAAGTCAACGATGCCCACTTGTACACTGTAACCGGGAATGTCAATAGCCTGCGCTTAAGGCTTTTTGAAAATATGTTGAAGCTGGTGAGAGATAAAGGCTTGTTAAATAATTGGCAATATATGATAGAGACACTCTCAGAGGATGAAAGTCTTCTATCTGAAAACGACTTAGTTACTATTTTAGATCATATGATTGGTCATTTTAACAGAGCACACCTGTTGTGTTTATACACCGTAATAGTGGATGTTACGGCTTTTAAGCTGAAAAATCATAAGTGTTTAGAAACTTTAGATATTAATCACATTATTGATGTTATGCATGCTTATATTATTGATAAAAAAGGTTGCAGCATGATTTGTAATATTCTTTAATAAAAAACATTTATAATATACACAACTACGCTTCATTGTAATAATTGTTATGTAATAATTGTTTTGAATGATTTTAAGTTCATCCTAGTAATAATACAAATATTATCCAGTTGTGCAACTATATTCAGCTATGTGAATGTGATCCCTTAAAGACTTCGAAATGTCACCAGTTGTTGGGATCAAATCATATTTGTAAGGTCCTACTATACTCTGGTTAAACACATATTCTTTAAACAATTCAATAAGAAGTATCACAATCATAAATAAGCTATAAATACCATAAAGTCCACCAAATTTAAAAATAAATTAATGCAACACAGTCATATCCTTGCAAAAGTATGGAAAAAACTATAGGACTTAAATGCATCTCCAACCTAGTGTTGAGGAGATAACCCTAGACCCTTCTTAGATGTTGGTGACAGTAGTGTTGCACTAAAAACAGTCAAACAGTCAAACAGTTACAATAAAACATACCAACACATTTGTTATGTATAGAAAAAAGTGTTATTCCCATAGCAGGAGTCGAACCCGCGTCTCCCTGATGAAAGCAGGGCATCATTACCGCTAGACCATATGGGATTTGCATATGGTATACTGTACAGAACCTGTATACACTCTGACAGGGCTCCGGGGGTCAGATATTTATCTTTCTGTACACGTTTTTTAAGTGAAATATATTAGTAGGACTCTTTTTACAGCATTCTATATAAGACTTGTAGATATATAAGAACATAAGACATGTTTTTTGCTAGTAGTCTATGTAAAACCCTGCATATTGCAGGGAACTTTCGCAGAGTACATTTCGCAGAGTACATTTCACAGAGTAAATTTGACTCAATCAGAGTACATTTGGATAATTGAATGTGAATAATACATTACCTCTAACTTCACAAGTCTGTTCAGAGTACATTTGGATAATTGAATGTGAATGATACATTCCTATCTGTGAACACTAAAATCACGGTAAAACCTAACATTGCATTATTTTCATGGTTATAATGAATAAAAATACATCTTTAAGATATTTCATGTTAAATAGTTCTTAAAAATGAATTTCCTTCAATCATCGGGACAAAAATCAAACAACCTCGCCTGTAATAATTTTGAAATGAATTATGAATTATAATATTGTATCAACAACTTTCATACATGTTTAGCCATACTATACACTAACTATGTTGACTGAATTACATTTTATTTACCTTAGAACCATCATCTTTGAGTTGATTGAATATTTCCTATCGTGTGTAGGATTTAATGCATATCCATAATATTGAGAGCATAAAACTCTGGGGGGATAAAAAAAAAACGAGACGTTGCAAAGTAATTCATACATGAGTTGTATAATGTACCTTAGATCAGGTTAAAAGAAAATACATTTTGGGGGTTGATATTACTAAACTTCAAAAAAAATACATTTGTATTGAAGCACTTTGTTTTTATACCTTATCATTATGCAAACAGGTAAAAAAAACTATGTTGACATGTCTGTTTTAAGTGCATCAGTCAGTTTCATGGTTTTAGATGTTTTATAATTTATGTTTATCCTTGACATTCAACCAATAAACATCAAATTCAGAATTCACTAGGATTGTGTTCTCATGTTTTTTTACATTTAGTTAAAATATAAATACAACCTGTCTATAGTAGATACACTGTTTTAGAACAATGGTGTTTGCAAATAGTCTGTTTTACTTATGTAACACGTTAGAGTTGAAATTCATGCATGACAATTGGTAAACCTTAGTCATTTGAGATCATAAATCCCCTCTTTTAGCTAGACCTGATCAAAATGACAGATAAAAACATAACCAAACACCTAAAAAATACACCAAAAGCAGATTGATAAAAATGTATACAGGCAAGCGAGCCTAATCACTGAAATTACAACATCAAACTGTTTGTCTTACAAAATAGGGATGTGTCATGGGGGTGATATATCTCAACCCTTGACTAAAATAGCATTATCCTTCTGACTATTGATTAAATCTACTAAAAATCGACCTGTTTCATGATTTTAGATGTCTATAATTTATGTTTATCCTAGGACCATGCTACAAATCTTCAACACAGTTGGCTGAAAGGTGACTGAAAAGGTGACTGAAAACTGGATTGATGCAAGTTACATGAACATGTCTGTTTGAGGAAACAAAATAATGTATTAAACTATTACACTATTACACACTATTACACTATTGCATTATTACACATTTGCACAATATTACACTATATAACACTATTACATACTAGGACTACCCTATGACAATATTACACTATTACACACTATGTCCCTATACACTATTAAACACTAGCACACTTAGATAAGATAAACCTTATCCCTGTGGGAAATGTCTATACATTTTTTCAAATAATTATTATTCCTCTATTTAAATCTGGGGACAAACACAGTTTTACCAACTACAGACCAGTGTCTTTGCTTTCACAATTTTTCAAGATTCTTGATTCATGATTCTTAGATTCTTAGATTCTGAGTGAGAGTCAGTATGGATTCAGGGCAAATCGATCAATAGCCTTAGCCTTAATGAATATATATGAAGAAATAACCACAACCGTAGATGAAAGGAATTACACAATAGGAATAGGAAATACACTTAAAAAAGCATTTGATACGATTGATCATCACATTTTAATTTCTAAATTACAAACATGCAGTGTGAGAGGGGTGGCGATTAACTGGTTAAGTAGCTATCTTGAAAATAGACAACAATATGTTTTCAGGTGACAATTATATAATTGCCTATTGTCTACATTAGCTACAAATACACTGTATTTGTAATACACTGTTTAGAACAATACTATTTGGAAATATTATGGTTGAATTACTAGTGTGTAACATATTAGAAGTGCATTCTTGCATGACAATTGGTAGACCTTTTTACCATGTATTCATTTGCGATCATTGACCCCTCTTTTAGCTAGATGGTCAAAATGACAGCAACAGCAAAGACCTAAAAATACACATTTTCTGAACATTACATTTGAGGTGGAGCAAACTATATTGAATGTGTTGTCCCTCAAGGTTCGGTCCTGGGGCCCATACTTTTTATTTTATATATATTAATGATATATGTGAAGTGTCAAACATATTGCAATTTGTTTTATTTGCTGTCGATACAAATTTCTGTATTCCAAATTACAAATGAAATGTGTAAACTTAAGATATGGTTTAATAACAATAAGCTATCCCTAAATTTGGAAAAACGAAATGTATGATATTTACTAATCGAAAGAAGGACAATGTGGCATTATGTATTGACAAAGGAATCCAAGGATTATGTTGGATGAGAAAATGACATGGAAGCCACATATAATGTACATAAAAAAAATAAGGTAGCCAAGAGTGTTTTGTTTTGAACAAGGCAAAGAATGTGCTTGATTATAATTCTATGCGAATATTATATTGTTCACTCATCCTACCATATTTGAGTTACTGTGTGGAAGTGTGGGGTAACACGTATGAAAGCAACATAAAGCCCTTATTTATATTACAGAAGAGAGCAGTAAGAATAGTTCACAATGTAGATTCAAGAGAACATACCAATGAATTATGTATTAAATCCAAACTATTGAAACTTAAAGAGTTAGCTGTAATACAGACTTTATTAGTTTTGTTTAGAGTAAATGCAGAGTATTACAAGCAAATATACAGAGGTTGTTTGGTCCCTAATCTTTCACACCTCCTTGCAGCATTTTGACACCTATAACAGGGCCCCATGTCACACCCAGATCCTCAAAAAGATAGATATTTACAGCACTTTATATTTTCGCCCCAACTCTAATCTATCATGTCTTTAACTTTTATACCTAATCATATATTGATTGATTGATTGAAAAGTTTATTAACAGATTGCAGAATGGGTACAGTTTAAAAGTTTTTTATTTTGAATAAGGCCTTTTCCCCACACTCTGTGCTATTTCAGGTTACTGTGACATTAAAAGAGGGGTTAGATGTGCATGTTGGTAAGGGAAGTTGACCTGAAAATGCATGCTTACCATTGCTACAGTATATGGACATTCAGGCCTTGAAGTGATCTATATCCAAAATAAGTCTTAATTAAAGATGGTTGAAACAGTTAAAACAGCTTATGGACAGATATTTTCAGGACTGTTTTCACAAACAGTGTTGTATTTGTAAATCTGCTATGTCCTAAATGTCTGGATGTATTGAAAAAAGGGGGACTCTGATGTAAACAAGACATACGTTTTTCTATGATCTGTAGCCTTTTAATTTTAGTTTTACGAAATAAGAAAATAAGAATCACCACCCAAACTGTCAAATAGTTGGTATTACTTTTACATTTAGTCAATTAGTTGACGTTTTTATCCAAATTATAATTATAATACATCTCTGTTAGCGGTGTAACAATATTCATCAAAGTGTAGGTTAGTTTATAGGACAATAGCCTGTTTATGGGGAAAATCTTTTAAATTATGTGTGAAAACATTGTGTGAACAAAAAATATGCTATGAGTATAATGTTGTACATTACTTGTACATGTTACAAAAGATATAAACCATTTGAATGATGACTGTAAATGTGTGTTGAGTTTACATTTTTTACTCCAAGTATGCATGTGCCCTAATCTTCACGCCTCATGCTGTGTTGTAGCACCTAAGAGAGCCCTGTTCACACCCCCGATCAGAGACACACACCTCACAGACACACATAGATCTTTTCTGTACTTTATATTTTCAGCCCAACTCTTTTAATAATAACTCTAAAATAATTAATGTGTATAATATAAAACACCTGTATTAACGAAATATTCAAACCCTAGACCCTTGCATGCTAATGTAATGGTGCACTTTTAATTTTACAAATTACATTTGTAATTTTCTTTTTGCTTAAACACAAGTGTATAAAGATTATGTCTTTATCCATGAAACTAATATACATACATACAGTTGTAATTTGGAATACAAACAATTTATTTTACATTTATTTAGACTTTTGCTTAAACACATTAGACACATTACATTTGTAATTTGGAATACACTTATCTAAAGATTGTGACATTTGGCATCTGGCATTAAGAAAACACACACAGACACCTTGGGGGCCGTTTTTCTACAGAAACGGGAAGTCGCAGAGTCATAAATCTGCTTTTGGCAGATGGTTTTGAGTCATCTCATTGGTCCTAGTCTTTCACCAGCCTCGTATGACATCTACGGGGTTTGTCATCATCAGAATTTTCAGAGAAGCTGCAGTTAGACAGAGGGAGAAATATTCAGTCTACTGAGAGACATTTGAGAGAACACACAGCCTACAGAGTGGAGACACACACCAACAGCAAACAGACAGAGAGAGGGTATTTCTTAAGATACAAACATCATTTGGAAGAAAATGCACTTTCTTAAGATACACTCACCATTTGAAATAAATGCACTTTCTGAAGATACACTCACCATTTGAAATAAATGCACTTTCTGAAGAAAACACACTAAATGTATTTTACATTTGGCTTTTGATATTAAGAAAATCTTAAGACTTTGGAATACACATAATGTATTCAACCTTGTAAAACTTAATTGTGAAGATATATTCTGAAAACTTTTGGAAATACAGAAATACATATTGTGAAAACCATGGAATACACTCTTTTTGAAAAAAAATAAAAAAAACTTTTGAATCTAAAAAAAAAAATTGAATCTTTTATTTTGAAAGACTTTTTTTTTTGAAAAAAAATAAAACTTTTATTTTGAAAAAAATCTCCTCCCCTTCCGAAAACCGGATGACCCTCCCTCAAAACCGGATGTCCCGCCTCCTTACATCCTAGACCAATCAGAGAAGCCCTAGGGGGTCATAAATCATCTCAAAAAGGGGGCGTGGCTACAATCCATCAAACTTTGATATATGCCCTTATAAGGTATGACATACACCTAAGTCCCGCCCCCTTAAACCTCTCGGCCAATCAGAACGCTCCAAATTCCATGACACATGCCGTATCCTAATTCTCTCTCTGTGGGGTACCGAATAGGGGGGCCGAAGGGTTTAGGTGTGTCGTCTGAAAAGTTGCAATCTGTGTTTTTCTCTGTCTCTCTCTCTCTCTCTCCTCCATGACCGTTGTTTATCCTTTCTGGTTTGGGTGTGATGCGGGTAATGGAAAACAAAAGGAAAACAGCAGACAGCGGGGCCCTAATTGTTATGAGTCTATTTTTGTGTATAATTAATTGAAAAACCAAGTAGTCTTATGATTCTGAGGGGTGATAAGAATCAAGGGGGGATTGAGAGAAAACGGTGCTTTTTCAATGTATGTGATGTATAGATTGGGGAGAAATGACCACAGCTAAAATGGTAGATCGAAATGTGCATGGAAGCAGGAGACGGTGATAGAACGGTGGTGGAACCAGTGGTTTCACAGGCACAGGCCGCGTCAGCGAGGGTTTTGTTATGAATTCCTTAGAAGAACATCTGAGATTAGAGTGTACTGTCTCCCAGGACAGGAGGGAGAGAGGTTCATCTTAATGAAACATGAGTTTATTAGTGTTAAAGGTTATGCAGTTGTCATGACAACACGTCGCATGACAACCAGAAGGCGGGGCCGTCGTTGCGACGACGAACATCTATAAGTCGGACGGTGTTTCCGGGTGTAAGGCAGACCAGAATCTGACCAAGAGTGAGTAGGACTGAGATCACACAGAGGAGAGACTCTTCCTCCTCCACCACGGAGGGGGGGGGGGAAGGGAGAATGCCACATCATCATTACAGTAGCTTCGGCTAACACGAGGAGGGTTCGGCTAACGAACTGGCCTGAACACTATTGGACTGAACAGCAAAAGGACGATAATCTGAACACACCGAAAGATCATTAGAATAGACTCTTTAAGGACAATAACATCTGTTAACATCTGATAACATGAGGTTCTGTTTATAGCAATAAAACAACGCTTCTCCTCATAAGGTATCTCACAGTGTCGAAGTGTCGAATTCTTACGGAAGTGGAGAAGTATTATGGTTTATGGATTGCACTAACGGGGGGGAGATAAGGATCTTATCTACCAGTATCGGAGACGTCAGGACCATTAAAAGTACACAACGCAGAGGAATTGGATGGAGGGCCAAACAGACGAAGACGTGATACTGGCCAGTTTGATCAGAATCTTACAATATCATACTGGTCATCGCGTCTTGCTCTTGCCATTATGAGATAACTCTTATCTCCTAGCACCTACTGTGCTCATGAACAAACAATTTGCACTCATGCATGTGACCAGGCCACGCCCCAGCGTCCTCCTATAAGACGCCGGACATGGTCACACTATACCTTCCTTTTTTTTTGTTTCCAACATGGACGCTGCAGTGCACTCCATGAACTAGTTGTTATGAAATGCAGAGAGAAATTACACAATGTTGGGTTTTCGCCGGAGATTCACCAGCCCCTGGAATCTTCTCGGCACACCCTAACAGTGCATCGGGCCTGTCCTGGGGTTTCCTCGTCTCGTGACAGCTGTCGTGCTAGGTCGCGCACAAGTAGGGCCTGCGCTGCCAGGCATTAATGCTAGCATTTGTGATACTGTTCGTTGTCCCGTGAGACAGCCGAGTTCTGTATTGGCGCGAGGGGCAGGATATCTGGGTAAACATGGTCGTCATGACTCTGAGTTGGATGTTTTCCCGGCTATCCTGGAGCGCGCGGCTAATGCTAATGCTACGATGCTGGATCACTGTTCCTTTGTTCCCCGCCGTGGGCTGTCACCTCTCTTCCCTCCTCTTAACCGGTTCATTGCTGAAGGTCAATCGGTGTCTAATGTGTTTTTTTTTGCTGAGGCTTATTTACCCCTTTTATGGGTGAATGGGCTGACAACAGGGCGCAAGGCAGGTGTGGCGTGGCTTGAGGGTCAGGTAGCATCGATCCTTTGCCCTGGCATGGTTGAACGGTGTCCCAGCCGGAAGCCGACGCCAGAGGGCGAGTCGGCCCGGCAGGTGGCTGTATGGGCTGATGAAGTTTATACCGCTGCAGGACGGAATTTAGCGGCGACCAGTGTCATTGCTCAGTTGACTGCTTTTCTGTCCACATTGGTGTCGGGTAGTGGGGCCTTAGGGCCAGCCGACGTCGAAAACATTGCGCATGTTTTTGGGGTTATAAAGCTTTTAACTCAGTCACAGGCTATAACCGCAGGGAGGACCAGGATGCTGTCACCTCTTATTCACAGGCATCTTTGGTTGGAGCAGTCTTCCTTTGAGGAGGAGAAAAGGGAAAAGACTCTTTGGTCTTTCCGCAGGAGCACCGGCGGTATTTGACCTAGGCCCCACACCGCCTCGCACCACACAGCCAGAGGTGAGGGCGCAGCCTCGTCAACGACTGTGGCGAGGCCCTCAACCAGCGCCCATGTTTCCCCCGCCTGAGGTACCCTGGACACAAATAAAATAGGTGATCGCAATGCCGACAGCCTTGGCGGCTGAGGGATCGGCTACATTAGATGAGCACGCCCTAAAAAAAACGTCACCGTCTAGCTGTGTCTAGCTCGCTCTCCGGTCACTCCGCCCCCCAGTGGGATACGGGCTCTGATTTGTTTCCTTTGGCTGCGGGCCTTCAATGAAGCGCAAGCGGCCCCATGTCTCGCTTCTCATGGGGACAGGGGCTGACACCCAGTTGCTGGCTAGGCCTGGGTCTGTCCGTGAGAATGCTGTGCTTTCAAGCGGCTCCCACGGCACACGTTCTGCATCTGTGTTTGGTGAGCCTGGTGTTGTGTCTGTCAATGACAAAAGTTGTCAGCGGGGGAGCTCGAGGCCCATGGGGTTGCAGCGCGAGTTCCCCCAACCCTGCCCTCGCCAGGCCGGGTATCACGTTAGTGCCTCCCACGGCCGGAAGACCGGCGCTGGTCAGGCAGGCGTGCGTGATTTGGGTGGTAGTAATATCACTGCAGGGCTACGGTGTGTAGGAACCCACCCTATCGGGCAGTGTGGGGACCTCGCGCCTTGCATGTCCAGCTGTAGAACGGTTCCTCAGCAAACCATGCCGGGGAGGTGTTCTGTGGGGGAGCTTTTGTCACCCAGTGTGATGTCAGCTTCCCCCGTATCAAACCGGCCCTTTCTGTCGGGGTCCCCCCTTGGGTGCGATTGCCTCGTTGGTAGTGTCAGGGTCCAATATCCCGACTCCATGAGACACCCTGCTCGCGCGGTTGGCGGGTCCAGGGTTGGCAATGCACAGCGGGTGGGACCGGGCCGCCTATCTACGGTTCCTGGCGGGAAGGTGGATGGAGAGAACGCTGAGGCGGGGGCTTGTGTTGCAGTTTGCGCTACCCCACCCTCCGTTTTCAGGTTTGGTGCAGACCTTGTTGTCAGGGTCAGCAGCAGTGACAGCTCTGGCCGACGAGATCCAATCTCTGTTAGCGAAGCAAGCCATCGTCGTGGTCCCAAAGGAGGACGCGATGTGTGGCGTTTACTACCGGTATTTTCTGGTGCCCAAGAAATCGGGAGGTGTCAGACCTATTCTGGATCTGTCTGCGGCTGATTGTGATGAGGCGGTTCAGGATGTTGACCGTCAAACACCTGATAAGCTCCGTCAGAGTGGGGGACTGGTTCACCTCCATAGACCTGAAGGATGCGTACGTTCACATCCCGATCTTCCCTCCTCACAGGAAATTCCTTCGCTCCCTCTTTTAGGGTGTAGCGTACGAATACCAGAGGCTGCCGTTCGGCTAGAGACCGCGCTGGAGCCTCTACGCCATCGGGGGATACGAGTTATTTTCTATCTCGACGACATTCTGCTCCTCAGCCGGTCGGAGGAGGTTGCCAGGTCTCATACCAGGCTGGTAGTGGAATTCCTCACCAGTCTGGGTTTTGCTGTGAACTGGGAGAAGAGTACTCCTCTTCCCAGTCAACAGGTGGAGTACTTGGGCTTGGTTCTAAGCTCAAGGCCCATGAGGGCAACCCTCTCAGAGCGGCGGCGAGTGGATATTCTCGGCGCGCTCAGGGGGCTCCGTCCTGGCAGGACGGTTATGGCGCTGTCTGTGATGCGCCTACTCGGTATGATGGCATCTGCTCACTCTGTGGTCCCTCTTGGCCTCCTCTTCATGAGGAGGATACAGAGGTGGTTTTCCAGTATGAAAATAGACCTGGTGAGAGGCAAGTGGAAACGACTGAAGGTTCCCATGTCAATACTGGGGGATCTCGACCACTGGGGGAGGACTGGTACCCTCACCAGCGGGATCTCCATGGGCAGCAAGCTATCACATGTCACAGTCTTCACCGACGCCTCCCTCACGGGATGGGGGGGGATGTGTCGGACCAGCACAGTAGGGGGCAGCTGGACGTGCCAATGCGTGCCATGCTCCCCGGTCTGCACTGCATATCAATGTGTTGGAATTGAAGGCAGTCCTACTGGTCCTCAAGCGGTTCGGCCACCTGGTGGTGGGCGAGCACGTGTTGGTCAGGACGGACAACACGACGACAGCGTCGTATGTCAACAGACAGGGTGGAGTACGCTCCGTCTGTCTGCACCGGGCGGCGGTCGAGCTCTGGCTATGGGCGTCTCTCAATCTGCGGAGCCTGAGGGCGCTCCACATCCCTAGCAAGCAGAATGTGGGCGCGGATGTGATGTTGCGGGCCGGTCCTCATCCCGACGAGTGGGGACTACGTCCAGATATAGTCAGACGGGTCTGGGACCGGTTCGGGGAAGCCACGGTGGATCTGTTTGCGAGCAGACTGTCTCACAAGTGCCCCTTATGGTTCTCGGTCAGTCGGGGGGACAATCCTCCCTTGGGGGTGGATGCCTTCTCGATGTATCCATGGCTGCCCAGATTTCTGTACGCGTTCCCCCCCATACACCTGATAGCTCAGCTGTTGGAGCGGATACGTCGGGAGCACAGGACTTTGATCCTGATCGCGCCGGACCGGGGCATGGCTGTATGGTTCCCGGTCCTGATCCAGCTCTTGGTAGCCCCGCCGTGGCCTGTTCCTTGGTCACCGCGGGGCCTCTCTCAGGCACACGGATCTCTGTGTCTGTTCCCTTTTCTGAGACAGCCACTGAAGGTTTGGCTGCTGAGGGGGTGAGTCTGGAGGGGAGGGGTATTGACCCTTCTGTGGTCGACACCATCCGAAACGCGCATTCTCCCTTCACTATCGTGGTTTACGCAGGTAAGTGGTGTGCTTTTCAAGAGTGGTGTAAGGTGGGGGGCTGGGATCCGGTGTCCTGCCCCCTGGACGCTGTCCTTTCCTTCCTTCAGTCTATCTTGGGTAGACTGTCGGCCTCGACGGTGAGGGTATACGCCGCAGCTATATCCTCTTGTCATGTGGGTTTTGAGGGCGTTACGTTGTTCAGCCACCCTCTTGTGAAACATTTCCTGCTTGGCGCTCTGCGTCTCAAGCCGGTGGAACGTTCTCTGTCTCCGAGTTGGGACCTCCAACTGGTCCTGGGCCGGTTGTTGGAGGCCCCGTTTGAGCCTCTTGAGCAGGCGCCGTTGGAGCAGCTGTCTTTTACGACTGCGTTCCTGCTGGCCATCACCTCCGCTAAGCGCGTGGGTGAGCTGTGTGCTCTCTCGGTGCGGCCTGAGTGCCTGTCTATTCGGGCCAATAGCGGTGCGACTCTGATGCCTAATCCAGTCTTCGTGCCAAAGAATATCCGGAGATCTTTTCGCTCCAGGGATATTGTGATTCAGGTGTTTCATCCGCCTCCTCATGCTAGTGGGTTAGAGGCGAGCCTTCATCTGTCGTGTCCTGTCCGTGCTTCGGGGGTTTACCTCATTCGGACGCAGGATCTCAGGGCTGCCGATCAACTGTTTGTTTGTTACGGTGGCCCTCGCGCAGGTTAGGCACTGTCCAAGCAGCGCCTGTCATATTGGTTGTGCGAGGGCATTGCCCTTTGCTACACGTTGGCTGGACAGGTCCCCCCTGGGGGTATCAGGGCACACTCCACTCGTGGAGTGGCGGCTTCTGCCGCCTTGTTAGGGGGGGCCTCGGTGGAGGACATCTGTGCTGCGGCCTCCTGGTCCTCCCTGGGTCCCTTCGTTAAGTTATACCTCATGGACATGACTGGGGGTTCTGTCTCCCAGGCGGTTCTGAGGTCTGGGACCTCCCTAGTCGGTGGGCTAGCAGGGGTGTGTGCCACGGGGTGCTGTGTCACACGTGGTCTCGCTTGTACTGTGCGTTTTTAGGGTCTTTGGTTCCCCCTTTTTTCGCACTTTGGTGGAGTTGACTGCCTCCCCCCCTTCGTTAGGACGGGCGGGTGGACGGGACTCCCCTCCTCCCTGGTAGTGGGGCTTACGGGCCCTCAGGGGGTACACTTGTCGGGTCACATGTCTGTTCTGTCCCATATCTCATAATGGCAAGAGCGAGACGCGATGACCAGTATGATATATAACGAAAGGTTATCCTATAACCTAGTTATATGAATACTGGCAGAGCGTCTCGCTCATAATAATAATAATAATGACTTGGATTTACCCAGAGCGCTTCACAGAGTCCATTATTCGTTCATACACAGTCATACCGGTGGTGGTAAGCTACAATTGCAGCCAGAGCTGCCCTGAGGCAGACTCACAGAAGCGTGGCGAATAATCAACGCCTACGGCCCCTCCGACCACCACCAACATTCATTCACATGCATACACATTCATACGAGGCAAGTAGGTTAAGTGTCTTGCCCAAGGACACAACGGCAGTGGGATGGACATGGGCTTGAGCGGGATTCGAACCACCAACCCTTGGATCATTGGACAACCCGCTCTACCCCTGAGCCACGCCGCCCCACAATAGCGCCCTGAGGTCCTTTGGTTGGGTTTTCAATGTTGGAAACTTTCCGAGGAAGGTAGAGTGTGACCATGTCCGGCGTCTGGTCACGTGCATGAGTGCAAATTGTTTGTTCATGAGCACAGTAGGTGCTAGGAGATAAGAGTTATCTCATAATGGCAAGAGCGAGACACTCTGCCAGTATTCATATAACTAGGTTATAGGATAACCTTTTGTTACATCACTTAACATGTATAATATTCTGTGGTTTTACATTTGACATTCCTGCAGTATCCCAACAGTTACAGTCCTGAGCATTTAAATATTCTGCAGTTATACACTTTAACCCTCCACCCACAATGTCCGACCCACCTTCCCAAGGTCTCATTCACATTAATCACATAACAGGACAGGGAGAGGGGGGAGAGGAAGATGGAGGCAAATAATAAATAGAAAAAGTCAAACAAATAAAAAGTAATACAAATAAATTTAAAAAAAAAGAGAAAAGAAGGTTATAATAATAATAATAATAATAATAATAATAATAATAATAATAATAATAATAATAATAATAATAATAATAATAATAATAATAATAATAATAATAATAATAATAATAATAATACAATAAATAAAAGGGGTTCAGGTAAAGTAAGTAAGCGAAAGGCCTCTCCTCTGTCCTGATTCTCCTAGATCTATCTGCAGCCTTCGACACAGTCAACCACCAGATCCTCCTTGCGGCCCTCGCAGGAATGGGAGTGGCTGGCTCTGCGCTGACATGGCTGTCATCATACCTCAATGACCGCTCCTACCAAGTGTCATGGAGAGGGACCCTGTCGGCCACCCGCCCCCTGCGGACGGGTGTCCCCCAGGGCTCGGTTTTAGGACCCCTTCTCTTCTCCCTCTACACTAAATCACTGGGTAACATTATCACGTCTCATGGCTTCTCCTACCATTGTTATGCCGACGATACTCAACTCTTCCTCTCCTTCCCTCCCTCAGATATCCACGTCTCTGAGCGGATCTCGTCCTGTCTGTCCGACATCTCCGCCTGGATGATGACCAACCACCTCAAACTGAACCTAAGCAAAACAGAATTGCTCCACCTGCCGGCCAAATCCTCCCCCCTAACCGACCTTTCAATCACAGTCGAGAATGCAGCTGTGACTGCGTCCCCGACCGCCAAGAACCTTGGTGTTGTCCTCGACGAACAGTTGAACTTCTCTGCTCACATCGCAGCGACGACCAGAACCTGCCGATTCCTCCTGAGCAACGTCAGAAGGATCCGCCCCTTCCTGACAAAAGAAGCCACCCAACTCCTCGTCCAATCAACAGTCATCTCCCGCCTCGACTACTGCAACGCACTGCTCGCTGGCCTACCGGCCACTGCCACTAAGCCTCTTCAACTCATTCAGAACGCAGCGGCCCGCCTGATCTCAAACCTACCGAAGTCGGCCCATGTCACCCCACTTCTTAGGGACCTGCACTGGCTCCCCATTGCTGCACGAATCCGCTTCAAGGCCCTCGACCTAGCATACCGTGCAGCAAAGGGAACCGCTCCCGCCTACCGGTCAATGGTCTCTAACTACACACCCTCAAGACCCCTACGCTCTGCATCTTCTGGCCGCCTCAGACCTACTCCTATCCAAGCTCCGGGAGGGTCATCAAAGAGAAGTCGCCTATTCTCAGTCCTTGCCCCACAATGGTGGAATGAACTACCCACCCCAGTTAGGACAGCCGAATCACGTCCAATTTTTCGCCGTCGACTAAAGACGCACTTCTTCAACCATTATCTGAATTAAAAAAATTAAATAAAAATATCTAACCCTAACTAACCGTACTGTCATGCACTTGTCCTAATAAACTAACCTACACTGTAGCACTCACCACTTTGATGAACATTGTTGCTCAGCTGATAGAGTTGTGCCCTTCCTGATGGCTTGTCGTACAGAACTTGTAAGTCGCTTTGGATAAAAGCGTCAGCTAAATGACTAAATGTAAATGTAAATGTAAGTAGGATACACAAGTAAATAAGTTAGTTAAGGGTGTTCAGCTCTATTGTTTGTCAGTTTCTTCGTTGATAGTCAGGGTATCGATATATTGCAAAAATGGTTGCCAGGTCACATGGAATGTTTTTAGGGAGCATTTCAGAGAAAACCTAATTATCTCAAGCATAATGCAGTGCAGTATCTCATTAATCCATCTAGTATGTGTAGGTGGGGAGGAGTGTATCCATTTAAGAAGAATAAGCCTCCTAGCGAGAAGAGTGGTAAATGCAATAACTTGCTTTGCAGCCTTAGATGTGATTGTGAGGATGTGTGGGGTTCCGAAAAGGG
Source organism: Notolepis coatsorum (assembly GCF_963971535.1). NCBI lineage: Eukaryota > Metazoa > Chordata > Actinopteri > Aulopiformes > Paralepididae > Notolepis > Notolepis coatsorum. The sequence continues at coordinate 73,380,016 of NC_140175.1, forward strand.
CAGTGAGAGCGTCGGAGTCTAATGTAGTATCTGGGACCTTACTAAGTGTATCAAATATTGCAGTCCAGAACTCTGAGAGTTGTGGGCATGTCCAGAACATGTGCATATAATCCGCAGGTGATTGTTTACATCTGTTGCATGCATCAGTTCTGTCCGGATATATCTTGGCTAGTCTTACGTTGGTGTAATTAAGCATTACATCATGCAACGGATGGGTTATACAAATTAGATCACGCCTATGGGTGGTCGTTAGACCCCCATAGGCGTGATCTAATTTGTATAACACATGAATTCAAGTGGTGTAATACTTTTATACATTGGCCGAATTCACCCAACCTTATTGCTATAGAATAAACACACATTAGGTTAAGCCTTTGAATCAAAGGAATTGTGCACTTTTTCATAAAAGCATGAAACATCTACCATAGTAAGTTTATACCATGAGGTTTATTTTCAGATGTGGAGGGAAGTCAGATTTGACCTCTGAGGCCCGGGAGAGGTCAAATCCAAGATGGCCGCCCAAAATATTCAAAAATTCATAACTTTGGAACCGAACACAGTAGAAAAACACTAGTAGCCGAACGGCAGCCTCTGGTACTCGTATGCTATGCCCTGAACAGGAAGCGTAGGTATTTCCTGTCCCTTCCATGGGACAGGTCCAGTATGGGTCTGACACCCCCCCCAGATTTCTCGGGCACCAGAGAATATCGGGAGTAAACACCACTCATCGCGTTCTTGGGACCACGACGATGGCCTGCTTCGCCACCAGAGAATGAATCTCTTCGGCCAGGGCTGTCACTACAACAATAGAGTCTGTACCAAACCCAAAAACGGAGGGCGGGGGTGTGAAAACTGTAACACAAGCCCCGCCCTCAGCGTTCTCTCCATCCACACCGACATATGGCACTACTGTAGCCATACGTGGTCAAAATCCCAAAGCGCCCCCTGCCGCCAACTGGCGCCGGTTCGCTAAGAATCGTAGACAGGTGGCCCGGTCCCTCCCATTGTGCATTGCAAACCCTGGTTTCGTATAAAAGAAGCCGTGAAGCCAGACCAGCACTCTCAGGTTCAAAATTTAATGGCAGCCTGAAACAAACATGTTTCGGAATTATGTATTCCTTCTTCAGTGTTATAGCTTGCAATGCACTTGCAGTCAAGATAATGGTTATATACACAGGTGGTTAATGACTTGGCAGGAAATGACATCACAACGCAGGTGTGCCTGAGTCTATTGGTCCTCAATGACAAAAGAAAATACCTATCAAAATAGAGTCTGTTAGTAAATACAAATTATACAAATATACAACGTATAAAAGACATATAAAAAAAAACACAAAAGCAAAAGCAAAAATTGCATTACATTAATATACCAGAAACTTGCCATGTAACATGCCCGTAGTTTATAGGGCTAATTGAGCCCCTATACTTATTTACATACTTTTTTCTTTTTTCTATTAAGCATCAAAGGATAAACATACCTCTTGCAGGAAACAACCACTTGGATTAAACCATAATCTTATAGATAAAAGGTACTTAAAGGAAACAGGTTAAAACGTTATCTTCGTTCATTCCTCTAGGTTCTATGCAATCAAACAGGTGGATATAATAACATTCCCGTTGTAACAGTAACTTATGTCTGTCTCCCCCTCTCGCGGGCCTGTGGACTAACTCAAGTCCCATGTATCTGAGATCGTTAACGGTATGTTTACACCTGGAAAAGTGTCTAGCTACTGACGACTTTATATCTGAATTTCTCACTGAACACTTATGTTCACTGATTCTTGTTTTAAAGGCTCTGGTTGTCTTCCCCACATAAGAAAAATCACACGGGCATTTTAGTAGATACACAAGATTGGATGAATTACACGTGATACGCCCTTTAACAGGTATTTTTTTGTTCGTTTTCGGGTGCGTGTAAAATGTCTCTTTGATCATGCCTTGACACTGTACACAGGCTTGACAAGGAAAATTTCCATCAGGGATATTAGACAAAAAATGTGTAGGTTTCCTTACGGGCAAGTCGGTTTTAACTAATAGGTTGGATAAATTCGCTTGTCTTTTATAAAAGTAATTAGGCGAATGTTGAAACGCTGTCCCTATTATTGGATCCGACTGTAGAATATGTCAATATTTATTGACAATGCTCCGTATGCCTCTCGTAATGGGGCTAAAAGTGGACACGAAAGATACTTTGTCTGTGTTTTCTTTTTTCTTTTTGGGGATAAACAACGAGGCCCTATCGATCAGCTTGGTTTTATTCAGGGCTTTACGTGTCAAATCGACACTATAGCCTCTGTCATGAAAACTGCTTCTTAGAACTTCTGCTTGTGTAGTAAATCTATCTTCAGTGTCGCAAATTCTCCTATAACGGAGTATTTGGCTGAAAGGTAGACTATTTTTCAAGGCAGGAGTGTGGTAACTGGAATAATGTAAGAACGAGTTACGGTCTGTCTCCTTTTTGAAGACCTCTGTATGTAAAGAAATACCATCCGGGCCTTTCATGATCAAAACATCTAGGAAAGGTAGAGTATGTATATCAGACTTTAATGTAAACTTTATAGTTTCTCTGCAGGTGTTCAGGTACTCAAGGAAGGCATCAAGATCAGACGATGTACCAGACCAAATAAAGAACATATCATCGATATATCTCATATAGGATTTGACGAATTTCTCAAACGGGTTATTATAAAAAATGTGGTCAGACTCATACTTGGACATGTACAGATTGGCTAGGTTCACAGCGGCTGGGGAGCCCATGCTGAGGCCTCTGTTTTGCAAGTAGTATTTATCTTGGAATCTAAAATAATTCCGAGTTAGTACTAGGTCGGCTAGATTAACTAGCGCTTCTGTGGAGGGGAGTAATTCCTCTCTCGAGTTTAGATAAAAACTCAGTGCGTCCAGCGCGTCAGCATGTGGAATGCTGGGGTATAAACTGACTACGTCTATGGTAACTAATAAGTCCAAGGGACTAATATTACAGGTCAAAAGTTTGTTCAAAAAAGTAGTAGTGTCTTTCAAATAACCACGCTGAGAAGAGGCCAAATCCTTAATATGCGAGTCAACAAATTGCGAGATTTTTTCTGTAGCGGAACCTATACCAGAGACGATCGGTCGACCAGGAGGGTTAACCAGATCCTTATGGATCTTCGGTAAAGTGTAAATAATAGGCGTAACCGGGTACTCTACGAACATAAACCTAAATTCATTTTCTGTAATCACCTCTGCCAATCTAAGGCTTTTAAGGGTAGTCTTAATTTCCGCAGAAAATTTTAATACTGGGTCTGTATTTAAAAGGGTATAAACCTCAATATCGTTCAATTGTCTATTGATCTCGGATACATACGAACTCTTATTTTGGAGCACGATTCCGGAACCTTTATCGGCTTTCCTAACAATTAAATCATCGTTCTTAATAAGATCCTTGAGAGCTGCTGACTCTGATTCTAATAAATTAGGGTAAAGATGGGCTTTGTGACTGGTTTCACATAATTTAAGGACATCAAGTTGTACCAATCTGCAGAATGTCTCCACTGAGGGTGGGTTGAGATGAGGGGTAAACACGCTGCATGGTTTAAATACCTTTCTTTTGGAGCAAAGGGTATCCGGCTCTGTTTCTGGCCTTTCATCAACATCATCACATATAGGCACATTTTCATTAGTAACATATTGAGTTCTCTTATCCAAACCTCTGGCATAAAATGCTCTTAACTTAATGTTTCTAAAAAACTTAAATAACTCAACTTTGGTGGTAAAGGAGTCCGCTTTCCGAGCCGGGACAAACGATAAACCTTTAGAGAGGATATTGTGATGTGGGTCGCTCAAATGTGCGTCAGAAATGTTGACAATATTAGAATCAATGTTTATCACCGGAACCGTGGATTTCTTTCTTTGGCTCCTCCCTGGTTTCGCCAACCGCACGAGCAAGGTGTCTCGCGGAGTCGGGATATCGCACCCTGACTCTACCAACGAGGCAATCGCACCCAAGGGGGACCCCGACAAAAAGGGTACGGGGATCGCTCATCACCCCCGGTGAATGAGGTAGTTCCCCCTCTGAGCATCTTCCCGGCTTAGCTTGCTGCGGACAGCCTGCTCTGTGGCTGGACATGCATGGTGTGTGGTAGCCACGCTGTGTAGGGTCCACGCTGTGTAGGGTCCCTACACACCGTCCCTGTAGTGATATTACTACCACCCAAATTACGCGTGCCTGACTGACCACCGCAGGATTGGAAGTCCAGACGGGGGAGGCACTAACGTAATACCCGGCCTGGTGAGGGCTGGGGGAACCCACGCTGCGACCTCCTGGGCCTAAAGTTCCCCCTCTGACAAATGTTTTTAGATACAGGGAACCCTGCTTTGTCGTCAGATACAACACCAGGCTCACCAAAGACAGACGCAGGACGTGTGGTGCGGGAGCCTCCTGACAGTACAGCATTCTCACTGACAGACCCAGGCCTAGCAAGGAGCTGGGTGTCAGCCCCTGTCTTCATGAGAAGTGATATGTCGGCACCATGATAACCTGTTCTCTTTGTGTCCAGGTTATCCCAGGTGGGGGGTACATGGCCGCCGGTCGGGGGTCTCGCCGCTGCCGCTGGCGAGACCGTGCTCTCACCTCTGGCTGCGCGGTGTGGGGCGGCGTGGGGCCCCGGTCAAATACCGCCCGCGCCTCCGTACAAAAAGTCCATCCACAGAGAGGGGAGCCCTGAGGAGGAGAACCCTCCTCTCCTCCTCCAGGGGAGATCGCTCCAACCAAAGATGTATGTGAAGAGTCAACAGCATCCTAGCCCTCCCTGCGGTTATTGCCTGCGGTTGGGTCAAAAGCTGAATAACCTCAAAACCTTGCACGATGGTTTTGACGTCGGCTAGTCCTAAGACCCCACCACCCGACACCATTTTCGACAGAAAAGCTGCCAATTGAGCAATGTTATTAGTTGCTGCTAAATTCTGTATAAGCTTCAACAGCCCACTCAGCCACCTGCCGGGCTGACTCGCCCCTTGGCGTCGGCTACTGGGCGGAAAACCGCTCTACCATGTCAGGACAAAGGACCGATGCCACCCGCTTCTCTAAGCATGGCACACCAGTGGCGGCTGCTGACCAAAGTCTATTACTAGTAGTCATGCAATAACCTCCACTGCGGCACACATGTCCTGAGCCCCGTCGTCAGACCGTCCACCTGTGTAAAGGATAAATTAATTAATGAATGAATGAATGAATGAAAACTTCATTAACAGATTGCAGAATGGGCACACTTACCACGGCCCAATACACACAACTGCTAAGGGGATGCAGACCAGAGAAAAACGTTTGTCTTGTCTACATCAGGGTCCCCCATTTTCAATTCATAGATTCATAAATGCTTAGGGTAGACATGCCTCAGATACCGTTTGACCTACAGCAATGTAATGGTTAAACGGTGGGAACTGAACACAGCCCCGGCGGGACCACGTGGGAGCAGCGTCCCAAAAAGCAACAGAATTAGTAGTAGCTGCGCGCGTCATGATAAATGGAAAACATTTAACAACGTGTCACATTCATCCAAATACACAGCCCCCCGCGCCATCACACCGCCCGGTCGTCACGCGGACAACCAGCAGTAGTGGACATGCTAGTACCAAAGCTTGCCGGTGTCGGTCCCCCTACCTGAGTGCGACGTGGCTCGACCGCGCAGTCCATCGGTCCACTGTCGAGGACAGACCAGAATAGGGCCGACGTTCCGTCTGGACGTGCCGAAGAGGGTCCGGGGGCTGGCGAACCTCTGGCGAAAGTCCAACATTGCGTAATTTCTCTCTTTGCTTCATAATAACATTCCACCTGGTTGAAGTGCATATTATGAACAGATCCACGGATGGAAAAAAACAAGGAAGGGGGCGTGGACGTGACCACTTCCTGTGTTTTGTAGGCACGCACAGGAGTAGGCGTTGTCACGTGCAAGTCAAGTCAAGAGTCAAGAGTCACTTTATTGTCCCATCAGCTGGGAAATTTGTCTTGGGCTTACACCCACTATAGCCACAGACACATACATACAGACATGACACAACACAACTGATTCCAAACAATACACAATATAAAAGATACAGTAAAGTACATGCACAGCAGGATGTCTGGCAACACCACATTAGAATAGTATACAAAAATAATATAATATTAATATTATAATATACACGATAATATAACAACCAAATATTCGTTATTCGGTAGTTGCCCTTTATCTGGCACTATTTAAAAGTTTAACTGAGATCGGAATAAAGGAGTTTTTAAACCTATTTAGTCTAGAGCGTGGAACTCTAAACCTCCTCCCAGAGGGCAGTAGCTTGTACTCGGCATGTAAGACATGGGAGGGGTCCGAGACTATTCTATTGGCTTGCCTTTGCCTGTTCAAAAATAGACTGCAGGGATGGGTGACATTTCACCCCTATGATCTTCCATGCAGTCTGCATCAGACGGACCAGTTTGGACTTTAATTGTACAGACAGGTTACCAAACCAAGCTGTAATACCATATCTGATGAGACTCTCTAATACAGATTGGTAGAAAAGTAACATACATTTTTTATCTACACCATGCACTCTAAGGCGACCTAGCAAGTGCAGTTGTTGTTGTAGTCTGCTACACAGGCTGTCTACATGGGTGTTCCAGGTTAGTGTGTTATCAACAAAAATACGTGCATGTGCAATTTTTTCACGCGCACAGTAGGTGCAGGAGATACATCTCATAATGGCGAGACGCGATTGGCCAGTATGAATATATAACTGAAACGAGCCCTTTTAGTCCAGTGTCAAGCGATAAAAAGGAGTCAATCATTGGGTCTCATTCCCGAACGGATTTACGACCAAAAATGTCCTCTTAGGCAGATTTCTGCCCATTTAAGACATATTAGGGCTGGTAGCGCGATTCCCCAAATGTTCCTGAGATCAGATTTGAGCGTGGCTGAGAGCGGATTTAAGAGTGCTGAGGAGCACACTTATGATTGATTGACTAATTGAACATTTTATTAACTTGACAGACTGTGTTCTCATAGTGATTCCTTCATGTCAACGGTACAGGCCTCCTTGGAATTAATTACTTAATCATAATTAAAATAAATATGACAAGTTTCAAGTTTCTCAAGTTTCTTTAATAGTTGTCATACAGAAGTACAGAATACTTGTATACAAAATGCTTCTTACTGTTACGCTCCAGAGACTGTGCTAGACAAGATAAGTATGAAATAAAATAAAGTAGCATGTAAAAAGAAGTAAAAATAGAGGTCACAGTGTTCAGTATAGACATATGTACAATGTTCGATGCAGACTAGAAGTAACTGAGTTACCATACAATATACAATATACTATGCAATATACTAATATACAATACTATATAGTGCAAAGCAGAAATGGGATGAGGTACTATATAGTGCAAAGCAGAAATGGGATGAGGTACAATTTAGGTACAATTTACAGTAAGGTGTACGAGTTGTAGTACAAATCCTTTACCAATAAATATAAAGTGTGTTTAGGTGATCTAAAGTGTGGAGAGTGGGTGCTGCAGTGTGTTGTTTGTTTAAAGTGAGTGTGTGCGTGTGGATGTGTGTGCTGTGTGCATTTGATGGTTGTTGCATAGTGTTTATTGTTCGTTGAGCAGCCTGATGGCCTGGGGATAGAAGCTTCTTCTGAGTCTTTCTGTGCTCGCCTTGAGACTCCGGTATCGCTTGCCTGACCGCAGCAGTTCAAAGAGGCAGTTGTTCGGGTGGCTGGAGTCCTTGATGATTCTCTTAGCCTTGCCCCTGCACCGCTTGTTGTAAATGTTCTGGAGGGTGGGAAGCCCCCCTCCAATTGTGCGTTCCGCTGAACGTGTCACTCTTTGTAGTCTGCTTCGGTCTTGTGCAGTGCTATTCCCAAACCAGGAGGTGATGTTGCCAGTCAGGATGCTCTCTATTGTACATGAGTAGAAGTTCTTAAGGACAATATTTGTACGATAAGAAATTACTTTAGTTATTAAAAATAAATAATATGGATTCATCTGATCACAGGGCAGCTGGATTAACCATATCTGAACCAGCTATTTTGGACAAATGTATAATTACTTTAATTACTCAGATATTCAAACACAATTATGCAATTATTGTGAAATGATTGAAAATAATAATTATTTAATGCCTTCTGTGGAATTTGTATTTCTTATTTGTTACATATCTGTTTTAATGATTAATTATATACATTTGAAAGAATGCAGGTCAACATGCAATATATCCCATTGATTGGTATACAATGGGACAGACCATTGTTTGATAGCTATAAACCTGCATTCCTTCGAATATATCATTAATCAATTAAACTTATATTGAAATACACCAACACTGAAATTACAGTGGATAAATAAATAAATAAGAACTAAAGCTAATCACGTGGAAATAGACTGCATTAATATTCCATAACAAGTCTTGTGTACGCCAGTATGGCCTATGTGTCTAATGAATGAACAGTATAGGCTTAATATATTCTAGTTACTTGTTTCATTAGGATTTAGTAGATACTATAAATATATGTATACAGACTGTACCTATACTGTACGTAGGGCAGAGCATATATATAATATCTACTAAATCCTAATGAAACAAGTCATTAATGGAATAATAAGCCTATACTGCGTTCATTCATTCCGCCGTAGGCTATACAGTACTGCACGTGTGCGTGTGTGTGTGTGTGCGCACGCACTGCGGCAGGTTTACCACGAGCTGTACTATATATTATGCCAATACATTAATCTAATCTAATTTTGATGGGTTGCAAGACTCGCAAAGCGCTTCCGCCATCCATTTTCATGCGGCTGCATCATTATAAGGGGCTCTGGAGGCGTTGTTTTGTATGCAAATGACCTGAACAGGGACGCGCTTTCGCGTTTGAGACATATGCCATTCTCCAACGCAGATATCACAGATGCAAACGTTTGAGACACTTAAGACATATTACCAGCGTGTTGAGGACTCCGAGTGAACTTGTCATTGATTCTGTCTCAGTCGGTTCCAAGATAAGTCTTCCAAGAGAACTCTTTGGAAAATATTGGGGAATGAGACCCATTGACTCCGGAGGGCGGCCAGGAAATTGTGGCAATTGATTCTGCACAAAGTGCCTCATCTGAAAGAAGCGGAACAGGTGAGTGTTTGGAAGGTCAAATCTTTTCGATAATTCTGTAAATGAAGAGAAAACACCACCAACATAGAGATCATTGACATTAATAGTTAACAGACCCTTGTTTGCCCAGATTCGGAAAACAGGATCTGAGCAGGATGGTAAGAATAGGTGGTTGTGAAAGACTGCAGCTAGACCTGAAGGAGTGTGTAGACAAAATGTCTCCTAAACTGATTGCAGATCTTCAAAGTGTCAGTTACAATTGGGTTCTTAGCAACTTGCTTAATTCAAATTGAAAGGGGCAAATGGGATGATACCACAGACCAAAGTGAGTGCTTCGAAGAGAACATTTCCACCTGAGCCCACTGGGGCTGGTCTTCCTTCACCCCTTTAGTTTTCCAAAAAATACATTTGTTGACATGATAAGCTATTTATCGATTTATCATAAATTGATCAATACAGACCGTATTAATTAATGTTGTGTTTCTTTTTCAAATGTAGCCAAGAGTAAAGACCTCAACCCTATCAAAACAGCAGTCAAAGTGTATATTTTCAGCACTACGTTTGTTTACCGATGTTTTTAAGAATTACAGAAAATAAGAATTTATCGGAAAAATGCTAATTATATCTCTCTTTTATCGTAAAACCATGAGGAAATGTCTAAATCCAGATTTAACACTGCCATTGGAAAGATGAGCGTTTTCCCTATCCCTTATTTGGCCATAATAAGGTCAAGGTCAAGTTCAAGGTCAAATATAAATTTATAATTCAAATGGATTATAATTTATTACTATATCTACAAATCCTTCTGTTTAATAATCTTCAATTTATTCATTTGCTTAGATTTTCTGTACACTTGATCTCAAGAAGGTGGTGAATTAGCTCAGTGAGCGAAATCAGAAGAACCTCAATGTTTTCATGGTGTTATTCACCGGCAAAAATGCAAACAAAAATCATAATTTATATTCTCCTTTTTTCATCACAATTTACTCAAGCCTAGTAACAGACACAATATTTCCCACAGTACCTTTAGGTGGAATTTCTGAAAATAGGGCTACAGCCTAATTTTTTTAAATAACAGTGCTTCTAGTGGTATTCACTCAGAGGTGTGATCCCTGTAAAGTTTTGAGTGTATAGTGAACTCAGCAAACCATAATTAAATTATCAATAAGTGAAGATGAGCAACAATTGAACGTTCATTCAGTCAGGCCATAAAGAGACTTATACCACCAACTGTCATAGAAGGCATGTCCATGTAAGTCCGGCAGTAGTTTGGCCTCTGCCCGAAAAGGTCCTGACTCTACAATATAAAAAGCACACAGTGTAGCCAGCCAGGAGACCTTCCAACAGTAACAATAAATTGTGCAAATAGCATAGCGTTAGCCTCATAGCATAATGGCCTAAGTCATTTTTCAAGACTTTCGGAAAAGAAGAAAAAACGAATTTTGGCACAAGTCACATAAGTGAGTTAGGCAGAAAGGGATTTGTAACATAACAAGGTTCTGATTGGCTGAGGACACAGCCACTAAACCAGGGTGGTGCAGCAGTGTGAGGAGAGTAGAGTTAGGCAGAAATATCAATTTGGCCAAAAAATTACTTAGGCAATTATATATGAGGCTAACGCTTCATAATGTAAAGAAAGTAATGTATAACAAAAATTTGTATAGAAACCAGTGTTCATTTTGTCAGCTATTTTTTATTTTAGTTTTAGTCTTAGTCATGTGTCAAATGCTCTTTTTTGTTTTCATCATATTTAGTCACCTTCATTTATTTTTCGTTTAGTCAGTTTTAGAGGTCTGAGCATGTTAGTCTTTGTTTAGTCTCGATTTAGTCTTTTTTGGTTTAGTCTCGCTACTCTGTTACAGCCTCATAAATTGTTGTGAGAAAAAAAAGCTAGCTGGTTAGACTTATGTAAGCTATTTAGTGTGTTCTATTGTGGTGGATCAACATAATGTAGTGATCCGTCATGCAGTAATGTAGGAAAGAAAGAGGAGAGTTTCCTTTTCTGTATGGTGCTTTACTTCCAGTTCAATATGGGGTTTTACAGGTTGATAATTCCCTTCTCATACACAATACAGCTGCCTGCTAATACGCTATCTTCACAACAACAACATGCGGTCCATCCTCCCATATGTCCCGGGGGTAGATACACCCCCAGCATAACAGTGGTGCCCCCCTACCCACGGAACATTGTGTTGGGGATAAGGATTCCACACAGACAATTATGTTTGTTACTTTCCTGTCAGCAAATGAGCTCATGTTAGCTAGCAAGTAAACAGTCTTGACGTTGAAGTGGAATAAAGTCAGATTTTATTTTGCAAACTACATTTTGTGTCGTCGTTATTAGATTCCTATCTAATGTATTTTATCCAGTCTATCTTATCTAATCAATTTAATCTAATATATTTGATCTAATCTATCTGTCTGTCTATCTATCGTCTTAACCCTTGTGCCTTGTTAAGTAACTGACAGAGTTGTCACCTTAGTGCATGAAAAAATTGCATCATAAAAAACTTAATTTGTAATATTTCATTCCAATCATTTTTTTATGAATACCACTATGAACCTAACTCAACATATCTATCAAAGATTCCAAATATTTTCGTTTGTAGGGTTATGGTTAGGGTTAGGGTTAGGGTTAGGGTTGGGGTTAGGGTTAGGGTTAGGGTTGGGGTTGGGGTTAGGGTTAGGTAAGGGGACTGTTGAGCAAGTGTTGGGGTGGGCACGGGCACAGGGATTTTACCTTCTCCTAATCTTTCTGTCTGGGTAACCCTAACCCTAACCCTAACCCCCATGGCAAGAAATAAACCACTATGGACGGTTTGAAAGCTAATATTGTTAACTTTTGTGTTAGAGGGTTTCAAAATCTAATCTTTTCAAATTCTGTGAATATATGGAAAATAAGCAAACGGACACAATTTCATGACATAATACAACAAAATATAGGCAAAAACACAAAATAGTCGCTAAGGGGGCAGAAGAGTTAAACTGCACACCATGTCTGTAACAATTGTGTCTGTAGCAGCCTGTACTAAGTGTGCTATAGCCAAGAGGTACTTAGCTTCATCCACTGTTAACAACCGCACTTTACCCCCGTTCTCCCCCGCGATCATCAGCCTGGCCAGGTATTGGAGGCTAGGCCTGAGCCCACGGTTGTAAAGTTGTCCCATCACCTCGTGGTATGGCGCTCGCATGCTCCAAAACACCAGAGGTATAATCCTCATAGAAGGCAATAGGTTTACCACGGTGCAACTCTGTTCTCCTCTTCCGGGCCTCACAAATTACTTTTTCTTCGTTTAGAAGTTGTGGAACCAAATGATGACAGGCCTAGGTTTTTCGCCTTGCTTCGGCTTTGCAGCAAACGATTTATAGGCGCGATCCAGTTCCGGGGGGGTAGGCAGGGTTTCTTCCCCCAAAAGCTGAGGTAGTAGATCGGAGAAGAAGGCCGTTGGCCGCGGGCCCTCGATCGACTCGGGAAGTCCTATGATGCCGATGTTTTTGCACCGATTTCAGGCTTCTAGGTCCTTGGCTTTAGCTTTTAGTTATATTATCGTATATAGCTTACGCTCTGCTCTCTTGGAACTATCCCTTTATCCAATCTAATAATGAATCATTTTTCTCCACATGCACACACCCATCCGCCTGGCCACACCCACATCCGCTCCTCTACATAAGCGGGGTCGTGGCCACCCCAACGGCTCCTTCCCTATTTTCACCACTGTAAAGTGCCTGTATACACCATTTTAAGTTTAGTGCCGAAATAGTTGTTGGAAAGGAGCTACGTTGACATTGTATCTTTGTTTTATTCTCTCTCGCAAATTTACGTCACAACGTTACCCTCCACCAGCGCTTCACTATCGCAGCGTCCTCCGTGCGTTGTGGGGTGTCTCTGGCTCCGCAGTTTGGCAGCCAGGTGCGCATGGGCGGCGCCCGGTGGTGAGTTTGCCTCGCCGAGGGGCCGTTGAGCCTCCATCTCCTGTGAGATGGCCGGGTTCTGGCCCTGGTTCCCCTACCATTGGACAGTCGGCCGATAGGCCGACAGCTCCTCTGGTGGCGGAGGATTTGCATGGCAGACTCTTCGCCTCGGCTCGCTCTCGGCGTAAGGCGGCGAGCAGCAGGGGTGAACGGCCTGGTTTTAGTGTTGTGCTGGAGCCGGACGAGAGTTCTCTTGCCTCTTCTCCATTTCCGATGGAAACTGATGATTACATGGAGGGGGTGGGAGCTCTCTTGTTCGAAGCCCCAGTAGAGACGTATCACTCTCCCCCTCGAGGAGTGGCAGGGAGTGCTGCGTCTCCTTGGATCCCTTGTACTCCAGGCTTGGGTTAGAACCTCCGACCCCGAGACAAGATGCCCAGCTATCTGCCGCGTCGGATGTTGGCGCCCGAGGCAGCCTCCCGTACGTGAGGGATGCGAGTGACGTGGAGGGAGGTATGCAAGGGGAGTTGCTTGCCTTGTTCCCCAAGCTCATGGCGGCCGCCGCAGCCGCTAATGGCGTGGCGTTGCCGCAGCCACTGCCGGCACCTGTTCCTGATGACATGATAGGTCATCTCTGGCAACGTCGTCCTGTGAGAGAGACGGGCGTTTTCTGCCCATTCTTCCCAGCAATGGAGGCCTACGTGGCACAGGGACAGGTAATCTCCCGCATTGTTGGCCTTACCCCCGACTACGTGCCAGTCACACCAGTGGTGGGTTTGGTCCAGGGGCTTAAGGACGGGGTGCCTCGGCTTGATAGCCCGATGGCATCCATACTTTGTCCCGAAATGGTGTGGGAGCCGTTAAGAAAGCCGGTTCCCCAGGGGAAATCGGCTAGGCAGTTGGCAACGTGGAATGACCAGGTGTACATCGCCTCAACTCAGAGCCTGGCTGCGACCTCCAACATCGCACAGCTGGCACGCTACATGTCGGGGCTGATGGCGGGCGGGTCGGTATTGGATGACCATCAACGTTACCTTCACGCCCAGGTGGCTGGAGCCATCCTGCACCTTTCCCAGCTGCAGGCGCTAGCCGCCGGGAAGGAGCGTATCCTGGCCACTCTCATCCAGCGCCACCTTTGGCTGGAGCAGGCGCGGGTGCCGGAAAAGAGGAGGATTCCGCTGCTTTTGTCACGTGGCTCAATGTTTACATATATCTTTTCAATTGTTACTCACGTGGAAGGTCTCTCTGGGGGTTCCCTGTCTTCCCTCTTTTATACAGAGCAGTGTTGACAGGGTTTTTTCCCTCGGACGTGTCATATGGGACCCATATCTGTGTCTTTTTGGCCGGCTTCCTGCCGCTCGTCCCACGCGGCATGGAGGGAACGTTGTCTGGTTTCTTATTAGAATTACCATTGATGTGTTTTTTGGGTCTCGACGTGTACATAGCGCTGGCCCTGGGTGCTTTTGGTGTGGAACCACGTCATGGGCTGGCGCGCCTTGGTTGCTCAATCATAGAAACGGCATTTTTTTATACGAGCGACTGGGAAGGAGATTTTATCCTTTCCGAGCTCCAGTGTACCAGGTTAGTCTCAACGACTCACGTTCATCTCCATGGGGTGGGCCACCGGGTACGGTGCATTCACGTTCTGACCATCTTGGTGGCACTCTCTGTGATGTTTTGGATCGACACGCGTACCTACTCCCCTCTTAGGACTGGGGATGGCGGCGTGACTAGGACACGGGACTGGTTCTGGTCGCGCCGGACCAGGTCAGTTAACCCGTTGTCCGCCGGGGCGCAGATCTGCTGTTCTGGTACCCTGAAGGACTTTGTGCTTTTCCGGGGGGAAAATGCCGGGTCGGCCCGGGCATCGCAGGGATTGATGTTATGGATGTGTGTGTCATAGGTATGTCACTACGAGTTGTCCTTCACAGTGTGTGCTTGGTCCATATTGTGTTGTACCTTGCGCTGTGCTAAGGGGACTGGTCCTTCTCCATTCGTTTTCGCCCCAACCTTCCCCTGCTGGGCAGGGCTGGGAGGGGGCTGTCGAGGAGGTTTTCTATTGAACCCCTCTGGCATCCCTGTGTACGTCCCGGTCCGCCGGGACCCGGTCCGAACTCGTTTTCATCGACCTGTTGGCCTGGGTTAACCCCTTTGAAAACTGAAACACTTGTACTGCCTGTATAGCCGGTGTATACGCGCAGTTATGTTTCTGAGTTTTTTCTTGGGGGGTTAAGGGAACAACCACCTCCTGTTAAACTAAACATAGGGGGGTAGTTGATTCCCCGGTGTGTTGGTAGCAGAGTCGACTCTCGGGTTGAGGCCGGGCTTGACCCGTCTGCCCGCGAGTGTGCCCCCGCACCTTTCATGACGTCTGCCAATCGTGTCAGCCTTCTCTTGGACCCCGACCTCTCTGAGGGGTCAGGTTTGTGAAGGTTGTGACATGGTGCACAGCATACCGAACACCCCTTGCGCCGGGGTGCTGTTTCACAGTAGACCCCTTAGGCGCCTGTCTAGTCCGCAGTGCTCCGGGCACTGGTCGAGTTATGCTCTTGGGGCCTGTTGCCTGGATTGAGGGATCAACCTCTTTGGGGGTTGTCTCCCCAGTGCGCCGACTGGCCCCACAGTATTGTGGGGGTGTAGCCTCTGTGGAGTGCTTCAGGGCGGCGTGCCGTAGGGGGGAAGGGCCTGCTCTTGGATTGGGCCCTGTCCTATACGCTGGCGATGTGGGGGGTGGTGTCACCAGTGACTGTCTGGTGGGGTCTCGATGCTATGGCATCGTTGGCCTCACCGGGCCCCCTTTTTTCGGGGGGTCCTGGCCCTCAGGCTGTTCCTGGGGCTGGGTCCTCCTCCGCGCCACAGGGTTGGTTTCTTGACCTTTGACCCCGTGATGTTGGGGGCTGTGACGGGGGTGTTTTGTTTGCCATTCGTTCCCTGGTGGCATGTGGGATGCGCACCTGAGTGGTCACGGGTCCTTCTGTGTGAAGGTAAGTCCCATGATCTGCTCACCCTGTGCGTTTGAGGTGCGAAACCCTCTTCGCACAGTCGGATCAGATTCCCTCCTGTCCCCCTCTAGGGGGGTCCGGGGGCTCGGGTCCTCCATGGTTCTGATGGTTGTGGGGGGCCTCAGCCGCGGGTACATCTGTCGAGCTTCCGCTCTGCTCAGCTCCTGTGTTCCAAGAGAGTAGAGCGTAAGCTATACGATAATATAACACACGGTTAAATATTCATTATTAGATTGGATAAAGGGATAGTTCCAAGGGAGCAGAGCGCTCGCTATACTCATATAACTATGGTTATAGGATAACCGTATGCTTAGCATGGCTAGCGGATAGCTCGGCGCATGTAGCTTCCAATGTTACCAGCGGGTCACTGACAGAGTCCGCGTTCGACTCCAAGGAAATAATACGCAGCACATTGTCGGACACAGCCGCTTGCATCTGGTCAAGTTTAGACTCCAGGGTAGTGATGGCCATCTTGAATTCAGATGAGATAGCCTTCTTGTGGGCCTCTAGCAAGCTAGTCTTTAGGCACGTTGTCCTTTTTAGGCTTTACGTTTCTAGATGACATTTTGTGAAGCTATAAGTACGTTATTAATTGTATCGCGACATATTTACCAACGGTTGAGATAATTGTGGAGTTTTAAAGCATACAAATCTAAGAACGTGAGGGAGGGAGAGAGATATACGTCTACTCCTCGTTCACCAAGTCGGAGAGAGGCTTTCTGATGTGCTGGTCTGACTAAGATAAGATAGATAAGATAAGATATTCCTTTATATGTTGTAGTCTGCGGGCAGCAGGGTTTTGTTCGCTATCTGCTATCACTGGCAGGTGGAAGCCACACCCCTGTATATTATCATGCTGCCTAATTATTAGGTCAATGTGAATGTCAATTGAGCACCATCTAATATAAGTTGAACTTGAAGGTAATTAGGCTGAACGGTGGTCTGAATATACTCCATTATGCCCAGAGATACAGTTCTACTCCTGCCAGGTATTATATCTGCATTTGGGCCACTATATTAAAGTGCCTATTAAAGCCCCAGTGTTGTGAAGGGCCAGATTAAAACTGAGAATCTACCTTTATTGTTTTATATACATTGTATATTATTTATATATACACGTTATATCCCTTTAAGCCTGCGTGTAAATCATAGTAATATTCACTTCCCTTATAGTAAAGCCCCCTGACGGCGGCGCCAGGCAGTCTCGCACTCAGACAGGTGCAAGGGGCGAGTTTGGGGCAAGTCAGGACATGCCCTTGGCAGTGTATTGATTCAGACCGAAGTGGTTAGGTTTGGAACTAGAAAGCCACTTAAGTATATATGCTGGCGCAGGTGCGCACAGCAGCAGTTCGTCTAAAGTGTGACAAGTGTTCGGTAACAGTGAAGTGAGCAGCAGTGCGTCTAACAGAGCGTTGAGAACATGTGCGAATAGAATAGTAAAGTGTCATAGTTTAATGCAGTAACGTCAAGATTGCAGAACCATTACTGGTTGGATTATATTGATTTGGAACGTGTTACCCGGAGAAGAGCCTCGTTGATTTCCACTATCGTTTGGGATTCAACCTCGTGAGGATTACAACTCGGGCTGGCCTCATGGACAGAGGCTGGCTGGCTATCATCATTGCTATCGAGCATTTGGATTACAGCTATTGCTTTGCTGCTGATCGTGGGATTTACAAGGACCGACTCCTGTTCGTGGAGTCTCTTTATTCTTCATTGAATCAGACTGAGTATCCGAACATTCCTCCACCCTCTAGGCCTTACAACTCTGAGAGGAACCCATTGTCTCCAGGCGGTACCAGCGTTGCCTTCTATAGTTGCTATTAGACACCAGGTGGCGTCAACTTAGACCCATCGTAGGATTCCTGCTATTCCCAGTGACTCATGCTACTGACTGACTTTACGCATATTCTTCGCCATACAAGCGCGACCTTAATTCTCATTCTGTAACCTAATGTTGCATAATAATAAAATACCCTCAAATACTATTTCATTGTCAATGCCGTGTTCTTGTGAGTGTTCACCATCTATATTTGATGTACTGTCTGGCCAGTAATTAAAGTACATAACTAGCAGTGGTTTAATCTATCACAATCTTTAATACAGTCAGGGTTTTGTAACCCCTCAGTTACACCCAGTGTGAACTAAGTCTTGTGTATTTAGTTGTACACTTCCCTGTTGATGCTATGGCCCATTACTGATTATTACACTGGGCTATATTGAAGCCAGAAGGACATTAGACTAGATTTTATTGGTTTAAATGATTTTATTTTATTTATTAGTCTACCTCTCCTATATCATTGGGTTTGAGAGGCTGTTTTCTCTCTTTATGTTGCAAAGTGTACTACTGTACTAATCAGGAACAAAGCAACTTTCCCCCTCCCCCCATACAGTGTAGGTTTGAATAAAAAGTATGCCTCAAATGTTAAAGAAACGTTCTGAGTTTTCATACAGGTCTGAATAAAGAGACAAATGTAGACCTTGAATCTTAAAGGAGCTTTCAGTTTCTCATACAGGGTAGGAAGCATAGTCTAATTAGTTTCCGTAGTGTGGTAATATTGACCTTGAATTTCATAACTAAAATGTGTGAATAAATTAGAGAACCATGATGTTTTAGCCAGGTGTACCTTTCAATAGCAGAATGGATTTTCAGTGCTAAAGTAAGGAGCCGATACTGGTGTTACAGAGACAGCCATTCTCAACCCCCACACGGGATTGAGTACTGTATGTAAATATGGTGATAGCCCCCACGGGGTGCAGAGGGCAGACCAGCTTAGACTTGTTGAAGAGCAGAATGTATTTGTCACACCCAAATGTTAGCAGATGTCTGCACTGACAGCCGAGACCAGATAGCTGGCTCTGATAAGTATAAAGACAGGACTAATCAATAAAGACATGGTTTAAAGCTAAATGAAAAAGCATGATACTTGATTGGCTTTGATTAGATAAAGAAACCAATAAAAACATCTATATAGATATTTAGAGTTATCACAGCTATATGATCTGGTCACTAATGGTACACACAGGAATGTGTATTCAGTCAGAGGAGATTTGAGTAGCCAAGGAGGGGGGCCATCAAAAGCGCCCTCCGCTGTACTCATCAAAGGAACCACACAGACGGGGGGCCATCGGCGGGCCCCCTCTGTTTACTGAGCCAAGACACACACAGGAGATCGAGGAGGTGGGGGCAGCTAGCCCCCACAGAGGAAACCAGGGGGAGGGGCGGACCGCCCTTCCAGAAGAACCAATCGGATTGGACCAAACGTATTAGTAACATGTGCTATTATTGGTGGGAAATGATAGTATTTAAAAGCAAAACATAGTGTTATTCAGGAGCCCAGACCCTCCCCAGGTCTGTGGCTCCCCCGCTCCCCACCCAGAGAAATGCTGTCGGCTGATTTTCATGTAAGTAAGCTGGATGGACCCATTATGTTTGGTTAGACTAGAATGTAACTTATCTTAGAAACCAGGCTTACTCATATGAAAGCAGTAAATACAGTAAATTCTCTATGTTCATTGATGTTGATAATGACTGTTGTATGTACATGTTGGGGTTTTGAGATGCAAACCTTGTTGATGCTTTGTACAAAACAGACATGTTAATGTATTCTGATAATCCTTGTATGTGAAAAGCAACCTTTTTATTTACTCTGGGCCGCCGAGACAAATAAATCCATGAGTTTGAATTCGAACTCCCCTGTCTGGACTGCACGTTTATTCCTTGCTGGCTATATTGGAAGTCAGATGAGGAGACCAAATTCTATCACTTATGACCCTTCCTTCCTCCTTCCAGATAGCGATCTCATTGTACTGTACAATAACCTTAGATCTTGATAGGATTCTACTACAGTAGCAATGACTCTCCCACTGTGGGGGAAAGAGGGAGTTTCTTTTGGAGCCAAATAGTTATTCAGTTGGATTTGATTAGTTGATTGATTGCATCATATTCAATTGAGTTGACTCAACCTCATTACCACATTTCTTCTCACCATGTTATTATACTTCTCAGGGTTTCTCAGGCTTACATAAACAATGTCCACAATGCACTCATGTCTATGTAGGCATGTAGTGTTGTTTTTGTTGTTTCTGGTATGAATGAATGATTATTTCATTTATAGCACTTTTCTAGACACTCAAAGCACTTGTAGGGTGGAAATTGCCTCCTTCACCACTACTGTGTAGCATCCAACCTTGGGCTATGCAAGCTCAATAGCTCAGGAGACAGGGCTTGATATCAGCCAATTAAGGGAGAGGGATGAGGTGACATTGATGAGACCTGATTGGGAAATTGGCCAGGAACTTACTCTGGGTTTTTTAACGACCGGATTCAGTCGGGACCTCGGTTCAACGTCTCATCGGAAGGACGGCACTCACAACTGTACTGTAGCCTACTGTGTCCCTAACACCGTAACAGGGGCATTGTTACTGCCAAGTCCAGAGAACAGAGTGCTCCCTGCTGGACAACAACACCACTTTCAACGGCCTTGACTGGGGCTTGAATTGGTGATCTTCCGATCATGAGATGGAGCTCTACCATGTACAGGATGGTGTTTTCTTCGTTTTCCCAAGGCAGAGAGAGCCAGACAACAAGTATTTCGTTTAATTATTAATACACATAATAACTAAGTTGAACTTGAACTTGAGGGCTTCCGGACTTTCAGTGTTTTCCTGAAACATAAATGGTATTTGTACATGTTATTGCGTGGGCCACATTTTATATTTTTCAGACAGTGGCTCAGGAGGTTCCCGGTTCGATTCTGGCTTAATTATAACTGCTCCCGATGAGTAGGTCGGCACCTTTCATGGTTGCCTCCGCCGTGAATGTGAGGCATAAGTTGCCAAAGGCTTTGGATAAAAGTGCTATGTTGAATCTAGAGGGTGTATGTATGGTTGTAACTAACTGTAACTGTCCTCTACTACTCCCATGACTGCATATATATCTGTGTCCACTTGAGGGCGCTATAGGCGGAGCTTCTACTGTCTACGCCAGGTTGGGGAGTATATAAGTTTTGGTTCCCTCCTACTTTTTCTTCTTCCCACACATGCCTCTCCCGGAGAGGAGAACACATGAGCTGTTGTGGTATGAGTCAACGTGAATGAATAAACCGCTGCCAGCAGAGCAAGGCCACAGATGGAAACCATGCCTCTTGTACATATTATTGTCGCCCCATAGCCATTTCTGTTAACACGCTATATAAATGCAGTCCATTTACCAAAGCAGTCCATATTTATCTACACATTTTATGCATTCTTCATTACATTGCAGAACTGACATACAGTAATAGGTATCAACCCACCAGTGTAATAATCAGAATCACTGTATTCGCCAGTGTTGGGATACAACAGAACTTGACTTGGCTATCTGTGCTGGCTCATACAACAATCGAACTGTTCTAGCTAGACGACAGACGTACACAACATAACGCAGAAAAAGCACACCAAACGGACATTGAACTGTACAACAAACGTGACATATACAACATATAAGCTATGTTAAATACCATTGGACTATAGGATTGGTAGGTCAGCATCTACCTCAAATACAACAGCACTACTGCATTCCGAAAATGTTGGGGAGGGTATGTCGGCATAACAAGTTATGGCTTCAGACGCCAATTTCTTCTGAATAATTCCAGGGACCCATTTTTATATCCTGTGTAATTTATTTGATGCTTGATCAATTTTGGCACTGAAGCTCTTTACCGTGGTGGTCTGACACGTCACTCTGGAAGGAGGTTCAGCATGTCTCCGTGTCACGGCTAAGAAGCAGAACTGGGAGACAACCGTCAAGAACATCAGCAAGGTTTTGATCTATATTGAGCAGAAACGCCTCAGAGAGCAGAAGAAGACATACTAGGCACTAGAGAAATCCTGTCGCACCTGTCACGCTTGTTTGAAGTTGCATGAAATTTTCTCTCGATTCTGACTTAAGACAGACGTGAACAAAGAAATATTCCAATAGCCACCCTCTACAGCAAAAATAAATAAATAAATAAAAAAGTCACATCAACAAAGGATCATTCCAAGTCTTACAAAACATGAACATGATGGAGATAAACAAAGCTATTTTCTGATTCTTACAGACAAGGACATTCCTCTCATCAAAGCAACATTCTGGATCTTACAAAAACATTTAAAAAAAATTCAAAAAGGCTAACTTCCGTTTATTTTCCTGGTTGTTTCATAATCCAGTGATTATTTCTCCTTTTTAAATTGACCTCAGAGGAACCTTTGTTGTGTAGCTTTGGACAAATATCTAGACAAGGTCTGCAGATTTAAATGGGAAATGGCTTTTGAAGTCTTATTCTGCTCGATTTCTTATAGATTTTCCTGTCATCGCCTGGAGTGCTTCTCAGAGAACTGAACTAGGATCACTGTCCAGGTGGTATTACCATATAAATTACACTGTCTTAAAACATCAAAATGAACCCAGGTCAGCACTTCTACTTTAAAATAATTTTTCAGTGAAGACTGAAAGTGAGACTTTTGGGTTCAAAGGTAGACAGACAGGCAGACTAATGGCTTGGCTACACCGCCATTTGGCCAAACCAAGCTCCTCAGGTGCAGGAACCAAGGATGGACTGTACAGCATATAATACTGCTTGGAGTTGAGTTCAGCCAATCACAGTCATTGATCAACATCTGAAATCCTCTTACCTATTGGTTAAGCGTCGTTATGCAACTTTGCAGGTCAAATTGAACAAACTTTAACTTTGACATAGCAGATGAAAAAGGAAATTAATTTACAGCCGGAAGCTAACTTGGAAGCTCTGCATGAATTGAAGGGAAATAAATGTACATGCGTGTGTGGCCACGCCATAATAGCAGGCTTTGTGATTAAAAACCAGCAGAAGTTATAAGTCATCATTTAAAAGGCACTCCTTCTCTCCTCTACTTTTCAGTTTTTTTCTGACCGTCCCTCTCACCTTTGTTGAAGTCAGAGGTTCTGTGTAGGATTGTTAGTAACTGTCTAACTGCATATATAACTGTTTCCACTAGTAACTGTCTAACTGCATATGTAGCACCCTGAAAATATGGCTATTATTCAGAAGTGCTGACTTGCCTTTTTATCTCCCCTGATGCACCAAGACCTACTAATTAGTCTCCATTAATATTCCCTCGAACAACGACGCAGGCTCCTCCTTGTTCTACCGGCTGGAATATGGATTATGAACAATAACCCTGGATCATATTCTCCACTCAGTGTTTCCCTTTGGGGCTAGTAGGCGGTACCAGCAGGGGGCGCCGGTGGCAGGCAGAGAGCGTACGAGAGAGACGGAGAAGGAAGCAAGCCAACTGAGACGGAAGTGCGAGGAACCAGCCTCTTCGACATTGGACTTGGATCGGTTCGGTCGTGTCTGGACAGAGCCCCGTAGTGGACCACGGGTGAACGGATTGAACTTGAGTATATTACGGGTTATCCTATAAAAGTAAACGTAGTAGTGTGTTGCATGTTTCCCTACTGAATACCCTAGCGATACAACGAGTTATCCTAGAAGAAATGCGGTATAGCCAAGTGTGGCTTAAGTTAAAGATATTCCCTCTAGTGAGGTGCCCCGCCAGCGTGGCGTGAAGAGGACCGGTGTTTAGAGACACCCTGCGTTATTATATATCACGGCTAGCAGGAGGGCTGTTTGGGACCCAGAGTGTAGCTTCAGTGTCAGTGAGGGCAAGTTTATGGATGCGCGTTGACCCAGCACCGGCTGTCTACAACCAGTCTTCAACGGCGTCAACGTCGGCTCTGCACCGGCTGTCTTCAGTCAACACGGGAGTTCGTCCCGACGAGGAGAGGTCGCCATCACCCAGCACGCGCCCTCAGCCCACTACTGCCCCTCTGCTCCAGCCCCGCTTGCTAGCGCCCGTGCCGAGAGCGTTCGACGCCATCTTGCTATACGGACAGTGGTGGCGCGGCGAGGCCGCCGTCTTGGTTGAGTACATTAGGGCTTCGATGCCCAGGATCTTATTGCACAGTACACAGTGTGATGCGGCCTGCGGGCGAAGCTAACGTTGCTAACTACAGTTCATAGGGGTACCCCATCAACAATATATGCCGGCATTAGTATAGGACTTTTGTTTGGTATTGTGGGCCCACATTTTTTATTTCCTTTGAGTGTGATAACGTGTTATGTCTTTAATAATAATTTCCCATCTAATCAACCCTTTCCCAGTGGGGAGGTTACAGACTAGAGGTCTTATACATGGTACTGACCCAGACGTGGGCGATGAGTCAAATGCATTAAAGTATATTATTCCGGGTACTAACACAGAGGTGTGTGTAGAATATACATGGACATAAGGTATTGAGTTACAAATTGGGTAATAGTAAGATTTCATTCTATTTGATCCAGTGCCTTTAAATCTTTGTACCCGACCAGTATAATTAACTATAAAGAATTAGATGGGAGTTCTGTGTGCGTGTCCATTCATGAGCCGTTTAACAACTCTTTTGGTGTGGGTAACATTAATACAATTAACCCCTTCCTATTCCACCTTTCCCTTTTTATTGTAAGGTTTCTAGTGTCACTGAGGGAGGGTACTGCTTGCGGGGGGAACCAAGTTATTTACTTACAATTCAGTCACTAGGTGTGGGAGGGTCACAGGAGTAATTGGGGGAAGTGGGAGCGTGTTGGGGAGTACTGCTGACCGCCCTGCTGCAGGGGAGGAAGACCAGAGTACCAGACCAGGTTGGTAAATCCCGGGCCCCATCCACTCACACTGCCAGCCTCCAGTTGAAGCTCCAGACTCAAAGACGGAAGTGCAGTCAGACAGAGCTCTACTGTGTCTCGCTACCCAGTGATTGTGCCCACCCGTTCCCACGAAGCAGGGATAATCCACCCTGCTACACATATATAACTGTTTCCACTAGAGGGCGCTCTAGGCAGAGCCACTCAGGAACACTACCAGGTGGCGAGTATAAATAGAGATGTCTCCTCCAATTCTTTCTCTTTCCCCCAGCCTCTCAGTGAGAGGAGAACTATATAACTGCTGCTCTGCCATGTGAATAAATAAACCACGCCAGTTAAGGCAGTTAAGGCTCAAGATAGAAACCATGCCTCTTGACCACATTATTGTCGCCCTATAGCCAGATTCTGTCAACAGGTTATGGGCCCAGATAACGCCGGTGCGAAATAATAAGGGTAGCAAGCTTAGCTAAAGTATAGGCTAGGTTAGCGCCGGGAGTACCGCGTGGCTAGACGCTAGGCCAACAAGAGCTAAAGCTACACCTACCACCAACGAAGAGGATGGAAAACAAGGGAAGGGGCAAATGGCCCTCATTCAATGGAAAAGCAGAGGACTACGAGCTCTGGGAAGAGCGCATGCTATGCTGCATGCACGGTGCGGGACTGAAGGAGACGCTCCTGGCAGCCCCCACGGGAGACCTGACGGCGGAAGAGCAAGCCCTGGACGACCAGCGTAACGCAGACATGTACTGTGAGTTAGCGCCGCTGCTCGACGACGGCTTGGGGCTGATATTCCGCGACACTAAAGACAAAGGCCGAGAAAGCCTGGAGGTGTTGAGAGAGCATTACATCGGGCGAGGAAGACCCCGAGTCGTGGCCCTCTACATAGCACTAACGGCCCTGAGGAAGGGGCACACCGAGACTGTGACCGAATACGTCAACAGAGCAGAGCAAATCACGACGCCATTGAGGAGTGCCGGAGAAGCACCAAGCGATGGGCTAATGATGGCGATGATGATGAGAGGACTACCGGAGCTGTACAAACCGTTCACACTCCTGGTAACACACGGTTCCACGGACATGACGCTGGGACAGTTCAAGGCTAAGTTAAGAAACTTCGAGGCCTCAGAAGATACCCACCCAGCCGCCGCGGAGGCGGGAGAGAGGGTGCTAAAGGCCAAGGGAGAGGACCAGGACCACGACGGAACTGGCGTGTTGGCGATGCGGAGAGAAAGGCCATCGGAGAAGCGACTGCACAAAGACTGTCTGGTGTAGCTTCTGCAAATCCACGGGGCACACAGACAGAGCATGCATAAAGAAACACAACCAGAGCGCGTGAGGTGACGGCCATGGACGAGATGGCGACCATGGATGGGACGGCGGCCACGGACAAAATGGCGGCCACGGACAAAATGGCGGCTACGGACAAGATGACGGCTGCGGACTGGATGACGGTAGCGGACACGAGGGCGGCGACGGTCGACGTGACACGGATCGAGACAACGCCCGGAGAATAACGGGACAAGAAGACTGCGCTTTCGGGGCGCGGGCGGCGTGCATCGCCGGACCGGCCCAGCTGCAGCGGGCCCAGAGAAGGGGACTGATCGTGGACACAGGTGCGTCGTCCCATGTCATCAACGACAGGAGTCGGTTCAAGAACTTTGACGACACTTTCCACCCGGAGAGGCACAGCATGGAGCTGGCAGACGTGAGACGCACCTACGGATTGGCGCAAGAGAGAGGAGACGCACAGGTATGCCTCACGGACAGTAAGGGGCGCCGGCGTACGTGACGTTAAAGAACGCTCTCTACGTACCATCGTTCCCACAAGGACTATTCTCTATAATAGCTGCTACTGCAAGCGGTGCCAAGGTATTCTTCGATAAAAGTAAACATTTTCTTGTAGAACCTGACGGTACACGGTTTGACATAAAGATGTACCAGAGAATATATTATCTGCAAACGGAGTGTAATGACAACGACAAGTATAATGATAATAATGATATGTGTAGCGTGACGGCCAGTCATGATATTCAGACATGGCACGAGATTATGGGTCATTGTAATTACGAGGATTTACTGAAACTGCAAGTAGTGACAGAAGGCGTGCATATTGAAGGTGAAAAGCGTAGACCTCACAGAAATTGTGCAGTGTGCAAAACGGGGAAGTTTACTCAACCGAGATACAGAAATCCCATAGAAAAAGTAAGGGTACCACTTGCATTAGTTGACACGGATATAGCCGGCCCAGTAAGCAACAAGTCCATAGGAGGCTTTAGATATGTACAGTCTTTTACAGATGTGTGCACAGGGGCAGTGTTTGTTTACTTTCTCAAAGCAAAGAGTGACACACTCCAGGCCACGGAGAAATTCCTGGCAGACGTAGTCCCTTATGGTAACGTAGGATGCTTGAGGTCCGACAAGAAACCGAGTTCACAAACAGAAAGTTCCAATCACTGTTGAGAAGGTACAAGATAAGACACGAGACGTCACGTCCATATCCCCCACACCAGAACGGGGTGGCAGAGAGGGAATGGCGCACCCTTTTTTAAATGGCTAGGTGTAAGCTAGTAGATAGTAACTTACCTAAGAGCCTATGGCATTATGCGGTGCAAGAAGCCTCTTACACCAGAAACAGGTGCTTTAATAAGCACTCGGGCACCACCCCGTATACAGCGCTGACAGGAAAGAAGTGTAATCTAGCCAGAATGCACCGATTTGGATCAGTGTGTTATCCGTACCTGCAGGACAGGGGAAAGCCCGAGTCCAGATGTGTAAAAGAATCTTTCATAGGACACGACAAGGGAAGCCCCACTTTCCTAGTTTATCATCCCGGTAAAGGGAGAGTGCAGAAACACATGCTAATCAAGTTTGTCACAAAGGCAACATGTGAGAGCGAGACACAGACAGAGGAGCCAGAGCTGGACTCCAGAGTAAAGTATGTAGAAACAGAGACACATCAGCCCAGTGTACTTAGGACGGTCGTGCAGGCAGACAGTCAGCCACCCCCAGAGGGCGATGATGAGGAGAACCCGAGTGTGACGTCAAGTGCCCCAAGCAGTGGGAGGTATCCCTCAAGGAAACACAAACCCCCAAAGTATCTGACAGACTATGCCCGGAAAGGGAGTGATGAGGAGGACAGTACACCTACCCCCGTTGATTACTGCTACAGGGTAGTCAGTGGGGTAATCCCAACCTTTAAAGAGGTCACATTGTCCCCCGAAGAGGGCAGACAGACAGTGGGAGGGAAATGGGTGAATTCAACCAAGTTACCAGAGGGCAGACAGACAGTGGGAGGGAAATGGGTGTATTCAATCCAGGAGGGTATTGAAGGCCACGACAAATACAACGTATGGTTTGTAGAAAATTGCTTAAATGCTGAAGGAGGGTACTCCATGTTTAAATACTGAAGGAGTGTGGCTACACTGCTTAGATGCAGGAGGATGATACTCTAGGTTTAAATATTGGAGGAGTAGAATCCAGGTTTAAATACCTGATTAAGAGTCCATGTCTAAATACTGAAATGGATCCTATGTTTAATTCCATGTTAAAGTACAGAGGTGTCCATGCCTAAATACTGAAATGGATCCTATGTTTAATCCCATGTTTAAGTACAGAGGTGGATGACTTACCATGTTCTCAATGATGTAACTATGTGGGAAAGACCCTGAAACGTTTAGACATGTAAGAATGTAGATCAAGGGAAACACCATGTGATCAAAAACTAGACTATCAGGAGGATGCTCAGAAACTGACAGATGTAAAAATGTACAGAGAAGCTGTGGGTAGCGTCATTTATTTAACAGTGTGTACCCGCCCTGACCGATGGTTTGTAGTGAGTAGGCTGTCACAGCATTTTGCTGAACCCACAGAGGAGCATTTGGATTACAGCCAAACATGTTTTTTGTTATCTTAAAGGTACAGCAGATAAACAACTGTGTTTCAGAAAGAGCAGCGAGGGTCTAGGACTTAAAGCCCACAATGATGCAGACAGGGCACTATCAACTTGTGAAGCTGAATATATGGTTCTAGCTATGACCATACAGGAGTGTATTTATCCAGAACAACTGCTAGAAGTGATGGAGATAAGATTATGAGTATATTGCTTAATATGTAATAGGTAATTGGAATGTATCCTCTATAGCAGAAAAGGTGGTTCTTGAAGATGAGGGGTGTTTTGTCAAACATCATTTAAAAATGATGGACACTGTGTATATATGAAGGCTGTTGTTTATGAGGGCAACCAGGGAACCATTGTGATTGCTAGGAACCCAGTGTGTCAACATAGATGTAAACATGTCAATATAGAAAATATCATATCATCAGATCTGTCATCAGAGAAGAAATAATGACACTGGTTTACTGTCCAACGGACGACAGGGTAGCAGACACTATGAGGAAACCTGTTCCAAATAAAAATTTAAGGGATTTGCAAGGGTCATATTTAATGTGTAAATATTGACTCATCATACCCTGTTGACGTTTTGGATTATATTATTTCCTTTGTAAAATGTTTTTCAAAGAAGTTATCCAGTATTCTAATACAAACCCTAAGTGGGAGTGTTGAAGTCAGAGGTTATGTGTAGGATTGTTAGTAACTGTCTAACTGCATATATAACTGTTTCCACTAGTAACTGTCTAACTGCATATATAACTGTTTCCACTAGAGGGCGCTCTAGGCGGAGCCACTCAGGAACACCACCAGGTGGCGAGTATAAATAGAGATGTCTCCTCCCATTCTTTCTCTTTCCCCCAGCCTCTCAGTGAGAGGAGAACTATAGAACTGCTGCTCTGCCATGTGAATAAATAAACCACGCCAGTTAAGGCTCAAGATAGAAACCATGCCTCTTGACCACATTATTGTCGCCCTATAGCCGGATTCTGTCAACAACCTTCTCTCCTTTTCTGTTCTCACGATCTCTCCTCCCATTCTCTTCTCAGCCTGCCTTTGTTGCCTCCTCTCAACCTGCCTTTGTTCCCTCCTCTTCCTTTCATCTCCTCTACTTTGTGTATTGGGCAGCCTTTCCTCCTCCTTCCCCATTCCCACCTCACCTCCATTCCTCTCATCTCCTCTCCTTTCTATGTGGGTGTCTTCTCTCTTCAATCCATCTTATTGTATCATCTTCCCTCTCTTCCTCTTTTGTTTGTTTGTTTGTTTATTAACACAGTTAAACAGAGGTAAAAAACAATACATAATAAGTTATAACGATTGTGAAGGAGAAGTTAGAAGCCTAGAAGCTTATCAAGAACTTCCCCTGTTTTATAAAATCAAACACAAAAATACAAAAATATGCATATTATAAAATATCATAATACATTCAAAAGATTCGTGTTAATACAAACATACATACAAACAGTACATACATGCATATACTGTATACTGCGTACATAATAATATATAACAACCCACCCACCTGCCTACAAACATACCCACCCACATAACCAAATGCATACCTACATGTATGACCTATTTATCTATCTACTACTTTTGGATATGAGAATTTTTTTGTAGTTTGCTTTAAAAATAAGCAGAGATGGAGATTTCCTCAGCATAGGATCAGCTGCATTCCAAAGATTGGACCCTCTATACTTCACTGAGAAGTGAAGTACCACAATAAGGTATATGCAGGTCCCTGGACTGACGTGTAACTATGAATGAACATCTGAATTAAAAGAAAAAAAACAGTTGGTAGATTGTGATCATGAATGCATTTGTACACAAATATACATATCTGTAAAGAATTAACCTCAGACACAGTCAGAATGTTTAGTTTCTTGAAAAGAGGAGCAGATGGTTCAAATCGATCTGAGAGGGTTGCCAGTCTAACAAATCTTTTTTGAAGTAAAATAATTTTTTGAAGATGAGATGAATGAGTGCTAGCCCATATTATGTTACAATAAGATATGTAAGGAAAGATAAGACTATAATACAGGATTAAAAAACTACTTCTATTTATCAATGAACACACCTTCCTAATTATACATACTGACTTCATTGCTTTTTTACAAACATGATCAATGTGTTTTTTCCAATTGAGTTTATCATCAACTAGGATCCCTAAAAACGTTGTTGAAGTTACTTGTTTGATTTCGGTGTTACTGATACACTTTGGCTGCCATGGGTTAAATTCATTATCAACCGTAGGTTTCCGGCTCTATTTGTCTATAGAGAAAGTCCCCTTCTTTGCAGGGCTATAACTTTTTAAATTCTATTGCTACATTGCCATTATTAGGGCCCATTCAAAGTCCTATATGTATTGTTCATTGTGTAGCAACGTTAAACTTTTTCATTCACATATTCATAGTAAAGTATGGTCTAATGTATAAGTATGTTTTCATCTCTTTCTGCAGCTTTCTCCAGAACGTGATCTATAGCCCCAAATACATTATATTGATGATGCAATACAGTTTTATGGCAATCAGCGCGATATAAAAAAATTCCAACTAGACGTACTTCTAGAAGTTACTACACGTCATCTGATGTTGACCGGATGGGCTAGGGGGCGTTTATAATTCTGTGGGCAGCGTTATACCAATCATCTAATGTGGGTCAAATGTTGATAATAGCAGTTAGTATCGAAGACGGTAATGTTACACGCTAAAACTCACCCCAGTCTCCGCGCGCCGTTGGGCGATCATCGTAGAGTAGAAATTTTATCATTATGGGATGTAGATTTACCCGGTCCATCTCCAGCTTGTATAATGGTATATACGTCCAAATCATGTTGTTTATCGAGTTATTGGCAATCGATCGCTATGTAGTGTGTCGAGATCGAGTCCCGGGACCTATTAGCGAGTGCCCGGAAGTAATACGGCCGTCCAGCACAACCTCTACGGCACTTCCTGTTAAGCGATTGCGCCGATCGGCCACCAGATGGCGCTCCTGAACCGCCAGAGAGCTCAGTGGGTCCTCCTGGTGGATCTCAGGCCAGCGGAGGGGACATATGAATCCGATCCCAGATTTTTGAAATATTGATATCAAAGACGCTGTAAAGCGTCTTCGGCAACTTGAGCATGGCCGGGAATTACGTGTTTAAGCGTTTTCCGGCACCCAAAGTGTTAGCTTTGCCTCCTTTTTCGAATAACTTGTTTTTACATTTAACGATAGCTTATTAGTCTGGAACCAATCTGAGACACAAGATAAACCATCATTTGCTTCCCTAATTAATACTGCAAAATTCTCATGTGACATTATAATGTTGGTGTCATCAGCAA
>NC_140175.1:73414433-73556933 GCF_963971535.1 Notolepis coatsorum
TAATTTGACTTTAATTGTCCCCCACCCTGGGGGACTATGGATCTATCTATGTGTGTTCATTAATTGTTCCTTCGATAATTTGTTAGTTAGTCACACTATAATGTTGACTTGTGAATGGAAAATGCTAACAAGATCAGTGCCATACTCTGGGAGGTCTAGTTAAATAAAAACACAGATTTGGGTGATCTAACCTAGTTGGCTAGTTAGTCAGCAAACCAAGTAGGATCAATTTGATACATTTGGTAGTTTATAGCAAAATGTGATTCAATGGAAATATAAAATCACATAGGGAACTGTCAATCAAGGGTGATCCCTATGATCCCTATCACCAACACACACATAGTTTAGTTGGTGATAACGTTTATGTTAATGGAGTTGAAAGTAGCACTGCGTGTTTGCAGGCACTGTGTTTCAGCACCACTCAGGAGGGAACAGCTCCTGCCAAGACAGCGCAGCTCTGAACTGCATGTGACCGATTGATTGATTGATTGATTGATTGATTGATTGATTGATTGATTGATTGATTGAAAATTGTATTGACAGATTGCAGAATGGGTACAATACAGTACAGCTCAATACACAATTGTTAACATATTGACTGCCACGCTTCTATCCATCAATGTATGCTCACTGCCACCAGTCTAAGCCTATGGAGATGTTCACCTTCTTTGCAGGGCTATAACTTTTTAAATTGTATTGCTAAATTGACATTACTATGGCCCATTCAACATCGATTATCTATCGTTCAGGATGTAGGAACGTTATACTTTTTCATTCATAGATTCTTCCAAAAATAGACTTCCGGTTTGACTTCAGCATGTAGCAGTCACGTCGGCCAGAGCTCCGCTCCCGTTAAGTTTAATTTAGCTTCAAAATCCACTTTTTACAACACCAATGTGTTTAAACCTCGACATATATATTAACTAAGATCTTCTACTAACTATATCGACAGAAAGAAACAAGATGGCATCAAAGAAAGACCAGAAAGACCCTGGAAAGAAACGCGGAGCAGACAATCTAACGGTAGAGACTTCGCCTGTGGAGACACGCTCTGTGCGGGTACGGGCAGAAGAACTCGAGAAGAAAACAACTGATAATGTCATCTCTTCCACCGCTCCCGCCACCTCACCCGATACAGATATGGAGTATACATCACCCGATTTCGAGTCTCTGGCTAAGCTGATAAAGATCTTAATCGAGAAGGTTGATAAGACTGAAGTTAAGGCGGACGCTTTCAAAGAATCTATCGAAACCAAATTCGAAGATTTTAAAGCAGCGGCTGCAGTACAGACCGAACGCATTATTGTAGTTGAAACCACCATGGTCGAACACACACAAAAATTTGCGGAGGGCGATAAGGCTCTACATGACGGTATCGTGGAACTAACGGAGACGATGGAAGAGGCTGACGAGAAACGTTTGCAAAAGATATTTGACAACAACGAGAAGATAACGGATAGGTTGTTCGAAATCGAACGTCACTCCCGTAGATTTAATATCCGTATAGTGGGATTGGATGAATCAGTCGACTGCACAGATGACTCGTTCGCGACAGTGTTAGCTGAAATTCTAGGCCCAGATATCCTCTCTACAACGCCGACAGTGGATAAACGCTACAGAATTGGCACCCGAGATAACAACAGCAATAAAGCGAGGGTGATTATTGCTAGCATGCGTAAAACTGGAATAAGAGATACGATTATCAGGGAGGCACGAAAGAAGTGGGGAAAACTGCTACACAACGGGAAACAAGTGTTTTTCTACGAGGATATGTGCCGGGAGGCTATAACCATACGAGCCTGTTACAAGGTTGTGATGTCTCAGCTCTTTGAGAAAAATATCCATCCTACCTATACGCTACCCAGCGAATCTTTCCATCATGGATGGAAGTGGAAAAAGGGTCTTTCTCCATTCGCCTGAAGAGGCCGAAGCGTACATGAGGAAACCACAACAACGTGGAGGATAACTGTTTTTTTTTTTTTTTTTTTTTTTTTTTTTTTATTATCTTCGTTGAATAACTTTGTTATAACTCGGACACCAAAAACGGCATCAAACAAGCTTTGACAACATTGATGTAGTAATAGTTTAATACGAGACGCTAGACACTATATTTATATAAAGGTTCGCTGTTTGGGCCCGTTAGATTTATGGTTTTGTGCAGGTCTGTTACGTTCTGGACACCGACCTCGGTCGGTGACCACCCACATTCCTGGCATATGTCACTGGGCTTGTCACCTGTCATTTCCCTGTCAATTAGTGCTGTCACTTAGGGGTGGTTCCTGATTGGCTGTCACGGGGGTGTGTGTGGAATGTTGGTATTTGGTGTCTATGTAACATACCTCTCTTCTGCTTGTCCATTGTCAGGTCTTCACTAATTGCGTTCGGGGATAACGCGGACGGTTCTACTCTGGACCTCCAATAAGCTCCCATTTACCTTATTTTCCACTTGTGCTATTAGCGCTTGTTCTCTCTTAGAATTTACTCTGTGTTCTTACTATTAAAGTCGAACCTGTTCAAGAGTAAACACTCTCTGTCTCTGTGATTGCCTTCAACCATTGGAATTCACCTACCTGCATTCTGACAGAAGACCTGACCATCAGAATTCCATGGAGGCCATCATGGAGATGCTCCGGACGCAGGGAGCAGCCCAGACACGGATGGAGGAACATCAGCAGCTGGTCAGCGCCGAGTTAATCCGACTCAATGGGGTCGTCGGATCATCCCAAGCGGTGGCGCAGTCGGCGTTGGCCACAGCCCGACAAGCCCAAGAAGGAGTGGCTGGTGTTCAGTCGGCGGCGGGAGAAGCAGCGCTCCACGCAGAGGAGAGTCGGGGGGTGTTCGGGGTCCAGGAGCGGTCCCGCGAACCACATCTGCAGGCGCCCGCTCGCTATGACGGATCACCGGATGGTTGTCGGGAATTCATCACCCAGTGTCTACTCGTTTTCCGGCTGCAACCACGATCATTTCCATCGGAGACAGCGCAGGTAGCGTATATTATCACACTGCTCACCGGTCAAGCTCTCTCCTGGGCTACGGCGGAATTAGAGGCAGGGGCGATAATCTGCAACAGTCTGGACGCCTTTACCCGGGAATTGAGAAGAGTATTCGATACTTCCCGGGTACTCTCGATCTTCGAGGCTGGTGGTCGTCTTCTCGACTGCCGGCAGGGCCTCCGCACGGTCGCAGCTTATGCTATCAATTTTCGGATCTTGGCTCGGGAGACAGCTTGGGCGGAGAACGTCTGCATGGTTCTGTTCGTCAGGGGACTCTCAGCGCGGATGCGAGATGCGCTCTCCGCGCGTGAGATCCCCGAGCAGCTGGAAGTGCTGATCAACACCACCATCAAGATGAACAATCGGCACCGGGAGAGGGAGAAGGAGCATGTCAACAACACCCAGCCCCAGGTATGTTTTCCTTCTTCTCCTGGTGTTGATAATTCCATGCATTATACGAGTGGGCCACTGGGTGATGAATCCATGCAGCTTGGAGCGCTGTCGCTCTCGGACGACGAGAGGCAGCGCTTCATCAAAGAGCGACGCTGCTTCCGGTGCGGCCGCACCGGTCACCGCTTCGGCAGCTGTCGGGTCCAGGCTGTATCGGCTCGGCGCCAATCGGGGATGGAAGGTGCGCCGTCGGGCTTCGAAAAGGCGCCAGCAGGTGGGCTCATTCCTGCCAAAACCACGGATTCTCGTACATTTTTTGAGGTGGCGATCAACTGTGGGGGTGACATTAGGGGAACTAAGGCTCTCATTGACTCAGGGGCGGCGGGCAATTTTATTCACATGGGATTGGTGAAGGAGTGGGGAACCCCAGTGGAGGATTTAGGGGTTCCCTTACCAGTTTATGCCCTGGACGGTCGGCCTCTGGGCAGTGGGAGCGTCACCCAGCGCACAGTTCCCTTACACATCCGGGTGGAGGGTGGGGATTGGGAATGGGTTACATTTTTTGTCATCTTTTCCCCCTATTCTGTCATGGTGTTGGGTCATCCCTGGTTGTCGTCATGTGTTCGTGTCATTAATTGGAGCACGGGCGAACTCTCAACGGCGGCCGACGTCAAGTCGATCGTCAGCGGGAGTTTGCCCAAACCCTTGTCTCCCCCCCCCTCTTCTCTTTTGTCTCCTCCCTCTTTCTCCAGGATGGTGGGGAGCGTGGCAGATTCTGATCTACCCTCTAATCCCGATTTAATAGGGGTGCCTGAGATCTATTGGGACCTGGCGGACGTTTTTAGCAAGACGCGTGCTAAAGCACTTCCGCTTCATAGATCATACGACTGTCCCATTAATCTTCTACCCGGTACCTCCCCGCCTCGCGGGCGAATGTTCTCTCTCTCACGCCCCGAAACCTTGGCCATGAACACCTACATAGAGGAGGCATTGCTTGCGGGGCACATACGCCCTTCCACTTCCCCTGCCGGCGCTGGCTTCTTCTTTGTTGATAAAAAGGATGGGGATCAGCGCCCATGCCTTGATTATAGGGGATTGAATGACGTTTCCATCAAGAACCGATATCCTTTACCCCTCATGGACACGGCCTTTGAGTGCTTACAGGGGGCACAGGTCTTTTCTAAACTTGACTTACGTAATGCATACAACCTGGTCAGGATTAGAGAGGGAGACGAGTGGAAGACTGCATTTAACACACCCAATGGGCACTATGAGTATTTGGTCATGCCCTTTGGTTTGGCTAATGCTCCGGCAGTCTTCCAAGCCCTGGTTAACGACGTGCTGCGAGACTTGATTGGGGTGTCGGTGTTTGTCTACTTAGATGATATCCTGATTTTTTTTCGCGATATGGTGCAACACCAAATGCACGTTCGGGAGGTGCTAGACCGTCTCCTCAAGCATCAACTATTTGTTAAGGCTGAGAAGTGTGTGTTTCACACGGACACCGTGTCCTTCCTGGGCTTTGTGTTGACGAAGGGCGATCTGCGCATGGATCCAGCCAAGGTGAGTGCAGTTTTGGACTGGCCACGGCCTTCGTCGCTCAAGGGGTTACAATGTTTTTTGGGCTTTGCACATTTTTACAGGCGCTTTATTCGCAATTTTAGCGCCTTAGCCAATCCCTTAACAGCTCTCACTAAGGCCTCTCTCCCTGGCTTTGAATGGTCGCCTAGGGCTGAGTCGGCCTTCTGCGATCTTAAACGTCGTTTTACATCCGCTCCTGTATTGATCCGCCATGACGCGGAGGTTCCGTTCATTGTGGAGGTGGATGCCTCTGACGTCGCGGTGGGGGGGGTGCTCTCTCAGAGATGCTTAAAGGATGGGAAAGTGCACCCGTGTGCTTTTTTTTCTCGCCGTCTGTCACCAGCCGAGCGTAATTACGACGTGGGTAATCGGGAGTTATTGGCGATCAAATTGGCACTGGAGGAGTGGAGACATTGGTTAGAGGGGGCGGCACATCCTTTCATTATTTGGACTGATCATAAGAACTTGGCTTACATCCAAGGGGCTAAACGCCTTAACGCTCGCCAGGCCAGGTGGACGTTGTTCTTCACACGATTTCGATATACCATCTCCTATAGACCCGGCTCCAAGAATATCAAACCTGACGCGTTGTCGCGCCAGTTTGATCTTCCTGGTCGGGAGGAGCAGCCCCATCCCATTATTCCACCGGCCTTGATTTTGGCACCCGTGTCTTGGGGCATAGAGAAGGTGGTAAGGTCGGCGCTAACGCGGGAGCCCGATCCTGGTGGGGGTCCTCCGGGACGGTCGTATGTTCCCAAGGTGGCGCGCTCACGCTTGCTACAGTGGGCACATGCGTCATCCCTCACCAGCCACCCAGGGGCAACCAGGACCCTGGAATTTATCCGTAGGAGGTTCTGGTGGCCGACAGTGGAGGGGGATACGCGTTCCTTTGTGGCGGCCTGTCCGGTGTGCGCACGTAGTAAGACCTCTCGACGGGCACCGGCGGGTCTCCTCCGACCACTTCCTATTCCTAAACGACCCTGGTCACACATATCTCTGGACTTTATTTCTGGTCTTCCCCTTTCAGACGGATTCACCACCATCTTGGTGGTGGTGGATCGGTTCTCTAAGGCGGCTCACTTTGTCCCTCTCCCCAAGCTTCCTTCGGCCCGGGAGACTGCTGATTTAATTATACAGCATGTCTTTCGGGTCCACGGGCTGCCAGTAGATATCGTGTCGGACCGGGGTCCTCAGTTCGCCTCCAGGTTCTGGAAGGCGTTTGCCGCCGGCCTCGGCGCCTCTGTCAGTCTGTCGTCTGGGTTCCATCCACAGTCGAACGGGCAGACGGAGAGGGTCAACCAGGATTTGGAGGGGGTCTTGAGATGTTACGTTGCCGGTAGTCCGGCAACGTGGAGTAGGAGGTTGGCTTGGGCTGAGTACGCGCATAATACCCTTCTCTCCTCTTCTACCGGTATGTCTCCCTTTCAGTGCCAGTATGGTTTTCAACCTCCTCTGTTTCCCGAGCAGGAGCAGGAGGCGGAGGTGCCATCGGCCCAGGCACATGTGGCTCGCTGTCGCAGGACGTGGAAACAGGTTCGGAAGGCGCTACAGAAGGTTTCGGTTAGTACCCAACGGCAGGCTAACCGTAAGCGTCGTCCGGCTCCAGTTTACCGTCCAGGGCAGCGGGTTTGGCTTTCCACCCGGGATCTCCCTCTCCGGGTGGAATCCAAGAAGCTGGCTCCTCGCTTTATAGGACCATTTAAAGTGATTCATCGGGTTAATCCAGTGGCTTACAAGCTACGACTTCCGAGCTCTATGAGGGTTCATCCGACGTTTCATGTGTCCCTGTTGAAGCCATTCCTCTCATCGCCCTTGGCCCCGCCACTGCCTGTGGTTCCTCCGCCCCGGTTTATTGGCGGTCAACCCATTTACACGGTGCGGAGGATACTGGGTTGTAGGCGGAGGGGTAGGGGGTTTCAGTTCTTGGTGGATTGGGAGGGGTACGGGATAGAAGAGCGTTCTTGGGTGCCTCAAAGGGATATTTTAGATCCCAGCCTGATCGTTGATTTCCGGCGGCTGAATCCCGAGGCTCCTAGGTGAACGTCTGGTGCCGTTCGTCGGGGGAGGGTACTGTTACGTTCTGGACACCGACCTCGGTCGGTGACCACCCACATTCCTGGCATATGTCACTGGGCTTGTCACCTGTCATTTCCCTGTCAATTAGTGCTGTCACTTAGGTGTGGTTCCTGATTGGCTGTCACGGGGGTGTGTGTGGAATGTTGGTATTTGGTGTCTATGTAACATACCTCTCTTCTGCTTGTCCATTGTCAGGTCTTCACTAATTGCGTTCGGGGATAACGCGGACGGTTCTACTCTGGACCTCCAATAAGCTCCCATTTACCTTATTTTCCACTTCCGCTATTAGCGCTTGTTCTCTCTTAGAATTTACTCTGTGTTCTTACTATTAAAGTCGAACCTGTTCAAGAGTAAACACTCTCTGTCTCTGTGATTGCCTTCAACCATTGGAATTCACCTACCTGCATTCTGACACAGGTCATGATTTGTTGTTGACATTTTGGAATATTCAGGATTTTTTCAACGCTCTGTGTCATATTGGAATATACTGGAATATACTGGAATGATATTACTCTATGGCATGAAGAATGCCCTGGAACATAAACAACAGATTTTTGCAAGTCATGATTGGTTGCTAACATTCTGGAATACACTGGACTTTTTCAATGAATGCCCTGGAACAATAACATCGGTATGTGACCTGCACATGAACCAGATCTGGAAGAACAACAACCTTCATAGCGGATTACTGCCCACTCATGTCGGTGGTCGAACAGCATACACGTATTTAAAAACCTCCTTTTCATCTAGATGTGTAAGCTTGGCAAAGTTATTTAACATTTTTTGGGATTTCTATAATCTAGTTCTAAACATCTTTCTTTTTATTTTTTTTCTCTCTGTATTTTTGATATGTTTTAACCTATACATGTTAGTAGAAGGTTTAAATGAATATACTAATTGAGGCATATTTTTTCATTTTTATTTTATTACGTTAACAGGAGAGTGTCTAGGCCACGGGTGACATTCTATTAAGGTAGAATTAAAAGTTTTAGATCCTATGGCAATTTGCATAGGAAAGTTAAGGATAAATGGCTCATTCTGGGCTAACCGGTCGTGTAAGGGAGGGTGGAGTTGTGCGCGAAGGGGGTGTCAAATGAACACAGGTACCTTGTACGGCTCTTTAAGGGAGGGGGGTTCAGGGGATTATATGTATATATGTATGTTTTTAAGCTCGGCTCTCAACAGGACCTCAATTATTGGATATATATCCATTGTGAATTCGTACTCCAGACGAATTACAAACAAGTACACAACAACTTGTATAGATTATGGCTAGTTTGAATATAATGATTTGGAATACTGGGGGAATAAACAAACAACATAAACGCAAAAGCAAACAGGTTGATGTGGCTCTTTTAAGCGAAACGCACCTTTTAGTGGATGACAAAGTAATGCTAGCGAACAACATATATCATAACATTAGCCACTCTTCTTTTGGAACGAGATCCTGTGGAGTTGCTATAGTAGCGAAACGGAAGTTGAATATTGAATTGCAGGACGTATGGTCTGATAGAGATGGTCGGATAACCATAGCTAAAATTGTATACAGTAACAGAAAAATAGCGTTGGTAGCGGCATATGCCCCAAATCTTTACGAGGCTAACTTCTACGCTACACTCACCAGAACAATGTTAAACCTTCCTGAATACTCATTTATAATTGGCGCGGATTTTAATGCCATTTGGGATCCCGGGATGGATAAATCTTATCCCACCATTTCCAATGATCAGAAACATGCATCTAATGCACTAAATGATTGGTCCAAGAATACAGGTGTAAATGACCTATGGCGATCACTCAACCCAACGGCCTGAGAGTACTCTTGTCAATCTACAAGACACAACACATTCTCCAGAATAGATTATGTTTTTGCATCCCCTAGACTATTTGATAACTATGACGTGGAAATCGTTCCCAATGCACTATCAGATCACAGCTATTTACTCCTAAAAGGATCATTTGGTATACTGTCATCCCGAGCCCCAAGATGGCGATTTAACTCGATATTGCTGAAAAACAATGAATTCATTACACAATTCAAAGAAGCACTTGTTGAATTCCTGCTGGAGAATGCGGAATCGGTACAGGACCCCAGAATATTATGGATGTCGGTAAAGGGATTTATCAAGGATTTCACTGCTGTCTTTTTCTCCAAACTACCCAAGAATTGTTGCTCAAAACTGGCAGAGCTGGAAATGCTTTACTCATCGTTATTTTCCTCTTTACAATACAACTACTCGGTTCGATTAGAATCTCAAATGAATGTGTTAAAAAAAGAGATTAACGCCATTTTAAGACAACAATCTGAATTTCAAATACGTAGCACAAGACAACATTATTACTTTCATGGTTCTAAACCAAGTCACCTACTAGCTATGAAGATACGAGACAATGCAAAATTTGCAGATATCCCTACTATTAAGGCCCAGCAAGGACTTGTTACAGACCCCAAAAAAATTTACGAGACATTCAAAGAGTTTTACTCCAACTTGTACAAATCAGAAATGGCTTTCGATCAAAACAAAATGGATATATATCTTAATCAAATTAACCTACCTAAACTATCAGAGGAAGACGCTAAACAGTTAGAAACACCCATCACACTAGATGAACTTAGGGAGGCTATATCTGAAATGCAAATTGGTAAGGCTCCTGGAAGAGATGGTATCCTTCCAGAATTGTACCTCTCATGCTGGGATGTAATTGGACCCCTATTACTTAATATGATTTTATATTCAATCAAGGAGGGGAATTTCCATAAGATAGACAATATTGCACTCATAACAGTCCTCCTTAAAAAAGACAAAGACCCCACCGATTGCGGTAGTTATAGACCCTTGAGCCTCCTCGGAACCGATATCAAGCTGTATTCCAAGGTATTAGCCATCAGACTTCCAAAGCATATGACATCTTTAGTTCATCCTGATCAGACTGGCTTCATAAGAGGCCGCTTGATCACGGATAATATAATACGGTTACTACATGTGCTACATGCCAGCAAGGATGCCACTCCACCTATAGCGATGCTGTCCTTGGATGCGATGAAAGCCTTTGATAGATTGGAATGGTCTTATTTATGGGCAGTACTAGAAAGGATGGGGTTAGGAAACGGATTCATTGATATGACAAAAGTATTATACAAAGACCCATCGGCCATGATTACAACAGGTAAAATTACCTCCAAAATCTTTCCTGTATCGCGCTCCTCCAGACAGGGTTGCCCTCTTTGTCCCGGACTATTTGCTTTATCATTAGAGCCTTTAGCACAGTATATAAGACAATCCCAATCCATAGAACCAATCGCAATTAAGGGCACACAACATCATATTAGTTTATATGCGGATGACGTAATATTGTTCATGCAAAACCCTACCACCTCAATGCCTCATCTTCCCAAGTTGATTGATGATTTTGGCAATCTATCGGGATTTAGGATAAATTGGCCAAAGTCGGCCTTCCTACCACTTAATGCCCCTGCAAAGAATATATTCCTTCCAGAAAAAAAACCAATGGTAAAACACTTCAGATGTCTGGGAGTTGAAATATTCCCTACTATATGCCAAACGGTGAAGTACAATTACACAAAATTCCAAGATAAGATCAAATACGACTTTGACAGGTGGTCCAAACTTAAAAACTCAGTACAGGCCCGAGTATCAATAGTTAAGATGGATGTTTTACCTAGAATCAACTTCATTAGCTCAATGTTACCGTTACCCCCTCCTGATGGTTACTGGAAAAAATTACACTCCACCACATATACATTTATTTGAAATAACAAAAGCTCCGTCGAGACTGTGCTTACTTTTGTTAATATTTATAGTTTTAAGAGTTTTGTCTGTACCAACAGTAGGTGCATTTAATGTGTATGACCGTCAGTCACTTATAGACATCGGATTACGGGAAACTTACCGATTGGATTACTCACTGGACCAGCTTTCCGAACCGCAACAATGGCCTGAGGAGATTCTCAGGAAAATGGGACCAGATCCTGATCCCAGGAACAAAGGAACCAGACGGCATGGGAAGAGAGCTGGGATCCGTAACAGGCTGAGATCCAGACGCCACCGAACGCCATTACCCAGTATATTGCTAGCCAATGTACAATCAATTGACAATAAACTGGACGATATCCGAGCAAGGATTCAATACCAAAGAGACGTCAGAGACTGCAACGTTCTCTGCTTCACCGAGACGTGGCTGGCGCCGGACGTCCCAAACCACGCTATCCAACCGGCCGAACACTTCTTCATCCACCGCAAGGATCGTACAGCAGAGTCCGGCAAACAACGTGGAGGAGGTATCGCCTTCATGTTTAACAACAATTGGAGCGATCCAACTAACGTGAAGGAATTATCCAACCACTGCTGCCCAGAC
This sequence comes from Notolepis coatsorum, assembly GCF_963971535.1. Taxonomy (NCBI): domain Eukaryota; kingdom Metazoa; phylum Chordata; class Actinopteri; order Aulopiformes; family Paralepididae; genus Notolepis; species Notolepis coatsorum. The sequence continues at coordinate 73,425,851 of NC_140175.1, forward strand.
CTGGAATATATAACCATCAAGTGTCATCCTTTCTTCCTCCCGAGGGAGTTAACGGCGATCGTCCTGATCGGAGTGTATATTCCACCGCAAGCCAGTAACAACGTCGCGCTCTCCAGACTCCACGACGAGGTAAATAGAATACAAGCGGCGAACGTTAACGCCGCCATTTTAGTGCTGGGTGATTTCAATAGCGCCAATCTGAGAAAGGTATTACCTGACTTCTATCAGCATGTGACTTGCAACACCAGAGGCGGTAACATCCTAGATCACTGTTACACGCAATTTAAAGGTGGCTACAAGGCTCATCCTGATAGTGGCTTTGGTAAATCAGATCACGCGTCCATTTTTCTTTCACCAAAGTACAAACAGAGAATCAAAAGTACTCCTGTAGTCTCGCGAGAGGTGCAGAAATGGGATTTGACGTCAGAGGAGACGCTACAGGCTGCGTTTGACTGCACAGACTGGAACGTGTTCCGCGACACAGATAACATTAATGTCTACACAGAGACAGTGCTGGACTATGTTTGTACTTTGGTGGAAGAAACAATCCCCACTACCAAAATGAGAGTTTACCCAAATCAAAAACCCTGGGTAGACAAATCCGTCCGTGAAGCTCTGAGAGAGCACACCAAAGCATACAACGACGGCCTAGTGGCAGGCAACATGAATGACCACAAGGTGGCGCGATACAACGTAAGGAGGACAGTGACAGAGGCCAAACGGCGCTACAGGGATAAAATTGAACTCCAGTTTGAACAAGCTGACTCTAGAGCTATGTGGCAGGGGCTCAAAACGATGACAGACTACAAAGGCGCCTCCCTCAAACTGAACAGTGACATCTCCTTAGCAAATGACCTCAATACCTTCTATGCTAGGTTTGATGCTGGTAATAACAACACCAGCCCACAAGCCACGGCAATGGGGGGGGGGGGGGGGTCGGCTGCTGATGGAGACGCAGTGTTCAGGGTAACAGAGCATGAGGTGAGGCGAACCTTTAAAAAAGTGAATATCAGGAAGGCAGCAGGTCCGGACGGCATCCCCGGCCGCGTCCTAAAAGTCTGTGCCGACCAACTGGCCCCAGTATTCACTGACATATTTAACCTGTCCTTAGAACAGGCTGTCATCCCCACCTGCCTGAAGAAGTCCACTATTATCCCTGTACCCAAAAAATCCAAGCCTGCTTGCCTCAACGACTACCGCCCTGTAGCTCTCACCTCCATAGCCATGAAGTGCTTTGAGAAGCTAGTAAAGGGCTACATCTGCTCCTCCCTCCCCATCAACATGGACCCCCTGCAATTTGCATACCGCCCCAACAGGTCCACGGAGGACGCCATAGCCCATGTGCTGCACACAGCAGCATCACACCTGGACAAGAGGCAGGGGAACTATGTGAGAATGCTATTCATCGACTACAGCTCGGCATTCAATACCATAGTCCCCTCCATACTCATAGCCAAGCTCAGGGACCTGGGCTTGAACTATGACCTCTGCCAGTGGGTCTTGGACTTCCTGACTGGCAGACCCCAGGTGGTGAGAGCAGGCAACTGCACCTCCTCATCCATCACCCTCAACATAGGGGCCCCCCAGGGCTGTGTTCTGAGTCCCCTCCTCTACTCCCTGTACACACACGACTGTGTGGCTCAGCGGAGTAGCAATACAATCATCAAATTTGCTGACGACACAGTGGTGGTGGGCCTGATCTCTGCCAACGACGAGAGGGCCTACCTGGAAGAGGTCAAGGTCCTGGCGGGATGGTGCCAGGAAAACAGCCTCTCCCTGAACGTCAGCAAAACAAAGGAGATGATTGTGGACTTCAGGAGGTCGGGGGTCAAGGACTACAGCCCCGTCAGCATCGACGGGGCACCGGTTGAGAGAGTCAACAGCTTTAAGTACCTCGGAGCCTACATATCCGAGGACTTGACATGGACCACACACATTGACAGTGTTGTGAAGAAGGCACGACAACGCCTCTACTTCCTCAGGCGCCTAAGGAAGTTCCAAGTCAGTCAGAAGATCCTTAAGAACTTCTACTCATGTACAATAGAGAGCATCTTGACTGGCAACATCACCTCCTGGTTTGGGAATAGCACTGCACAAGACCGAAGCAGACTACAAAGAGTGACACGTTCAGCCGAACGCACAATTGGAGGGGGGCTCCCCACCCTCCAGAACATTTACAACAAGCGTTGCAAGGGCAAGGCTAAGAGAATCATTAAAGACTCCAGTCACCCGAACAACTGCCTCTTTGAACTGCTGCGGTCAGGCAAGCGATACCGGAGTCTCAAGGCGAGCACAGAAAGACTCAGAAGAAGCTTCTATCCCCAGGCCATCAGGCTGCTAAACGAACAATGAACACTACACAACAACAACCACCAAACGCACATAGCACACACATCCACACGCACACACTCACTTTAAACAAACACACTGTAGCACCCACTCCACACACTTTATAGCACACACCCACTTTAAACAAACACACTGTAGCACCCACTCCCCACACTTTATATTTATTGATGAAGGATTGCACTACAACTCGTACACCTTACTGTAAATTGTACCTAAATTCAACCATTATCTGAATTAAAAAAAAAAAAAGAAAAAAAAAAAAAAAAAAAAATCTAACCCTAACTAACCGTACTGTCATGCACTTGTCCTAATAAACTAACCTACACTGTAGCACTCAACACTTTGATGAACATTGTTGCTCAGCTGATAGAGTTGTGCCCTTCCTGATGGCTTGTCGTACAGAACTTGTAAGTCGCTTTGGATAAAAGCGTCAGCTAAATGACTAAATGTAAATGTAAATGTAAATGTAAATTGTACCTCATCCCATTTCTGCTTTGCACTATATAGTACTGTACATTAGTACACTGCATAGTATTGTATATTATATGGTAACTCAGAACATTGTACATATGTCTATACCGAACACTGTGACCTCATTTTCTTCTTCTAAATTACATGCTATACTATGTTATTTGATACTATCTTGTCTAGCACAGTCTCTGGAGCGTAACAGTAAGAAGCATTTTGTATGAAAGTATTCTGTACTTCTGTATGACAACTATTAAAGAAACTTGAAACTTGAAACTAACAAACCTCCACGAATAAAAAGATCCACCGCACAGAGAAACAAAGCCGATGGAGGTTTAGCATTTCCAGACTTTTACCACTATTTTAAAGCGTACTCTTTAAGACCACTGACAACATGGTTTGACTCCCAAGCATCTGTATCCTGGAGAAACTTAGAAGAAAATATAGTAGCACCACATAGACTGCAGGACATAGTGTGGAGAGTCACAGCCACGTGACCCCGCAATCGCCATCTCGTCCCCCAGTACAGACGCTATTATGACAATGGAAAATGACCGACCAGGTTGACAGAGAGGGTGTAAAGTGTCACAGCCAAATAATGACACTGGTTATAATGACATCCTGTTCTGTCTGTCAATTGTGGGATGTAAAAGGTTTAAACATATGTTTATTATATATGATTGGAGCTATGTATATGACCTGTATATTCTTTATACACTTTAAAACTAAACTCTGGTTGGAAGACAGTGATTGTGTGAATCTAACCTCTTCTGCTTAAGAATGAATTGCCTGTTCTGTTTGTGCAGGGAGGTAACTGAAAGAGGGGGGGGAGGCCTCTGCCTTTGCCATGAGAGCATGCCATGAGAGCACAGAGCACAGAAGGCCTAGCCTGCCTGCATCTTTTACTACCTGTTACTTACTGGTCCGGCTGCTTTTTGCTGATAACGTGGCAGAAGCGAGGGGGCCCCAGGGAGATAAAGGCGGAGGCTGTGAAAGTTTAGAGGAGACACACGTTATGTGTGCCACAAATCAACAAGCGCCACCTGTGTTATAAACTTATACAGAGTCTTAAAACTATAGAGAGAATCTTAAAACTATATAACAATTAAATGTTAAATGTTTTGCTACAGTCAGAAATGTTGGTGTAAGAGGTGTATACATTTCTGCTGCATTAATTATATGTTTCATAATGCCATGCTTAAAATGAACTGTCAGTAGAGAATAATACTATATACTGTGTAAACTGTGTTTACTGGAGGAGGGCATCTCTGAAGATTCTCTGCTATAAACTCTGAGGAGTCTTGATAAGAATTCTCATAGATGGCCTCGCCCGGTACTGCCTGGTGGCCAGGTTAACCCTTTGTTTGTTCTGAATAAAGATGAAAAGTGGAGGGACTTTCTCATACTTAAAAAACTAGGTAACTGAGGGTAAAGCAAGTAAAAGAAGGAGGGGAGTCCATCCTTACTACGTATTGTACGTTGGTTGGCTAGTGAAATGACATCCCTGTGACATCACTGTTTTTAGACCAATCGAAATATGATACAGGATCAATATAAAAATGACTGTTCCTCCTTCGAGAGCCAGGATTTTTGAGAGATTTTATGGAGATGACTGAGTTCTGATATATTGTGAGCAGAAACCTTTGTACTTATAAACATGAAACTGTGCCTTTAATGTAATCTTGTACTTTAAAAAAATAAAACACCCTTCTTAGGGGAACTATGTGAGAATGCTATTCATCGACTACAGCTCGGCATTCAATACCATAGTCCCCTCCATACTCATAGCCAAGCTCAGGGACCTGGGCTTGGGCTATGACCTCTGCCAGTGGGTCTTGGACTTCCTGACTGGCAGACCCCAGGTGGTGAGAGCAGGCAACTGCACCTCCTCATCCATCACCCTCAACATAGGGGCCCCCCAGGGCTGTGTTCTGAGTCCCCTCCTCTACTCCCTGTACACACACGACTGTGTGGCTCAGCGGAGTAGCAATACAATCGTCAAATTTGCTGACGACACAGTGGTGGTGGGCCTGATCTCTGCCAACGACGAGAGGGCCTACCTGGAAGAGGTCAAGGTCCTGGCGGGATGGTGCCAGGAAAACAGCCTCTCCCTGAACGTCAGCAAAACAAAGGAGATGATTGTGGACTTCAGGAGGTCGGGGGTCAAGGACTACAGCCCCCTCAGCATCGACGGGGCACCGGTTGAGAGAGTCAACAGCTTTAAGTACCTCGGAGCCTACATATCCGAGGACTTGACATGGACCACACACATTAACAGTGTTGTGAAGAAGGCACGACAACGCCTCTACTTCCTCAGGCGCCTAAGGAAGTTCCAAGTCAGCCAGAAGATCCTTAAGAACTTCTACTCATGTACAATAGAGAGCATCCTGACCGGCAACATCACCTCCTGGTTTGGGAATAGCACTGCACAAGACCAAAGCAGACTACAAAGAGTGACACGTTCAGCCGAACGCACAATTGGAGGGGGGCTCCCCACCCTCCAGAACATTTACTACAAGCGTTGCAAGGGCAAGGCTAAGAGAATCATTAAAGACTCCAGTCACCCGAACAACTGCCTCTTTGAACTGCTGCGGTCAGGCAAGCGATACAGGAGTCTCAAGGCGAGCACAGAAAGACTCAGAAGAAGCTTCTATCCCCAGGCCATCAGGCTGCTAAACGAACAATGAATGAACACTACACAACAACAACCACCAAATGCACATAGCACACACATCCACACGCACACACTCACTTTAAACAAACACACTGTAGCACCCACTCCACACACTTATAGCACACACCCACTTTAAACAAACACACTGTAGCACCCACTCCCCACACTTTATATTTATGGATGAAGGATTGCACTACAACTCGTACACCTTACTGTAAATTGTACCTAAAATTGTACCTCATCCCATTTCTGCTTTGCACTAGATAGTACTGTACATTAGTACACTGCATAGTATTGTGTATTGTATATTATATGGTAACTCAGAACATTGTACATATGTCTATACCGAACACTGTGACCTCATTTTCTTCTTCTAAATTCATGCTATATTATGTTATTATGTTATTTGATACTATCTTGTCTAGCACAGTCTCTGGAGCGTAACAGTAAGAAGCATTTTGTATGAAAGTATTCTGTACTTCTGTATGACAACTATTAAAGAACTTGAACTTGAACACACCTTTTTGCATTCTTCTAACTGAAAGACGACGGGTAAGCATTGAAATGTTTTTGCATTGTAACTTTACCCATTGCTTCGTAATGTTCCTGATTTATGATGTAAAAACTTTAGAAGTGTGCCTTTAACCAGTCGGCAACCACACGGTCCCGTAATGTTCCTGATTTACGATGTAAAAACTTTAGAAGTGTGGCTTTATCCAGACGGAGACCTAAAGAGAGAAATATATATATGTATATAGATTAAAAGTGGGTTCTGTATAATGGGATTATCAAGTAAAGCCATACAGTGATAATACGTGTAACGGATAAGGGAAATGGACCTCATCTGAATAAAAAGAGTCCTTCCCAGTGCAAATAAAATAAAAAGATTCCGCAACCCCAATCAATCGACCTAAGGTCGATGACTGGGTGGGGTCGGAACAGTGCATTCGCTATATCTTGTCGGTCAGTGAGTAACAACGACAGTTTGTAGACTCATTTGGTTCTGCATGTCAACCACTTCGCAGGATGCTGTTTGATGTCAAGATGAGCAGACCAATGAGTTATGAAGTTATCGATCTGACCTAAGACCTAGCGTGGGCACTTAATATGGCGTCCCTTCGTTGAGCATTTATACTAACTGAATAGGTGCTAACGGCCGAAGAAAACAGGACTACTGTCAAAAGCCTCTGGAGTAAAATGTATTACAGATTTGACAAAAAATGTAAGTAACGTTTACTTGCGACTAAAGGGTAACGGAATGTTTACTTACAGTCAAACTTAAAGTAGAAAGCTCTACTGGCGACTCGAGTGGAAAGCTCTACTCGGGAATATCACAAATGAATAGAAAGCTCTATCTTTGTGATTAAAGTAACGTTTACTTGCGACTAAAGGGTAACGGAATGTTTACTTACAGTCAAACTTAAAGTAGAAAGCTCTACAGTAGAAAGCTCTACACACGCGACTAGAAACCTAAAATAAAAGGCTTAAAATCACACTAGAGTGGAAAAGCTCTACTCGGGAATATCACACTTTAATAGAAAGCTCCATCTTTGTGATTAAAGCAAAATTTACTCACGACTAGAGGGTAACGTAATGTTTACTTACAGTCAAAAACCAAACGTAGAAGGTTCTACTCAAAGAAAGAATCACAATTAAAGTATATTTTTGTGATTGCAATAAAAGTTTACTCACGACTAAAGGGTAACGTAATGTTTATAGAGCTCTGGGGGGAGTTACAAGTGCAACATAATTTCGTGCTTCGTCCACAGGAATGCAGGCTAACTAGCCACAAGCTAACTGAATGCTGACTGGGTGGCTACCTAGCCTGGAGCTACATGAGCTAGCTAAAACGGCGCTCACTGGAATGCAGGCTAACTAGCCACAAGCTAACTGAATGCTAACTGGATGGCTACCTAGCCTGGGGCTACGTGAGCTAGCTAAAACGGCGCTCACTGGAATGCAGGCTAACTAGCCACAAGCTAACTAAATGCTAACTGGATGGCTACCTAGCCTGGGGCTACGTGAGCTAGCTAAAACGGCGCTCACTGGAATGCAGGCTAACTAGCCACAAGCTAACTAAATGCTAACTGGATGGCTACCTAGCCTGGGGCTACGTGAGCTAGCTAAAATGGCGCTCACTGGAATGCAGGCTGACTAGCCACAAGCTAGCTGAATGCTAGCTGGGTGGCTACCTGGCCTGGAGCTACGTGAGCTAGCTAAAATGGCGCTCACTGGAATGCAGGCTAACTAGCCACAAGCTAACTGAATGCTAACTGGATGGCTACCTAGCCTGGGGCTACGTGAGCTAGCTAAAACGGCGCTCACTGGAATGCAGGCTAACTAGCCACAAGCTAACTAAATGCTAACTGGATGGCTACCTGGCCTGGAGCTACGTGAGCTAGCTAAAACGGCGCTCACTGGAATGCAGGCTAACTAGCCACAAGCTAACTGAATGCTAACTGGATGGCTACCTAGCCTGGGGCTACGTGAGCTAGCTAAAACGGCACTCACTGGAATGCAGGCTAACTAGCCACAAGCTAACTAAATGCTAACTGGATGGCTACCTAGCCTGGGGCTACGTGAGCTAGCTAAAACGGCGCTCACTGGAATGCAGGCTAACTAGCCACAAACGAGCTAAATGCTAACTGGATGGCTACCTAGCCCGAGGCTACGTGACGCTAGCTAAAACGGCACGTTCACTGGAATACAGGCTAACAAGCCAAGAGTGAATTGATGGCTAACTAGCCAAGAGCTAACTAGCTCTCAACAGGCTAACAAGCCAAGAGTGAATTGATGGCTAACTAGCCAACCACAGGCTAACAAAGCCAGGAGCTGATTGATGGCTAACTAGCCAAGAGCTAACTAGCTCTCAACAGGCTAACAAGCCAAGAGTGAATTGATGGCTAACTAGCCAAGAGCTAACTAGCTCACAACAGGCTAACAAGCCAGTACTAACAGGAAGTGAACTGGCCCTAGCCAGACATAAGCTAACAGCTGGCTACCAAGCCAGAGCTAATGGAAGTGAACAGGATGTCTCACAATCATCCCCACATCACAGAGGACGATAAATTACCCTCGGATGATGGATTGGGAGCTTCTACACCCAGCAGGGGGTTAGACTACCCAGGAGAACGGGGAACACACCCAGAGTCCCCTGAGACGTTTGCGGAAAGTGAGGAATTCACGGAACCAAGCAAATCACAATACCCAGAGCTGCCGGCTGTACAGCAGGCAGTAATTGGCACAGGAGAGAAACCTTACAGCTGTGCCCAGTGTGGGAAGACCTTCAAGACGAAGGCAGAACTTAAACAACACCACCTGGTACACACAGAAAATAAACCTTACGGTTGCGCCCAGTGTGAGAAGGCCTTCAAGATGAAGGGAGAGCTTAAAATTCACTGTATGGTACACACAGGAGGGAGACCCTACGGCTGTGACCAGTGTGACATGAGCTTAAAGAGAAAGACAGCGCTTAAAGTTCACCACATGGTACACACACGAGAGAAACATTACTGCTGTGGCCAGTGTGGGAAGAGCTTCAAGACAAAGACATGTCTTAAACAACACCACGTGGTACACACAGGAGAGAAACCTTACAGCTGTGCCCAGTGTGGGAAGACCTTCAAGACGAAGGCAGAACTTAAACAACACCACATGGTACACACAGAAAATAAACATTACTGCTGTGGCCAGTGTGGGAAGAGCTTCAAGACAAAGACATGTCTTAAACTACACCACGTGGTACACACAGGAGAGAAACCTTACTGCTGTGGCCAGTGTGGAAAGACCTTCAAGAGGAAGGCAGAACTTAAACAACACCACATGGTGCACACACGAGAGAGACCTTACTGCTGTGACCAGTGTGGAAAGAACTTCAAGACGAAGACTCACCTTAAACGACATCATACGAAACACACAGGAGAGAAACCATACTACTGTGACCAGTGTTACATGAGCTTCAGGAACCAGCAAGGGCTTAAGAGACACAGACGGCGGAGGCAGCCATGCAAGGTGCCAACCTGCTTAACGGGGGCAGTAAGGGGTTATGTGTCTCGCTCAAGAACACTGCGACACACTATCATGGACGAGTTTGGAAATGGAAAAAACCAAGAGGACGATGTAGTCATTCTTCCTCTTTATGAGGCGCAAGGCTCCACCTCAAAACGAGTATCTCCCTCCACTGACATAGAGGCGTTCAACTCTCTAGACGAGTTCCTAAAGGCCAAGAATATCAATTATGAGCACTGTTCCATTTTCTATGGCCCAGAAGAGGAGGATGGCGACATTCAGATCAAGGATCAGAACCCGAGGCCACAGATGACACCTTCAGGTGAAACTGAGTCTGAGCCTGAACAGGATGGGGAACTAAATACCTCTGAAACTGAACACAGTTCTGATTACTCAACATATTGAGTAATAGCTCAAGAGAAGCTAGCACAAGGAGACGCTAGCTCACCAAAGGGGCTTCAATGGCCCAAATGATGGAAAGAGACATAAGAACCCCCGGTCAAGATCCAGGGAAAAACATGGGGGAGAAACTAACCCCAGAGCAGCAAGCGGAGATGAGGCCAAGGGAGCCTTAAAGACAAAGGCCAAGGGAGCTTTAAAGTCACTTAAACTTGAAGTAACATAATGCTTACTTAGAGTTTAACAGGCCGAGGGAGCCTTACAGTCACTTGAACTTGGAGTAACATAATGCTTACTTCGAGTCAAAACTGAAAACTACTTGCGACTAGCAGGCCGAGGGAACCTTAAAGTCCAAGGCCGAGGGAGCCTTAAAGTCACTTGAACTTGAAGTAACATAATGCTTACTTAGAGTCAGAACTTAAGTAGAAAAACTCTACGAGTCTATAGCATGATAACTAGCCATTGCTAGCAGGAGCTAATAGCAGGATAACTAGCCATTGCTAACAGAAGCTATTAGCAGGATAACGAGCCAGAAGCTAGCAGGAGCATAAGTCCTGCTACTGTGACGGAAGTGGAACCAGCGTAATCATACAGGCTGGTGTTATCAGCAGGAGCTGAGTCTACAAGAGGCTACATAGCCTGAATCTACAGCGGGCTAACTAGCCGGAGCTAATACCAGACATAACAGTAACTAACTACCCAGTCTGGACCGAGACAAGCACAACACAGGGTAGACCCCCTGTGCAAGAGGGAAGTGGACGGAAACAACAGTCCGAAAGGCCTGTGAACATTGTGCGCTGGTAAGGGGGACAAAACCTGAACCAGCAGTATAGCAGTATCTGAGAGCAGGACTGAAACTACTGGAGGAAGCGGGTGTAATGGCCCAATACTCTGTACCCTACCAGCCCAATACGAACGGGGTGGCAGAGAGAGCTGTACGCTATATGAAGGATCAGATGATCAAAGTGAATATGTTGCGATCCTGGAATGAACCGACCTCCTTCCTTAGGATACACCAAGGAGACCGACAGTACAGTGCGGACCGGAAGGATCAGAACCTGCCCTATTTCGGGCCAGGAGCATTCTTAGACGGGGGGGGAGGTCCCCCGGAGTCAGTGGACGACGCAGCGAATGGCAAGAAGGAATATACTGACTCAGGTCAGAACTCGGAAATGGAGGAAGACCGAGATAGGTCAAGCTCCAGAGCATCCTCAAGGTCCTCATCTAGACCTCCCAGACCTCCCAGACCTCCTAGACCTCCCAGACCTCCTAGACCTCCCAGACCTCCCAGACCTCCCAGACCTCCTAGACCGGACAGAGAGACATCGGCCTGGACCCAGGTTACAGGGCGACGAGAGCCCTGAATGGACCTGAAAGAGAGAAAAGAAATGAGTCCTCTGTGGACCGTATCTGTGATGTCCTGCGAGGCCTAAGGACAGGGTCACACGACCAGGCCAAACACACTTCAATAGAGGACTGCTGCTACAATTCTCGGGGACCCATGGGGTCGCCCGAGAAGTGACAATTCAACCTACCTCAAACTATGGGAGAGATCCAAGAGGTCAGAGGGGGTGACCCCAAGATGACCAAGATGACCAAGACGACAACAACCTGGGTGCATCGGCCGGGAACAACAGATGCAAGTCTTCCCGCCGGATACCAAGCCACGACGTGGCCCCTATCCTATCGAGCCGTCCAGCCAGGGAACAACAGATGCAAGTCTTACCGCCGGCTACCAGGGTAACAAGGTACCAAGATGGCAGAGGGGGTGTGGAGAGTCACAGCCACGTGACCCCGCAATCGCCATCTCGTCCCCCAGTACAGACGCTATTATGACAATGGAAAATGACCGACCAGGATGACAGAGAGGGTGTAAAGTGTCACAGCCAAATAATGACACTGGTTATAATGACATCCTGTTCTGTCTGTCAATTGTGGGATGTAAAAGGTTTAAACATATGTTTATTATATATGATTGGAGCTATGTATATGACCTGTATATTCTTTATACACTTTAAAACTAAACTCTGGTTGGAAGACAGTGATTGTGTGAATCTAACCTCTTCTGCTTAAGAATGAATTGCCTGTTCTGTTTGTGCAGGGAGGTAACTGAAAGAGGGGGGGAGGCCTCTGCCTCTGCCATGAGAGCATGCCATGAGAGCACAGAGCACAGAAGGCCTAGCCTGCCTGCATCTTTTACTACCTGTTACTTACTGGTCCGGCTGCTTTTTGCTGATAACGTGGCAGAAGCGAGGGGGCCCCAGGGAGATAAAGGCGGAGGCTGTGAAAGTTTAGAGGAGACACACGTTATGTGTGCCACAAATCAACAAGCGCCACCTGTGTTATAAACTTATACAGAGTCTTAAAACTATAGAGAGAATCTTAAAACTATATAACAATTAAATGTTAAATGTTTTGCTACAGTCAGAAATGTTGGTGTAAGAGGTGTATACATTTCTGCTGCATTAATTATATGTTTCATAATGCCATGCTTAAAATGAACTGTCAGTAGAGAATAATACTATATACTGTGTAAACTGTGTTTACTGGAGGAGGGCATCTCTGAAGATTCTCTGCTATAAACTCTGAGGAGTCTTGATAAGAATTCTCATAGATGGCCTCGCCCGGTACTGCCTGGTGGCCAGGTTAACCCTTTGTTTGTTCTGAATAAAGATGAAAAGTGGAGGGACTTTCTCATACTTAAAAAACTAGGTAACTGAGGGTAACGCAAGTAAAAGAAGGAGGGGAGTCCATCCTTACTACGTATTGTACGTTGGTTGGCTAGTGAAATGACATCCCTGTGACATCACTGTTTTTAGACCAATCGAAATATGATACAGGATCAATATAAAAATGACTGTTCCTCCTTTGAGAGCCAGGATTTTTGAGAGATTTTATGGAGATGACTGAGTTCTGATATATTGTGAGCAGAAACCTTTGTACTTATAAACATGAAACTGTGCCTTTAATGTAATCTTGTACTTTAAAAAAATAAAACACCCTTCTTTTTGAACACACCTTTTTGCATTCTTCTAACTGAAAGACGACGGGTAAGCATTGAAATGTTTTTGCATTGTAACTTTACCCATTGCTTCGTAATGTTCCTGATTTATGATGTAAAAACTTTAGAAGTGTGCCTTTAACCAGTCGGCAACCACACGGTCCCGTAATGTTCCTGATTTACGATGTAAAAACTTTAGAAGTGTGGCTTTATCCAGACGGAGACCTAAAGAGAGAAATATATATATGTATATAGATTAAAAGTGGGTTCTGTATAATGGGATTATCAAGTAAAGCCATACAGTGATAATACGTGTAACGGATAAGGGAAATGGACCTCATCTGAATAAAAAGAGTCCTTCCCAGTGCAAATAAAATAAAAAGATTCCGCAACCCCAATCAATCGACCTAAGGTCGATGACTGGGTGGGGTCGGAACAGTGCATTCGCTATATCTTGTCGGTCAGTGAGTAACAACGACAGTTTGTAGACTAATTTGGTTCTGCATGTCAACCACTTCGCAGGACGCTGTTTGATGTCAAGATGAGCAGACCAATGAGTTATGAAGTTATCGATCTGACCTAAGACCTAGCGTGGGCACTTAATACATAGTATACACCATATTATCAATTAAGCAATGCAAATTGAAATTTGGCCCTCTTATTACACATGTGATTCGGATATGGCGTGAAACACAGAAAAAATATTCTAACCAACATAAATGGCATAGCCATACTCCCCTATTCAATAACAATGCACTCCTTATTGGAAAACGACCTATCAGATACCCCAAATGGGAAAAGCAGGGCATACATACATTGGGAGATGTTTTCAACAAACAGGGTTTTTGTAGCTATCAAGATATACGTAACAAGTTTAACCTCACCAGTTCCACATATTATTTCTACGCACAGTTATTGAAATGTTTGAAGGCTCATGGAGTCCCATTAAAGATACCAATTGAGCACCCAGATATCACAAATTCTTCTATGAAAGAGAGACATCGAGAGGCTTTGTATCTGACTTTTATCATCACTTACTAACGTCTTCGTATGGAATCTTTCCCCTAGACTCAGTCTGGAGGAGGGATATACCAGACTTGGAAGTAGATTTTGATTGGCAAGAAGTCTGGGCAAACGTTCGAATTGCGTCACGCAACCCGGATCATCAACAAATGAATCTTAATTATATTCATAGGACATACCTGACTCCTATAAGATTGAACAGAATGGGACTTAGACAAGATTCTCTATGTTCCTTATGTACAAATGGTGATGAGGGTACATTTATGCATATGTATTGGGATTGCCCACCTGTTAAGATATTCTGGGAAGAAGTGACCCTGCAATTATCAGAATTTTTATTTCTGAACATACCTGTACAGCCCTCTGTATTGCTGTTGAATGATGTTTCTCAGTTTGCAGCCTCTATACAGCTAAAGAGACTAGTTTTGTCCGGTCTCACAGCAGCTAAAAAGCTGATAGCATCACGATGGATTCAACCGGATAAAATGTACCGGAAGGTATGGGTTCTTAACTATCTCGATGTGATTTATCTAGAGATATCTACAGCAAGAATTGTAGGTGTCAGTGAAACCAGCATTGCAATCTGGTTAGAAGTGGTGGAGAGAATAAAGGCTAGCATATGAATTGTAATTCCTGCTTAGAAACTAATGAAAATGGATGGATTATCCAAGTGGGGGTCCTGGGGGGAAGAGCGAGCAAGAGCATATGTATGTATTGGATTGGATTGCAAGTATTAGGTATATATCTCGTAAACTACATTTATATTGATTCAAATAGAATGTATAGTCCTGTAATTTACTTTGGATATTTACTGTTGATGCTCGTGTGCCTAATTTTATGTCATGTAAAAAAAAAAGAGAAATTCTTCCAAAAATACCGTCTAGAATATAAGTATGTTTTTATCGTTTTCTGCAGTAATTCATAGAACGTGAGTTATAGGCATAAACGCATATATAGATTATCAACTGCCGTTTATTGCCGATACACGCTATATTAAAAAATTCAACAGTACATGATCGTATACGTTATGATTCATCATGCGCGGATGAAAGGGGGGGGGGGGGTCGTTTATAATTCTGTGATCGTCAGTAAATGCTTTATGTAGTATGGGTGATATATTGATCAGAGCAGTTTGCAGTGAAAAGAATAAACAATCAAGCTGAAAGTAACGTTACTGTCCTCTTACCGTTCGCCGATGAGACTGGAGGAAAAAGATCCCACTTATTTGACGTCGATCGACTAGATCCATTTCCGTTTTGTATGGCGCAATAAACGCCCAAATCATATTGATTATTGAGTTATGGCAGCGATCCATATGTACATTGTGTGTGTCTATAGTCCCGCAACGAGATGTGACTGCCGGATGGATTTCCCAGATGCACCGAGATCACCAGATCCACTTCCGGTTGTAACTCGCCCGATCATCCACCAGGCGGCGGTATTGAGGCGTTGCACTGTTGTGCAGAGTCCCACTGTATCAGCAGAGGCTGGGTGGCGGAATTATGAATGCCATGGCGAAAAAATGAAATATGATCTCAATAACGTGTTCTGGCAGAATTAGCATGGCCAGCAAACCCGTCGTAAGCCGTATTTGGCGGTCAATGTGTTAAGGGGATGCAGACCAAAGAAAGACTTTCGTCTTGTTTACATCAGGGTCCCCCATTTTCAATTAATTATATGACATACATGCAGGGCTTGACATTGGCACCTGCCCACCCGCCAGATGTGGGTAGAATTCCCCTGTGGCATGTACCTCTGTCATTCTACCCACCACAGTGGCTAGTGGTCTGTGTCTGTCTGTCTGTGTGTATGTGTGTGTGTTTATGTGTGTGTGTTTAGCGTTTTTTCTCCCTGGCCATGTGCATTCTAAAAAAAATTAAATCTCTGCCTTTGATTGGCTATATCACGTTCATTATGCAAAGACCAGCCCTGATCAGCCTCTGATTGGCTGAATGACGAAATAAACAAAAAAGCCATGTGAAACCTGAAACCTCTCTTCAAAGTTATTTTCACACTGAGTCCCGTCGTCGCCAATACATATAAGCTGGCCGGCTCGTTGAACACAGCTGCCTACAACCATCCTTACAGACAGTACTGGCAAGTATTTTCATATCTTAACCAGCGTTGCAACTTGCAAGACGCTTATAATGAAACGTTCCATCAATTGATTCAACCTAGAACCTGCGCTCTCTCTCTCTCTCTCTCTCTCTCTCTCTCTCTCTCTCTCTCTCTCTCTCTCTCTCTCTCTCTCTCTGATTGATTGATTGAATGAAAACTTTATTAACAGATTGCAAAATGGGTACAGTACAGCTCAATACATACAATTGTTAAGGGGATGCAGACCAGAGAAATACTTTCGTCTTGTTTACATCAGGGTCCCCCATTTTCAATTCATCATAACATATATGACACACACGACATACAGATAGACAGTACTGCTACATCTATACATTTATGACATACCAGATTTGCAAATACAGTACTGTTTGTGATACAAAAAGTGTCCAGAAAAGAGTGTATATACATTTGACATAGAAACTGTACGTTGGAGGAGGTCTCTCATTCATCACGGTGGTGAAAAAGGTTAGTCTGGAGCCCATTTTCACATGACCATTTTAATAATCACATTATTACCATTGTTGGGTTATGATCGGCGTGTGTGGGGATTTTTGGCTGGTGAAAATGCTGAGTGGCTAGTGACTTTGGAAAACCACTAGCCTCAGTGGCTAGTGAGCCAAAAAGTTAATGTCAAGCCCTGCATACATGACATACAGATAGACCAGTGGAGGTTTCTCTATGACAACACGTGAAACACAAATTCACTCATAATTTCATAATTTTTTTATTATAAATGTTTTCCTCTGTAAAAAAGATGCCAGTGAATTTTTTATTTTTCAAAAATGGCCAAAATTGACAGCTCTGAGCAGGCCTGCACTGCAGTATTGCCTGCAGTAATTATTCGTGAAGAAAACTTCACAGGTGTGACCCATTGTTAAATAAATAATAAATAACAGCGAATCAAAATAGGCTATTAACTTCATCTAAGCACGGTCTGTGCAGTTAAACTCTTGCCATTGAATGGAGGGTTGATTGATTGACAGCCCTTGACATCCAATACACGGAGGTTGAATATGATTGGCAGCCTTGCAAATCCAATCAGAGATTGCTGCATTGCAAAGTCAAAACGGGTCCAGCTGCATGTCCGGAGGATAGGTTTAGCTTGGGCCAATCTCAAGTTTCTCAAGTTTCTTTATTAGTTGTCATACAGAAGTACAGAATACTTTTATACAAAATGTAACATAAAGAAGCATTTTGTATAAAAGTATTCTGTACTTCTGTATGACAACTAATAAAGAAACTTGAGAAACTTGAGATTGGCCCGAGCTAAACCTATCCTCCGGACATACAGCTGGACCCGTTTTGACTATGTGAAAGTTGAGGCTATGAGAAAGTTGTTGTTTAGTAGTTAGTAAGATGTACAGCTATAACAAGTCAAGTCAGGCTAAATTAAACTTTGCGCCAACATTAGGACCGAAGTATAAACCAGCAACTGAGCAACATGAAGAAGTGGACTTATGCATCTGGATCAGAAAAAACGTTGTGGATGAAAAAGTAAGTAGGCTACAGTGCTTGTATGCTAACAGTAGCTAGCCAGCTTAGCCTACATCACAATGATAATCACCAAGCTAACTTACTGTACACTCTGTAGGGCTGGGCAATTAATCGAAACAGAATTGCGATATCGATTCATAGACCTATGCAATCTCATTTCTAAGTTATGACTATTTTCTTTTATTACATTTTTTTTTTTAAACTTTTTAAATTATTTTATCTGGGTTGAACATGCTTTGTGGAACTCCCTCTGGTGTTGTGGTCGTGGTATTCACTGACCTTTGGGAAGTATTTCGACATGCACATGGGTATCTTAGTGGTGTAGTGTATCTTGTAGACCAGGCCCATTGCAAGTTGCTGTACTCTGTCGTCTACTCTAAGCCATCCTAGGTTGTCAAAGTGGACAGGGGTGAGGTGGGTTTTAGGAGTAAGGTCAAGCAGTAGTCTGACCAGTTTGTTTTGTGATGTTTGTAATCTTGTTTTTAGTGCCTTTGAGGTGCTTTGGTACCATGAGGTGCAAGCATAGTCGTAGTACCCTTGAATGAGTGCTCCTGTTAGAGTCTTCAAGGTATTCTTGTTTACCAGAGAGGAGATCCGGTACAGGAATCTAGTTCGTTGGTTGACTTAGTTTTATTACATTGGATCCCATTTTGTCACAGGAAAGATTTGCCTCTATAGGATGGAACCCAGGTAGGTAATTTCATCTTTCCTTTTAAGATAAGATAAGATATTCCTTTATTGATCCCCTTGGGGAAATTCAGGCATCATAGCAGCATGGGGGAAGGGGGGGGGGGTACAGGTAGTGAAAACAACACAAGCAGTGTAAACAAATAGGTCAATATAATTTACTATCTAACTAACTGAAATATACATTATTCATTCACAGTATCACAGTATCCACATAAGGTGCAGTATGCATAAGGTAGTGTTATTGTCCTACTTGGGTTCCTATTAGTTCTAGGTCGATGTCTGGCAGCAGTCGCTGCCCACTGTTGTGGAGCCTGATGGCCACTGGTATGAAGGACTGTCCGAGGCGGTTAGTTGAGTGTCGGGGGGGTATGAGTCTGTGGCTTCCTTGTCACCTTCACCTAATATGTTTTGATCTGGTCAGGTGCGCTGTCACCTAAAATGTTTTGATCTGATCAGGTGCGCTGTCAACTAATATGTTTTGATCTGGTCAGGTGCGCTGTCACCTAATATGATTTCATCTGGTCAGGTGCGCTGTCACCTAATATGATTTCATCTGGTCAGGTGCGCTGTCACCTAATATGTTTTCATCTGGTCAGGTCCGCTGTCACCTAATGTTAATATGTTTTCATCTGTGTCCACTGACCACTGACACACAGTGGGGGATGTTTTAAAAATATTATTTAATATATAATATAATATAATAATTTGTGCTTCACCTAAAAATTTTGTCAGCAGCCTCCACTGAGATAGACAGTACTGCTACATCTATACATTTATGACATACCAGATTTACAACTATAGTACTGTTTGTGATCCAAAAAGAGTTTAAGAAAAAGAGAGTATTGTAGCGACCCTGGGATTTGGGTGATTGGTCAGCCGAGCTGACACTCTGCACTCTACCAACCTGGGGCTGGCAGGGGACGCTGTTGGTCGCACGGGCCAGGGGTTTGGTAGAGGGGAGGGGGCATGGGCTGACCTGGAAAAGGTATAGAAGGGTGTGGCACTTAGGGTGCGGGCTCTTGAGGCATGGGAAGCTATAGGGATGAGTCACTTGTACCGCAGCCACATCTGCCTCGAAGTAAAGTGAGAACTAACATCTAACTCGAGAGTCGTCAATAACGAACAACGACAAAGAGGGTTCGTTACATTGGTGTCAGAAGTAAAAAGAAAAAAAAAAGTGGAGAGAGAAAGGAGAAGACGCTTCGTTCGCCGTCAGAAGGAGTTCGCCGGAGGTGTGCATTAGCTTAGCGTAGCCTAGTTTAGCTGCAGTTAGCGGCTAGCTTGGCGCAGTGGCATGGATGTATGTGGCTGGTCGAAAGTGGAGAGAGAGAAAGGAGAGGATGGCGAGGAAGATGGAACGTGCGGGTGGTCAGGAGACATGGACGAGGACATTGAGAGCCATGACGAGGCAAGAGGGTTCCACGGAGGCTTTGCAGGGTTCCGTTTCCCGCCGGTCGGGGGTCAAGGGTGACCGGGATGTGAACAACATAGTGGCTGGACCCCGGGGAGCCACTGTGGGGGTTGGCCGAGGACATTGGGGGCCTGGCCCGGCGGGCGTGAGGACATATGTCCACTTGTCCAGTGTGTCGAGCACATAGCTAACTGTATGTCGTGTACAGAGCCGTGGTCGAATCGTCTTTTGCCGACCCCTAGGTTATTGTAGTAGGCTATGATGTGTTCTACCCCAAAATGCCCTGAGTGGGAGGGTAGTTTATTTACCAGTGTTGTGGCTATGTTTGTGAAGAAAAATGTTAAGTAATTGGCCACATCCAGCTTGTCTTGACTTGATTGTTGTATTAGAAACAGCTGTGATATGTTTGCGCTGCTCGTCAAGCAGACAGTATGTGAATTGACTTTGATGGTGAAAGAACTGAACTGAACTAGAAATTGTAAAACTAATAGGAAATAAAATAACTGAAGATTTGATTAAAAAGAAAAGCAACAACTGGACATTCCCTGTTTCATCTTTGTAATAGTCACTTTGCATATCGTATAACGTTTATATTTTTAGGCATATAAGGATAGCAGCCTTAGGGGTAGTATGTGCTGTAGGCTTAGAATCAACAATTAGTTGCAATGAAACACAGTATAATATAGAGCAATATGTACTGTAAAGTGCAAACAATGTGCAATGGTAAGAACAATCTACACAAGCTGTGGGCTATATACACAGGATATACAGTGAGGTGCAGTGGGCTATGTAAATAGAATATAGTGCAATGGTATGCTCAGTGCAATGTACTACAGCTCTAAGCTATAATAGGGATATGTGTCTGTCTGTTTAAATTGTCTGTGTCAAAGCAAGACAGACGTTAATCCGTCTAGAACGTGCTTTGTTTTTCTACATTCATAACCAAGGCTCTTTTAAGAGCCACCGCCATAATCACGAAAAATACATTCCATTAACTAATTCATTCGACATGCTTTTTCCCCCACCTACCCAACCTCCTCTAATGTAGTTTCTTCCCCCACAAATGTATATACTCTTTTTAGAAACTTATATATTATTCAGTATTTATATATTGTATAGGCTACTACATTATTCTGTATTTTTCTCAAAACGAAATACAGTAGAGATGTCTGTCAATAATCAATCCAACATAATAATAATAATAATAATAATAATAATAATAATAATAATAATAATAATAATAATAATAATAATAATAATAATAATAATAATAATAATAATAATAATAATAATAATAATAATAATAATAATAATAATAATAATAATAATAATAATAATAATAATAATAATAATAATAATAATAATAATAATAATAATAATAATAATAATAATAATAATAATTGTATTGCTTACATACACACACATAGAGGAAGACAATACCAATTTCCAAGTTCGGGAGGTCAAACTCAAAGACATGTGCATGCCTACACTGGCTCCCGGTAAAAAAAACGAATACATTTCAAAATCCTCATGTTCACATACAAAGCCATAAACGGTCTCGCCCCAGCCTACATAACAGAACTCCTGGCCCAATCAACCAGCTCCAGATCCCTCCGTTCAAACAATCAAATCTGCCTAAAAAAACCCCATACAAGACTGGTGACAAGACTGGTGACGAAGGGAAACCGGGATTTCGCAGTCGCAGCACTTTTTTTGTTACAGTTTTGGTGACTAAATGGCAGCTTTATGTGTGTAACGTTCTGGGTTCTCTGGTCTTGTTAGACCTGAGAATCCGGCTACCATTCTGATATCTGTCACTTTCTCTCTGTAATTGCCTTATTGACTGTCACCTGTGATTGGCTGTCACTCTTGTCCTCCTCCTTCCTCGTCGGCTCTTCACACTTCTCAGAACCAGTATGCGACGGTACCAGGACAAGTGCTGCTGTAACTTGTTCCCTGTCTGTATTCTCTTATTTAGTTTATATTGTTTTGCTGTCTCTCAGTTGACGCCCTGCGTCTTTCTGTTTACCTTGCTGTTCTGGAGTTTCCTATTAAAGAGGATACTCATTGTGAAGAGCAATACCACCTCTCCGTCTCCTTATTTGCCACCACAACTGGAACTCCAATCTCTTACCTCGTAACAGAAGAGCCGACAAAGATGAGTTCCATGGAGGCAATCTGGGCGGAACTCCAGGAGCAGAAAGACAGCCTTAGAGTCGTGACCGAGCGCCAGATGGAGGTGGGCACTGGGCACTGAGCTGGGTCGCCTGGGCAGTATGTCCATTACAGGGGCGAAAATCTGATATCAACTTTGGGGGGGACAATTACATTACATTTTCTCAAGAGCAATTCCTGGGGGGGACACCAAAAGTAGTGCTGTAACACATAGCCTACTACGTTGTAATATGTTAAATGTATATTGAGGAACAGAGTTGTTTTGTATGTTAGAAGAGACTTTTAAGTTTAAGTCAAGCACTTTGATATATGTTATGTTTAAGTCAAGCACTTTGATATGTTATGTTGACTGTTTAAACAAATCGTGGTATAGTCACCAGTTTAAGTTTGAGAGTGGCAACAATCGATGGCATTGTCCCATTATGTTCAAAATAAATGTTAAGAATTTATTCTTAATTGCTTGCCTGGGTAAATAAAGGTTAAATAAATATGTCCATATTTTACAAGTCTAAAAAATAGAGAACATTTCACAATGTTGCCAAACAAAAACTCAACAAACATACCTGAGACTCCCTGTCTCTGCCAGTCTGTTCCTGTCTTCTGTATCTGTCCCCAGCTCTGCTGTCAGTGTCTGTGTACCATTTCTTGCCTGCTCTGCCTAATGACATCATTATCAAATGATTTGAGCATTTCACCTCTTTCGTATGAACATTTTTCAACCTCTGTATAGTTGGGTCAAGAACCAAAATTCCGTGACCATTCTCTGGCTAAGATGTTTTGATGATTGATTTGACTTCTATGGACCTTTTATCAAATATTTAGCCCCCGTGTCCCTCCCAAAAATCCCGGCATTTTTTGTCAGATCCAAAATACCTGCTGACGCCATCTTGAAAAATTTACTTTTGATCCAGAGCACCTAGAATCATGTATGAACACACTTTTTTGTGTAAGTCAACCATGACAATTCCAATTGTGACATCAGTTTGACTCAATTTGACCCAGAAATCCAAGATGGCCACCATCTAGTAGAGCGAAAATTTAACTTTTAATGTCAAAACCAATTTTACCATGGTACTGCTGTACTTTAAACAAACTACCTTCATAAGGATCTCAGCAAAATAATTTATGAATGTACAGTATGACAAGATAACTAATTATACTTCAAAATACGCTCTCTTAAATAGCTGTAACTTGAACAGGTTAACAATGAAACCACTTTAAACATGTCATGATCAGTCCGAATCAGAGCATTCTGCCTCACTAGATTCTGAATCATCAGATTCCAATGAATCACCACTCCTCCTCCATACATCATCATCTCCCTTCTCATCATCATCCTCCTCACTCTCCTCTTCCTCACTTTCTTCAGCTGGCCCTGGTGCAGGTAGATGTGTTGGGAGAGCAGGTCGTGTGTGGCAGACAGGGCGACAGCGACCACCCACCAGCTCCCAGCCATGTTCGAGTGGCGAAGGGTGTCGCTTCAGGGAGGGGTGGCGCACTACTAGATATGCCAAGTAGTTGGCACGGAGGCAGTGTTGGCGTAGGCTATCTGCATCTGGAGGGAGATGGATAAATGATTTGTTCTTCATACTCTTCCACTTTGTGGCACGGGCCTCAGCCATGGTGCTACTCTTCTTGTCGCCATAAATAACATGTTGTGTGAACTCGAACAGCTCCTCTAGCACCTCCTCCTCAAGGTCAAGGCTATCTCCACACCGCGAGAGCAGCCATCGTGCCATAGGGCTCTTTGCCACCTTGTCATACACTGACGACTTACCCTTGCCATAGAAGCCTGAGTTGGCATCACAGCCTGTAATACAGTGTAGCTGCACAATACAATCTGCCATCTCCTCAGTAACCAGGCCACGGCAGAAGACTGTGTCCTGCTTTCTCTTGATACAGAGCATACCGGGCAGCTGTTGAGAGATGACCGCTGCCGTGACATAGGCAACGGTGTCGGCTGCATCAATGACAACAGGGCCACTGTAGCCTGACTCACGTAGAACTGTGTAAGCTGAGAAGAGGATGGTGTCAGCCTTAGACTGGTCAAAGCTGTAGTTCTGCATTGGTTGCTGGGTTGACAAGTTGGTGCAGTGGGAGCCAACAGAGTAGATGATCTCTGTATCTACACCCTTTGCAACAAGGTCAGTCAGATAGCTGCATATTACTTTTTGTAGCAGTGTTTTGAACTCTCTGGCAGAGGGGAAGGGGTCGCCCAGCTTCATGTAGGTGTTGGGGACATGTATCTTACCTTGTACCCGCAGGTCTCACTCATCATCTTTAGTTAAGTATGCTGCATCGTACGGGTCATTTACACAGAAAATACGGTCAGCATCACCATGGCGGGCCACCATAGTCCAACCACTTGTATGGGGTGCCGTCTTGTGTCTGCCGATCTTCTGCTGATGGGGTTGCCATCCTCCAGATCATGCCCATGTCGACAAGAGCGGTGTAGGGTTATTGCAGATCTACAGATTGGAGAGAGAGCTTCTGAATGAGCTTGCTCTTCTGTGTCTACCTATATGTGCCATTGGAGTTGCATAAGGCCACACATTCCTCGACAACACGATGTTCCAGCAACTCGGAGAGATTCACAAGTTGACTGACCTCAACCAGGTCAATCACTGCCTTGAGAGCACTCCGCTCCATCTCAGCAGCTCTTGCTTTGAGTTCCTCCCCGGGCTTCTCCATGCAGGGCCGCTTGGCAAATGTCAAGCGTTTGCTCAGAGGGACAGGTGCATGGAGGCAGGTTTTCTTACTGAACACCCGGTATCGCAAGAAGCTGGTCAACTTCTCCTCTCCCACAGCATGGGGTGAGTTGAAATCCGCAATGAGTTAATCGGAGGCAGGCATGGCTGACTGTAGGGTGCGGAGGGTGGGTGAGGCTGGATCAAATGGGAAGGAATCAAACTCATGCATGCATGCGACCAGGTCCTGCACGCGCTGCTCATCTTCTCTCATCCTTTTCGAACCACATTCTATGTGCTTCCTCTTGGCTTTTTTTTTTTTGGTCAGGGCATTGTGAGCCACCCGGATCTTGGCCAAATTGTTTACATTTCTGGAGTGCACCAGCAGCTGCTTCTCATTCTGGAGGATGGAGAGCCAGCCAGACTTCATTTTGCTGCCCTTGTTCATTGTACACTCAATCCACATGTCCCAGGCCATGATGGAGTAGGGGTTTCCTGTGATGGACTGAGTGAAGTCAGTACGAAGGAAGGCGACCTGATCAGCAGGGAGAGCTGTCAGCATTGCCCAGAAGTCAGACAGCCACCTTCCATCAGTGCCTGTGACACAATCTTGACATCTTATGCACGCATGCTCAACCTGGATGTTTGCCTCATAGTCCTGTACAAGACATTCTAAACGTTGCAGAAACATCCAGTTACAGCGGTGTGCAGTACCCCCTCCTGTCAAGGTGTCATTGAGAAAGTCGTCATTGTCAATGATACTGATGCTTGGTTCTCCCTCAGCGATCCCGCCAGGACACACCGAACACCGCTCAAGGTCATGCATGGTCCAGACATCACGCAGGAGAAGCACATTCTGGTAGCTTATCCCCATGCCCAGCCCAGTAAGAGTTAACAAGCTCCTTGTTTCGAGTCATCCCATGAAGGGTGACAGTGGCATTGATGGCGGTTGTGGTAGGTCGCTTTATGACGTACTGTGTTATGAGAGAGGTGAGAGAGTGTGTGCTTGGAGTCAGATCTACCCCCTTCTTCCCCCACAAAGCAGATAGCAGCTGCACCTTGAGAGGCGAAAGGTCTTCCTCCTCTTCTAGCTCCTCGACCCTCGGTGGCCATGGGACAAGTTTGACTGACTTGATGTCATCCCTGAGCCGCTCAGCCACATTACGTACCAGTTGCTCACTGCTGACACAGATGGAGGAGAGTGCTGCTTCGACATATGAACCACCCCCAGACGTATCATAGACTAGATCGCTATGGCTCCTCTGAGGACGGGAGAGGAAGCCGATCTTGCTCTCAAACTCCCGGGTCAGGATGTCTTTGATGTAGGATGACTTGACCCTGGATGTTGGGAATCCATACAGAGAAATTATAGAGCTGTAGTCTTGGAGGAGACTCTGTAGTGATCTTAGCTCATGTTCCTCAAAAGATAACTGTTCTGATGTGGTCAAAGAAGATAGTCTGAGCCTCACGGAGAGTGACATTGTGCATGTGTGGGAGTTTGTCATCTTCACTCATTTTCTGGTAATTACGCACATATTTCAACCAGCATTTGAGGTGATATCTGATTTCAAGTGCATAGGGCTGATCAGCTGCATAATCAATCCGACAGTTGATTCTGTCTCACATTCTCTGATCTTCCAGGGCCACCGTGTGGCTCTTGAAAGCTGCCCATGCGTGATCGTACGAAATCAGTACCAGCTTTGATTCTGGGTGCTTGGACGACTCTGTCTTACAGCACCACACATTTGGTTTTATCATGTATCAGCCCAAGACTCTATCTCAGCCGCTTGGCAGCTGGAGCCGCAGCTGGGGAACAAACATCAGACATAGACAAAGACTCAGATTGGCCTTCATCAACCTCTCGTCTTTTCATAGTTTCATAGTTTCGCAATTATGCCACATCAATGTGGAACGCCCTACCCAAAGCTGTAAAGGAATGTGAATCACTACCCACTTTCAAAAACACTCTCAAAGAACACCTACGGGAGACTGCAATTCGAAACTGGCCCCTGCAAATGTCCTAACCCAACCCCATCCAATGTACAGTAAATGACCAAGTGTGGCTTTGTCAATATTCCAATGTACAGTGTACACTATATTAGCTAACTAGTTGTTGTTGCTAGCTAGCTAACTAGCTATTGGGAAAGTTGGTAGCACCAGTGCTATCAGTGGAAAGGTTAGTCTGAAGCCCTGCCCAAACACCAAATCTTACCTTCCCATTCAAAAGTA
The DNA here is from genome assembly GCF_963971535.1 of Notolepis coatsorum. Lineage (NCBI taxonomy): Eukaryota > Metazoa > Chordata > Actinopteri > Aulopiformes > Paralepididae > Notolepis > Notolepis coatsorum. The sequence goes on from NC_140175.1 coordinate 73,452,577, forward strand.
ACATTTTTGCTCTAGAGCGCTATATAAATCCAAGCCATTATTATTATTATTACTGTCTCTATCTACATTTTGCTCTACTGGATGGTGGCCATCTTGGATTTCTGTGTCAAATTGATGTCATAGAGTCAAACTGATGTCAGAATTGGAATCGTCATGATTGACTTACACAAAAAAGTGTATTCATACATGATTATAGGTGCTCTGGATCAAAAGTTAATTTTTCAAGATGGCGTCAGCAGGTATTTTGGATTTGGCCACCTGACAAAAAATGCCGGGATTTTTGGGAGGGACACAGGGGCTAAATATTTTATAAAAGGTCCATAGAAGTCAAAATCAATCATCAAAACATTCTAGTCTTTGAGATATTAGGCTACTAGGGTTATAACTTTGCGTTTTGGTGTACTGAAATAGGCTCTGATGTCGGTCTTTTTTCTGCCATGTTCTACCTGACTGGCTGGCAAGACACACACACACACACACACACACACACACACACACACACACACACACACACACACACACACAACACACACACACACACACACACACACACACACACACACACACACACACACACACACACACACACACACACACACAGTGTGCAGGTTATTTACAGTAGGAGATGGGCTTCTATCATACTATCTTCTATTATTCTATAATGGGCTTCGATCTACCAGGTAGCTAGCTAGTGAAACACTGGTTGGTGTTACTAGCAGCTAGCAACGTCAGCTAACCGCTAGCTAAGATAAAGAGTGACCTGTAATTCAATGCTGCGAAAAATAAGAGAAGGTGGTGATTATAAATGTGTTTTATTGTATTGAGTAGTAGAAGTAAAGACATGTCTAACATATCCTTTGTTTGAACAACTTACTGGAAAGGTCTGCCGCGGTGATACGCACTGAGCCTACCTGCATCTCATGCACCACTGACTGCGTGCTGGGGGTGGGACTCGGGAGGCAGTTGAACAAACCATTGTGAAGGAAATGCGGGGGGTCGCAATCTTTGGAAACTTAAAAACTCGCTATTAAGTGTCTATAATCAGCACAAGTTCTTTCATTGCGTGTTATTTATTCTATTGAATTACATAGTTATGTTTACAGTGATATATTGGGGGGGACATATCATATCTTTCTCAGGGTGGGGGGGACATGTCCCCCCTGTCTCCCATTGTATTTCCGCGCCTGGTTTCCGCTCTCGCCAGGCGGCTGCCGGGGCGATGTCAGCAGGAGTACACGCCGGAGGATTCGTCTTCCAGTGGCGAGAGGGCGCGGACGCATCCCGTGTTCCAGGAAGAGGTTTGGGAGCCACGGCTGGTGCCGCCTGGACGCTACGGAGGAGCCCCGGAGGGCTGTGGGGAGTTTGTCACCCAGTGTTCACTTGTGTTCCAACTTCAGCCACGCTCCTTCCCCACCGCCACGTCCTGAGTGGCCTACGTCATTACTCTCCTCACCAGTCGGGCCCTCTCCTGGGCTACTGCAGAATGGGAGAGTGGGTCGGAAATCTGCCACAATGCGGACGCCTTTACCGGGGAGTTAAGAAGAATATTCGACACTTCCAGAGTAATTTCGATTTACAAAGCCGGTGGGCGGCTTACCGCTTGCCGGCAGGGCCTCCGCACTGTGGCAGATTACGCCATTGATTTTCGCATTTTGGCCCGGGAGGTGGCCTGGCCCGAGATTCCCTGCTGTGTCCTGTTTGTCCAGGGGCTCTCGGTTCGAATGAAAGACGAGCTGTCCGTTCGCGATTTGCCGGAGCGGCTGGATGGCATCATTAATCTGGCCATCAGAATGGACAATCGTCACCGGGAGAGGGAACGTGAGAGACGAACAGCGTCTCAGGTACGATTCCCTTCTTCTTCCGGTGTCGATCTCATCAGATTTGTCCGTCTACATCCCCTGCCGGCGCTGGGTTCTTTTTTGTAGCAAAGAAGGACGGTACCCAGCGACCATGCATTGATTATAGGGGATTGAACAATGTTTCCATTAAGAACTGTTACCCTCTGCCTCTCATGGACACCGCCTTTGAGTGCTTACAGGGGGCACAGGTCTTTTCTAAACTTGACTTACGTAATGCATACAACTTGGTCAGGATTAGAGAGGGAGACGAGTGGAAGACTGCATTTAATACGCCCAATGGGCATTATGAGTATTTAGTCATGCCTTTTGGTTTCGCTAATGCTCCAGCAGTCGCTGCAGGATTTAATTGGGGTGTCAGTTTTTGTTTACTTAGATGACATCCTAATTTTTTCTCGCGATATGGTGCAACACCAACTGCATGTTTGTGAGGTGCTACAACATCTCCTTAAGCATCAGCTATTTGTTAAGGCAGAGAAGTGTGTGTTTCACACTGACACCGCTTCCTTCCTGGGCTTTGTGTTGACGAAGGGTGATCTTCGCATGGATCCAGCCAAGGTGAGGGCAGTCTTGGATTGGCCACGGCCTTCGTCGCTCAAGGAGTTACAACGGTTTTTGGGCTTTGCAATTTTAGCGCCTTAGCCAATCCTTTAACAGCTCTCACTAAGTCCTCTCTCCCTGGCTTTGAATGGTCGCCTAGGGCAGAGTCGGCCTTCTGCGACCTCAAAAGTCGATTGACCTCCGCCCCTGTACTGATCCACCATGATGCAGAGACTCCGTTCATAGTGGAGGTGGATGCCTCTGACATCGCGGTGGGGGGAGGGTGATCTCTCAGAGATGTTTAAAGGATGGTAAAGTGCATCCTTGCGTTTTTTTTTTACGCCGGCTGTCTTCGGCCGAGTGTAACTACGATGTGGGTAATCGGGAGTTGTTGGCAATCAAGTTGGCACTGGAGGAATGGAGACATTGGTTAGAGGGGGTGGCACATCCTTTCATTGTTTGGACTGATCATAAGAACTTGGCTTACATCCAAGGGGCTAAACGCCTTAACGCTCGCCAGGCCAGGTGGGCGTTATTCTTCACTCTATTTCAATTTTCCATCTCCTATCGGCCCGGTTCCAAGAACGTCAAACCTGACGCTCTGTCACGCCAGTTTGACCTTCCGGGCTGGGAGGAGAAGCCCCACCCTATTATTCCACAGGCCTTGATTTTGGCACCTGTGTCATGGGGCATAGATAGGGTGGTAAGATCGGCTCTGACACGGGAGCCCGATCCCGATGGGGGTCCTCCGGGGCGGATGTATGTGCCCAAGGCTGCACGCTCACGCCTGCTGCAGTGGGCACATACATCCTCTCTCACCGGCCACCCTGGGGCCGCCAGAACCCTGGAGTTTATCCGTAGGAGGTTCTGGTGGCCAACAGAGGAGGGGGATACACGCTCCTTTGTGGCGGCCTGCCCGGTGTGCGAGCGCAGTAAGACCTCTCGCCGTGCGCCAGCGGGTCTCCTCCGGCCGCTTCCTATTCCCAAACGTCCCTGGTCGCACATATCCCTGGATTTTATTTCTGGCCTTCCCCTGTAGGATGGGTTCACTACCATCTTGGTGGTAGTGGACCGATTCTCCAAGGCGGCTCACTTCATTCCCCTTCCCAAGCTTCCCTCGGCCCGAGAGATGGCTGACCTGGTGGTGCAGCACGTCTTTCGGGTCCACAGGCTTTCGGGTGTCCGGCGACGTGGAGTAGAAGGTTGGCCTGGGCTGAGTATGCACATAATACCCTCCTTTCCTCCTCTACTGGTATGTCTCCCTTTCAGTGTCAATATGGTTTTCAACCTCCTCTGTTCCCCGAACAGGAGCAGGAGGCTGAGGTGCCATCGGCCCAGGCACATGTGGCTCGCTGTGGCAGTACGTGGAACAGGGTGCGGGTGGCGCTGCAGAAGGCCTCTGTTAAGGCTCAGCGGCAGGCTAACTGCAAGCGTCGTCCGGCTCCGGTTTTCCATCCTGGGCAGCGGGTTTGGCTTTCCACCCGTGATCTCCCTCCGGGTGGAATCCAGGAAGCTGGCTCCTTGCTTCATAGGCCCCTTTAAAGTGGTTCGTCGGGTGAACCCTGTGGCTTACAGGCTGCGGCCACGCTAGCTTCCTCCTCTCCTCAGCAAGCAGCTAGCAGTGTTAGCACTTGGTTCGCTAGCAGAGCCACTTAGCCAGTTAGCTGAAACTAGCAACATTAGCACCAGTGGAATTCAGCGATTCCATACAGAAAACAGTCAACACCGCGTTTTCACTTCCCTTTAGTTGACTGCGTCCTCCGATGTACAGCGTTGTGTATCTCCCTCCGTCTTGGCACCACCTCGACGTTGGTTCGATATCCCATGCGGGTACTTTTCTCTGTGTTCCGTCCGCCCGTCCATCTTTTGGTGGCGCGCGTCCGGTAAATAATTGTCCAAATATCTAGCAGTTGATGAACTTGGGAGTCTGTTCCTAGTTTATCTGCCACACGTTAGCACTCGACAATGTAGCTAACGCTAGCTAGCTAGGTTAGCTAACTACAAGAACAAGAAATAACTAGTAAAGTTAATTTCTTGTTTGCTGGTCCTCCCCGACTGAACGCTCTAACACGCAACACAACGTTCATCTTAAGTTCACAGTCCATCTGCCGAACGTCCTGGCATAACCTAATCATATATATTGGTATAGAGTCACTCTCATATAGATAGCTAGACTAGAGCGCTATTTGAAATGGATGCACGTTAGTATGAGCTAACACCGCTCTGTGTGCAGCACAGTCACATGACTTCTTCTTCTTCTTCTTCGGAATTAATGGCGGGTCGACTTTAGAAAAAAATAACTATATATCCCAAATGAAGAGAAACAAACAACAACTCAAGGATATAAACAGCTCGAAGATGACTTCGGAGATGGAGAAATCCGCATTTAGGAATATGCTTTACAAATTCGACGACAAGCAATACGAGTTGCGTTGCCAGGCAGAACGTATTTTTCCCAAAATGGTCCCTACTCTACTCTACACACCACCAGTCCACGTGCCAGCGCTTAATGGCGGCTAGTTTAGTTTAGTTTGCTCAGTTTATTTGAGGGACAGTGCATATTAATCAACAGTTTATACATTTATAAATTAATACAAATAAAAAAACTGTAAATATGCCAACATTAGCAGGGTTGCTCGGCCGCGTCGCCATCCTCATATTCACTTCTCTTATTTGTCACCTGCTCGTGCTGCTGGTGCTGGGCAGCCCTGCTGCTGCTAGTGCTAGCTTCAATTGCTAGCTTCTTTCCAACGCGAGGCCCTGCTGCTTCTGTGTTTTTTGTAATAAATGTATCAAACGAACCTTTCAGCGAATTATTGAAAACTTATTTTTTCTTTGCATGCTTTCGTTGTAAATTCCCAGAGCCAAATTTCCGCCCTTTATCACGTTCTCTAGTCGACATTGTGTTTTTTTTACACCACTCTCTGACTCAGTCTCCACCTTAGTAGTTACACACACCTGGCTGTGAGCTGTGAGACAGTCCACGTGCCAGCGCTGGCAGCTTTTTATATGTGCGCAGATAGGTGACATGACGGACGCACGCTGCCTGTTGCACTCGCAGGTCGCAGCAGGCATAGTGAGGCAGCCGGTCTAATGTGAAATATATATAATAACTAAGCATGGATGGATGTAAGTCACATTAGACACCTGTAAGCAAAACTAGATTTTCGGTCTGTGATGGAAAGTGATCAAACATTATATTTATTTTTATTTTCATATATATATATAAAAGAATAAAATAATTCTTCTTGCGAGGCCCTAGGGAAGCGCAAGGCCCCGTGCAATTGCACTGCTTGCACGCCCCTAGCGGAGGCCCTGACTAACCCTAAGGCTGCTATCCTTATATGCCTAAAAATATAAACGTTATACGATATGCAAAGAGACTATTACAAAGATGAAACAGGGAATGTCCAGTCGTTGCTTTTCTTTTTAATCAAATCTTCAGTTATTTTATTTCCTATTAGTTTTACAATTTCTAGTTCATGGGGGCGGCTAGGTGGCGCAGTGGGCAAGGCGCTCACCACCAACGCAGGAGATGCTGGGTTCGAGCCCAGCTCTCTGCGTTGCTACCAGCTTGGCTGGTCGTTCATACTAATACAATTGGCAGTATTAGGGGGTGGGAAGCTGGTGGGTGGAGATCGGACATTGTGGACAGCGACTCCTACAGGTCGGTTGGTGCGCCTGCGCAGTAGAATCAGGAAGCAACGGGGGCGGTGTGCCCGTCCCACGCAGACCCTCGCCGCTGAGAGATTGCGCTGTACAGGTGAAAAGATGCAACGGCTGCCTCCTCATGTACCGGAGGGGACACGTGATGCAAGGCTTCGTCCACATTGCAGCCGGCTTGTGGGAGGCATGGCCTAACAACGTTCGAGACAAGGGAGGGTAGAATTGGACAATACGAAAATTGGGGAAGGGAGAAAAATTGAAAATGGGGAGAAAAAGTAGACAAAAAATAAATATTTTCTAGTTCAGTTCAGTTCTTTCACCATCAAAGTCAATTCACATTCTGTCTGCTTGACGAGCAGCGCAAACATATCACAGCTGTTTCTCATACAACAATCAAGGGTCACATGCAGTTCAGAGCGGCCGCTGTCTTGACAGGAGCTGTCCTGAGTGGTGCTGAAACACAGTTAGTGCCGGCAAACACACAGTGCTACTTTCAACTCCATTAAAGCAAATAAAACAAATAAAACAAAAACGTTATCACCAACTAAACTATGTGTGTGTATTTTATAGATTACTTTACGAGTCTGCAATGAAAGTGTATTTTATCTATCTATAATAGTTACAACAGAGACTTACCTATATATAAATGCATATAAATACATTAATATGAAACGGTAAATTAATATGAAACTGTGGTACACCGTACAATCAATAACACTTTAAAATACTCGAGTGACTGGAGATTAATGAGAGGACAAAAGCAATAATGATTAATATATTAAAATTGTTTATTGAAATACGGGACACTTATTGATGTTGTGGATAGTTGAGGATATATCCGAGTTACGTGAATACGTGAATATAGCTTGCCCGGGGACACACACCTTCAATACGCATTAACAGCTCCGTCTTTTAATACACACTTATATCGTACAGTAACGTCAAATAAGATATTGAAAGATAAAGGATAGTTGGGCGGCTAGCTGGTGCAGTGGGCAAGGCGCTCGCCACCAACGCAGGAGATGCTGGGTTCGAGCCCAGCTCTCGGTGTTGTTACCAGCTTGGCTGGTCGTTCATACTAATACAATTGGCAGTATTATGGGGTGGGAAGCTGGTGGGTGGGGATCGGACGTTGTGGACAGCGACTCCTACAGGTCGGTTGGTGCGCCCGCGCAGCAGAATCAGGAAGCAACGGGGGCGGCGTGTCCCTCCCACGCAGACCCTCGCCGCTGAGAGATTGTGCTGTACAGGTGAAAAGATGCAACAGCTGCCTCCTCGTGTACCGGAGGGGACACGTGATACAAGGCTTGGTCCACATTGCAGCCGACCTGTGTGAGTTGAAAGGAAGTATAGAAAGTCACGCCTCACTGCTGACATCGACACATATCACAACCTCTTGTTAACATTCTCCAAAACCATCACTAATGCCAAAGCTTCTTTCTTCCACCATAGGATCGAGGCCTCTGCCAAGAATCTTCGTAAACTGCATGCTACCATGTCCTCCCTCCTCACTCCCCCCCCACCCCCCCTCCCTCATCTTTCTCTACCGAAGACTTTGCGATCTTCTTTGAGGAAAAAGTGGAAAACATCCGCAGCTCCTTCTCCCAACCCCCACCCATTCCAAATGCTGAATCGAGAACCTCATCCTTCACTCTGTCATCTTTCTCTCCCATTACAGAAGCAGAGACCCTGACACTGGTAACGTCGAACCGTCCGACTACTTGCCAGCTGGACCAGCTACCCTCCCCACTCCTCCAGACCATAGCACCAGACATCCTCCCATTCCTAACGGCAACCATCAACTCATCACTCAACTCGGGGGTGGTCCCCACCTCCCTAAAACAAGCCAGAGTCACGCCGCTCATAAAAAAACCAACCCTGAACCCTACCGTCATAGGCAATGTCATGTCTCTCTTCTCTCCTTCCTTTCTAAAACACTTGAACGTGCTGTATCCAACCAACGTACTGCTTATCTCTTACAGAATGACCTCCTAGACCCTAATCAGTCAGGCTTCAGGACTGGTCACTCCACAGAGACAGCCCTCATTGCGGTCACAGAGGCACTTCACTTAGCAAAAGCGAAAGGCCTCTCCTCTGTCCTGATTCTCCTAGATCTATCTGCAGCCTTCGACACAGTCAACCACCAGATCCTCCATGCGGCCCTCGCAGGAATGGGAGTGGCTGCCTCTGTGCTGACATGGCTGTCATCATACCTCAATGACCGCTCCTACCAAGTGTCATGGAGAGGGACCCTGTCGGCCACCCACCCCTTGCGGACGGGTGTCCCCCAGGGCTCGGTTTTAGGACCCCTTCTCTTCTCCCTCTACACTAAATCACTGGGTAACATTATCACGTCTCATGGCTTCTCCTACCATTGTTATGCCGACGATACTCAACTCTTCCTCTCCTTCCCTCCCTCAGATATCCACGTCTCTGAGCGGATCTCGGCCTGTCTGTCCGACATCTCCGTGTGGATGAGGACCAACCACCTCAAACTGAACCTAAGCTAAACAGAATTGCTCCACCTGCCGGCCAAATCCTCCCCCCTAACCGACCTTTCAATCACAGTCGAGAATGCAGCTGTGACTGCGTCCCCGACCGCCAAGAACCTTGGTGTTGTCCTCGACGACCAGTTGAACTCCTCTGCTCACATCGCAGCGACGACCAGAACCTGCCGATTTCTCCTGAGCAAAGTCAGAAGGATCCGCCCCTTCCTGAAAAAAGAAGCCACCCAACTCCTCGTCCAATCAACAGTCATCTCCCGCCTCGACTACTGCAACGCACTGCTCGCTGGCCTCCCGGCCACTGCCACTAAGCCTCTTCAAATCATTCAGAACGCAGCGGCCCGCCTGATCTCAAACCTACCGAAGTCGGCCCATGTCACCCCACTTCTTAGGGACCTGCACTGGCTCCCATTTGCTGCACAAATCCGCTTCAAGGCCCTCGACCTAGCATACCGTGCGGCAAAGGGAACCGCTCCCGCCTACCTCCAGTCAATGGTCTCTAACTACACACCCTCAAGACCCCTACGCTCTGCATCTTCTGGCCGCCTCAGACATACTCCTATCCAAGCTCCGGGAGGGTCATCAAAGAGAAGTCGCCTATTCTCAGTCCTTGCCCCACAATGGTGGAATGAACTACCCACCCCAGTTAGGACAGCCAAATCACGTCCAATCTTTCGCCGTCGACTAAAGACGCACTTCTTCAACCATTATCTGAATTAAAAAAATAAAAAATAAAAAATTATCTAACCCTAACTAACCGTACTGTCATGCACTTGTCCTAATAAACTAACCTACACTGTAGCACTCAACACTTGAACATTGTTGCTCAGCTGATAGAGTTGTGCCCTTCCTGATGGCTTGTTGTACAGAACTTGTAAGTCGCTTTGGATAAAAGCGTCAGCTAAATGACTAAATGTAAATGTAAAATGAGACAGGGGAGGGGTACAATTGGACAATATGAAATTGGGGAAGGGAAAAAAATTTAAAATGGGGAGAAAAAGTAGATAAAAAAAAAGAAAGATAAAGGATAGTTGAGGATATATGCGATTTACGTGAATACGTGAGTATAGCTTGCCCGGGGACACAAACAGGCCCGGACTGGCCATCGGGAGCACCGGGAGTTTTCCCAGTGGCCTGACCTGCACAGATTAAAAAAAAAATTATAATTTTTTTTTTTGTATTTTTTTTTTGCCAGGCCATTGGTTCTAGTTGTGGCGGCGGCGCGGCGCGATAGTTAGATAACCTAGGTGGGTGGGGAACAACCAGGATTTCACTGTCTGCGACAGAGTTGGAGAACTATCTGACTCTCCATCACGCGGATCACACACACACAATGGAGCCGTGCTGCCGCTTGTGATTGGTGGAGGCGGGCCCAGGCGATACAACTGATTGACAGCGGAGGCGGCGAATGGAATGGCAGACGGCACTCAGATGCAGAATAACAGCCAGGCAGTGAACCAGGTAGTGAGGGACTCAGGAGAGATACAGTAGAGCGAAAGTCAATTAACGTTGATGTCAAGATGGACAGTGGAAGAAAGAGAAAGGGTGGAGGAGAGCGGGATAAAACAAAGAAAAAGAAAGGCCCTTACAGGAGAGTGGTTAACTGTATTATAATAGTAAATAGAAAAATATGTTGTGCTCTTGCTTTTTTCTTTTTGAAGGTGGAGAGAGTAGCATTGCTAGTGCCACAACAGTTTTATTTGAGGTCCATAACAGTACATTGTACTAAGCAATTGTTGGCTCATTAGTTTGTGATTCACATGCACTAAAATTCACCAGAATGCAGGAAATTAAGTCTTTGTAACAAAAAATTTCCTGGTGGGGTACCCCCAGACCCTCCGCTTAAAAAGTGGCCTGATTGGGGCTATATTTCGCGCTATATCTCCCGGTATGAATTATTTCCCCAGTCCGGCCCTGGACACAAACCTTCAATACGCATTAACAGCTCCGTCTTTTAATACACACTTATATCGTACAGTAACATCAAATAAGATATTGAAAGATAAAGGATTAAGTTGCAAAGGGAAAAGGGCAAAAGCAATTACTCTTTGACAACAGTGCACAATAAAAAGAAAAGATCCAGGCGGAATTAAATATGCCAGATATAGTAGATAATATATACAGTACTGTTACATCCAGAACACACACACACATACACAATTACACATGTTGCACCATATCTACACCCTCACACAACCCTTTTTTAGTCACGACGTGTACGTTTGAGAACACTACCGTAATGACAGAGAAATGAAGCAAGCTGACATGGTCGGCCCTCACACAACTCGGTCGCTTTTTCGGGAGAGATAGCGGGAGCGGGGAATATAGAACCCGGGGAACATAGGACCCTTTTTATCGCAAGTGGGGAACATAGAACCTGGGGAACATAGGACCCGGGGAACATAGACATGCTCCCATCAGACCGCGCCCCCCACAATCCAGAGAAATGGTCTGAGCAGCCAGACAAGTTGTTTATCCAGCTGGGTTTTATACTAGTTATTAACGTCTTTTAATCATTCACATATTTATTATTGCTTTTCCCTGGACTTAACCTGTTAAGCCTGTAGGTCCCCCAATTCGGGGACCCTGCTTTTCTTTATCATAAATCGATCAATAGAGACCGTATTAGATCGCCAATTATCAGATCATGGGGTATCATTGGAAACCCAAACTCATTGGCTACAACCCTGTAGAAAGGTTTTCGAGATCGCCAAATGATTGACGGAGATAGAGCCCCCGGAGGTCGGGGGTGGTAATGTGTACTTTGGCGCACGCCTCACATATCGGCATGTAACTTGAGAACCGCTGAACGGATTTTGTCACCTGAAAGGGCAATCGACAGGCATCAAATATCGCTTTAATTCTATCTATATATTGTATTAAAAGAAATGCACACCCGAGCCGCTAGAGGTTGGCAAAGTGGCATCGCGAATCGTCCTCATGAGGGCCCACATGTGGATGTTAAGAGGTTTAATGTTTTTTTTATAATCTTTTTTGTAGCCAAGAATAAAGACCATAACCCTATCAAAACAGTAGTCAAAGTGTATATTTTAATTTTTACCGATGTTTTATACGATTTACCGAAAATACGAATTTATCGGAAAAATGCTACTTATATCTCTTTTATTGTACAACCGCAAGGAAATGACTAAATCCAGATTCAACCCTGCCATTGGAAAGAGGAGCCTTTTCCCTATCCATAGATGTATGATTTGGCCATAATTAGGTCAAGGTCAAGTTCAAGGTCAAATATGAATTTATAATTAAAATCGATTATCATTTATTACTGTATCTACAAATCCTTCTGTTTAATCATCTTCCCTTTATTAATTTGCTTAGATTTTTTTACACTTGATCTAAAGAAGGTGCTGAATGAGCTCAGTGAGCGAGCTCGGTTTGCTCACAATTGTAACATGGCGCTATTCACCGGCACAGATGCAAAAATAAATCATAATTTATATTCTCCCTTATTTCCTTACAATTTACTCAAGCCTAGTAACAGACACAATATTTCTGACACTGGAAATACTTACCCCCAGGTCCCTAGATGCAAATTGGCCTTGTAGAAGTGGAGCAATCTTCCATTTACTTATCATCATCATTAGGTGGCTTCTTCGTTCCGAAGGTTGCCTATCACTCTCCAACCCATTCTGTCCCCACTTCTTCTCTCCAACTCCGTGACTCCGCCTCTCACTCCACTCCAATCACAGGCCCCATGAAATCGAAATAGATGTTTATGTTATTTCATCACATATGATTCTCAGTTATACTCCAGTATCTGTCCCAACAATGACAAAAAGGTTGTTTTGTAGGTATTATTAATGGTATTTTAGAGTTTGTCATTTCCTGGAAGAATGTTGATGAGTCATCCTGCACACAGGAACATATACTAATTTTGGAACAAACATGACAGGAGAGTTAAGACACTCATTGTATATATTTTTTTGTATGTTGAGTCTTGTGTCAACCGAGGATTAACCATGACCAGCTGCATCCGTCCCTCGTAATATACTATCTGTTGAAATGTGCATTGTCAACACAACCTCACATCAAAGCTTGCCCCCATGTATTTGTTCTAATAGGCTTAGCTTCTTTATGTATGCTAATACTATTACCAGCGTATGTATACAACAATGGCCTAATATTGTCTTTGTATCTAATTAGCGTTGCTGTGGCCGTGACAGGGCCTTATTGACAGAAAGCTGAGAGCAAAGCCGATGAAAGGTGTGTCATTAGAATGAGTATATCCCTGTGTGTGTGTGTGTGTGAGAGAGAGAGAGAGAGAGAGAGAGAGAGAGAGAGAGAGAGAGAGAGAGAGAGAGAGAGAGAGAGAGAGAGAGAGAGAGAGAGAGAGAGAGAGAGAGAGAGAGAGAGAGAGAGATATGAAGGCACTGTTTCAAGTTTGTGTGTGCCTAAAGCAGAGGGTCATTAGCTAGTATAGTATTTCTATCTGATAGACAGGCCATGGCCTAATCACATAATGGTCTAAATGGCTGGCAGGGAGTGCTAGAAGGAGAGAGAGGGAGAAAGGGAGAGAGAGAGCATATAGACATACTGTACTAGTGAAAAGAGTGAGAGTGAAAAGATATAATGAAGATAAATAATGAAAACACCAGGGCCCTCATTTATCAACGTGGCGTACGCACAGATATGTGCTTAACCCGTGCGTACGACCATTTCTAAGCAAAGTGTGGGATTTATCAATTTGAAAGTGAACTTGACTTTGTGCTTATGTCTACGCACAGCTCTGAGCATGCTTAGCTGACGCGCAGCGGTAGAATATCGTTACTACGGCATATGCGCTCCTCAGTTCATGCATTAGTTTCAATGCGGAAATAAGCTTTCGTGCATTACTCTGAGTCCTGACACTGGCGCGTGTTCTGTATGAACCGTAATTCATTATAGTTCATTGTGAAATAGCGACAGTAGTGTAATTATAATGGGCTCATGCGCGAACAAGAGGTTGGCTTGCTTGTTTGGCAGGGGGGGCAGACGCAGAACACCTAGTGTAACTGCCGCCGTGTCATAGTGTAATTCACGTTAAGCTTCAGTATGATGTCATATAGTAGAACAGGCTAGAACCTTCCAGAACTGCGCTCCACAGTGTATAAATAGAGAGAACTTACAAGGGTTCTCTCTCTCATTTCTCAACCACCATCAACCACCTAGCCCCTTTCGTGATGCACCGAGTGAATCCACAGTCACTTGCTCCTCAATAGGAAACCAACCTAGATTTACCCTGAATGAATCGTTATACAAGAATCACAGAGACGTTTCAAAGGTACTCACAGTTGCAGGAGGGTTTCGGACAGAGATACGGGATGGTTTGAAAGCTTGGCGTTGCTAATAAACATTTTAAATATTTTTTTATAAACTGGTCAACACTGCATTATTTCCGGCGTTGTGTGCATGATGCGCATGCGCTGTGATCACACCAGGCAGCCAACGCCGGAAATAATGCCGGGTTGACCAGTTTATAAAAAATATTTAAAATGTTTATTAGCAACGCCAAGCTTTCAAACCATCCCGTATCTCTGTCCGAAAACCTCGTGCAAATGTGAGTACCTTTGACATTTCTCTGTGATTCTTGTATAACGAACGGTTCGGTTAGAACCAGTCCTTCAGGGTAAATCTAGGTTGGTTTCCTATTGAGGAGCAAGTGACTGTGGATTCACTCGGTGCATCACAGTCACGAAAGGGTTTACAGAACGCCCACCTCCACCAAACGCGATTAAATATTGTTTCAAATAAAAAGCGACATACTATTATTTTGTGTCATGTTTCCAAATAAGATTGGCCACAACGAAATGCTTTCTACTTCAATTTGTTGGTTAGAATAGATTACCTCGCTCCGTTGAAACTTCACTGAGACTAACAGTAAAAGACAGTATTTTAATAATAATAATAATAATAATAATAATAATAATAATAATAATAATAATAATAATAATAATAATAATAATAATAATAATAATAATAATAATAATAATAATAATAATAATAATAATAATAATAATAATAATAATAATAATAATAATAATAATAATAATAATAATAATAATAATAATAGAGCTTCATTTTATATAGCGTCTTTCAAGAGACCCATGCAAGGTCGCTTTACATAGATAGGGGGGGGGGGAAATAACAAAGTAATAAACATAGTGGACAGACTATGTAAATATGATGATGGGATTCAAGTTCATGTTTGTATTTATCACATAGGCAGGCTACACATGGCGTATAGGCTACATCATACATGGCAGTGAGATTCATTGTTCTTGTATATGCTCTCGTATTATTGTTTATATAGGCTACCCAATACTGACATCAAAATAGATTGTATGCCTCTAGAAATCATATGCAGCAGGTAGAAAATGTACGGAAAATCCGTCGTGATTTGGAATACAATTGAGGAGAACTTTAATCCCTGGGTATTAATCGAACAAAACGGAAAAAGGCAGTCATATTCCAGCATGGGCTTTATTAGTTAATATGGTCTTTAAGAGATATCATATCCGACATCACCGTACGTGTACATGTCTGTCAGCCTGTCTCGTATTTCTCCATAACACGCAATTCCCTCGGATCAGTCCATTATTTCACATCCCATGGGGGTGTTTCATGACCATATATGGATAATCGGGGCGGTTCTGGTATGCAAATACTTAAAACAGTGCACGAGCTCAAGCTTAGGAGCAAGGTGATATTTATGAAGACAGGTGTGCGTAGGACCTGTGTACGCACGTGTGATAAATCCCGTTTTTTTTGTGCATGCACACATTCTAAATTCTGTGCTTACGTATGAAAATAGAATACTTTCTAAGAAAAATTGATAAATGAGGGCCCAGGAGCTTTTGTCCAACAACTTGCATTATGTGCATCATGTCAGCACCTCTTCTGTACCAGACTGTAACTGAATGTTCCCTTCATGACAGTATGATCATCACCTCTTAAAACCTCTTAACGTGCAACGGCCCGGCCCCGGGCCCTCTTGGATATACTACAGAAAAACGTGAGTAACAAGTTTTGCTACAACTCAAGTTCAGACCTATGTTACTCTATTTAATTAGCACTAAAAGTGCATTTTGTGACCTTGATTTAATACATTGATCACCTTCATCACTAATCATTGTCAATCAAGTTGTATGTGATTTTATTGATTTGTTATCCTTACTTTTGTCTACCCTCGTCTTGTTGCTTTATTGTCGTGATTTTCTACGCTGTGACTTCTATGCTTGTGATAGCTTATCTCTGTATGTAAAGTCAACGTACAGTACCAGCAGGGCCGCCGCTAGGGGCATGCAAGCAGTGCAACTGCACGGGCCCCGCGAGAAGAAGATAATTTTTTTTATTTACTTTTTATTTAATTTATTTTTTATATAAAAATAAATATAATGTTATTTAACAATCACTTTCCATCACAGACCGAAAATAGAGTTTTGCTTACATGCTTATATATTTCACATTAGACACGTTTGTAGAATAGTATAGACACGTGAATGTGTCTGACTTGTTCCGGGCTCTGCGGCTCTGCAGATATATGTACTTCTGCGTGCTTCCCGGGTAAATGTCCACTATCTGGACTGTAAGCCTACGTACAATTTTTTTTTAACTAGCCCATCACAAGCGACAAATTCTGTTTCCAAGCTAGCTAGCGTTAGCTACGTTATCGAGTGCTAACGTGTGACAGATAAACTAGGAACAGACTCCCAAGTTCATCCCAACGGGGGGACAATATCATGATGGGACTGGTGAACTTTTTCATCTCCACGGTAGGAAAATGCGTCGACGTCGTCAACTTTGCCAGTCGGTGCTTAGCTCAGCCAGGGCCCCAGGGGGGATGGAGACTGCCAGCTACTGCTAGCTGACGTTACTTTCTCTGTCAGACTTGGGTGTGTTGAACACTGCAAGAAAAACTCAAGGGTGAAATAGTTTCGACCTTATCAGCCTGATATCTCAATTCAGAAACAATCAACAGACAGAGGAAGACAATAATACTCGTCGTTTTCTAGCTGGTCGGTAAGAAGTGTTGGCTAACAAGAAGCTATATGGCTAGCTGGATGCAGTCATGTAAATGCCGTATTTTGCTTTCCATTCCTGCTTTTTAAAACGACGGGACAGATACAACATGCCCATGGACTGTTACTGGAGTAAAGAAGTAAAACAATTTATTTAAATTTTTTTAAGTAGATTAAGGCTTGTGGACAGCTGAATATCTCGCCCCCTTCAACTCTTGGTAAGTCTATGTTTAATTTACGCAAGCCAGCCTTGGCTCTTTTAACAATATGCAGAAGTTATTCTTGGTATATACTGTATACTAGGTCTGATCCTTTGCAATTTCTTCTAATTTGTGTACTGCTTGTACAGTAGTCACTGGTAACTTGTTTCAAATGACAGTATATACTGCTGTGATTATTATTGTACGGATCGGAATACGGGCGTGCGCGTGGGAGCATGCACAAAGATATTACAGTGATATGCTGCTCCCGACTGCTTGAGAGAGAGAGAGAGAGAGAGAGAGAGAGAGAGAGAGAGAGAGAGAGAGAGAGAGAGAGAGAGAGAGAGAGAGAGAGAGAGAGAGAGAGAGTTTGTGTAGGCGCTATTGGAAACGTGGCTGCATTGACTGATCATATATTGATTGATGGTGTGAGAGAATGAAACTCATCATCTCCTACCACCCCGAAAGACATTACCCCCCCCCCCATTCATGGACCGAAACCCCCCCAGAACAGACCAACCACCCACCTTTCCAGTTGGACCACTAACACCTTTTGCTCCTCCTGTAAATGTGACCACAATCATTGATCTGGAGCTCAGTTTGGATACACCCGGCCAGTGTCCACTCTGAGTCATCCAGCTGTAACTCTGATTTACCTGAACCTACTTTGGTGTATTAAACAAACCCATAACTGTTCAAGTCGACCTGACCGTCTACATTTGATTACTCCGGGAGCGTTTCTCCCACAATTTGGCCTCACGGACAACAGGATTTTTTTCTCTTTTTGGGATCTCCGAACCACTGGGAAAATGTCTTCACCTGGCATGCAGAGGATGGGGTAATTAGTACGGCGACACCCACGGTAAGGGTTAAAGCCTTCCCCCCTTTTGCCTCTGCGCCAGGTGAAGTGGATTTTTGTCATATATATATGTTAAAAATAGAGCTGTCAGTTTATCGCGTTAATTAGATTAATTAATTACACAGCAAATTATCGCGTTATGAAAATTTACTAAAAATTAATTACAATTTTTTATTTTTTATTTTTTTTAATAACTTTTGTTTTTATCTCATTCATTCCATAAGAACGTAGAATACACATTTACAGACTTTTTTGTATATGGTCCATTTGCATGTTCTTGGTATCTGATTCTAGGGACATCTATAATGGGTCTCAGGGAATGTATTCCCAGTGTCAGAAATACTGTGTCTGTTACTATTCATGCTTTTATCTCAAGCCGGCTTGACTATTGTAATAATGCACTGATCTTCCCAAAGCAACCATTGGGAAGCTTCAGCTTATCCAAAACTCTGCAGCTCGATTACTAACTTGTACAAAGAGAAGAGAACATATGACTCCAGTCCTAGCCACTCTGCACTGGCTGCCAATAACTCATACACTGTAAAAAGTAACCAGCATTTCACAACATTTAACAGTATTATCTTACAGTAACATATTGTAATTAAGGCCTCCTGTAATATCCCAACAAATACATGTAAAAAAGACAGTATCTTTTGATTTCACATTATATTATTCTTATTTCACAATAAAATACCGCAATCAAAATCCTCTGTAATATCACATCAGATGTTGTAATCTCACAATAGCATACCAACATATCACATTATATTATTCTTATTTCACAATAAGATACCGCAATCAAAATCCTCTGTAATATCACATCAGATGTTGTAATATCACAGTAGCATATGAATATTTCACATAATTTATTTATTATTTCACAATAAAATATTGCAATCAAAATCCTCTGTAATATCACATCAGATGTTGTAATCTCACAGTAGCATATCAACATATCACATTATATTATTCTTATTTCACAATAAGATATTGCAATTTTATACAAAACAAGACGAAAGTGTTTCTCTGTAATATCACATCAGATGTTGTAATCTCACAATAGCATATCAATTTATCACATTATATTATTCTTATTTCACAATCAAATATTGTAATTTTATACAAAACAAGACGAAAGTCTTTCTCTGTAATATCACATCAGATGTTGTAATCTCACAATAGCATATCAACATATCACATTATATTATTCTTATTTCACAATAAGATACCGCAATCAAAATCCTCTGTAATATCACATCAGATGTTGTAATCTCACAGTAGCATATGAATATTTCACATAATTTATTTATTATTTCACAATAAAATATTGCAATCAAAATCCTCTGTAATATCACATCAGATGTTGTAATCTCACAGTAGCATATCAACATATCACATTATATTATTCTTATTTCACAATAAGATATTGTAATTTCATACAAAACAAGACGAAAGTGTTTCTCTGTAATATCACATCAGATGTTGTAATCTCACAATAGCATATCAATTTATCACATTATATTATTCTTATTTCACAATAAAATATTGTAATTTTATACAAAACAAGATGAAAGTCTTTCTCTTTAATATCACATCAGATGTTGTAATCTCACAATAGCATATCAATTTATCACATTATATTATTCTTATTTCACAATAAAATATTGTAATTTTATACAAAACAAGATGAAAGTGTTTCTCTGTAATATCACATCAGATGTTGTAATCTCACAATAGCATATCAATTGATCACATTATATTATTCTTATTTCACAATCAAATATTGTAATTTTATACAAAACAAGACGAAAGTCTTTCTCTGTAATATCACATCAGATGTTGTAATCTCACAATAGCATATCAACATATCACATTATATTATTCTTATTTCACAATAAGATACCGCAATCAAAATCCTCTGTAATATCACATCAGATGTTGTAATCTCACAGTAGCATATGAATATTTCACATAATTTATTTATTATTTCACAATAAAATATTGCAATCAAAATCCTCTGTAATATCACATCAGATGTTGTAATCTCACAGTAGCATATCAACATATCACATTATATTATTCTTATTTCACAATAAGATATTGTAATTTTATACAAAACAAGACGAAAGTGTTTCTCTGTAATATCACATCAGATGTTGTAATCTCACAATAGCATATCAATTTATCACATTATATTATTCTTATTTCACAATAAAATATTGTAATTTTATACAAAACAAGATGAAAGTATTTCTCTGTAATATCACATCAGATGTTGTAATCTCACAGTAGCATATCAACATATCACATTATATTATTCTTATTTCACAATAGAATATTGTAATTTTATACAAAACAAGACAAAAGTCTTTCTCTGTAATATCACATCAGATGTTGTAATCTCACAATAGCATATCAACATATCACATTATATTATTCTTATTTCACAATAAGATACCGCAATCAAAATCCTCTGTAATATCACATCAGATGTTGTAATCTCACAGTAGCATATGAATATTTCACATAATTTATTTATTATTTCACAATAAAATATTGCAATCAAAATCCTCTGTAATATCACATCACATTTTTTTATCTCACAGTAGCATATGAATATTTCACATAATTTATTTATTATTTCACAATAATATATTGTAATTTTATTAAAAAAAACAAGACAAGTCTTTCTCTGTCATATCACATCAGATGTTGTAATCTCACAATAGCATATCAACATATCACATTATATTATTCTTATTTCACAATAAGGTGTTATAAGTGGTTGCTAGGGTGTTTCTAGGTGGTTGCTGTTATGGGTGGTTGCTAGGGTGTTTCTAGGTGGTTGCTAGGGTGTTATAAGTGGTTGCTAGGGTGTTTCTATGGTTGCTAGGGTGTTATAAGTGGTTGCTAGGGTGTTTCTAGGTGGTTGCTAGGGTGTTATAGCTGGTTGCTAGGGTGTTTCTAGGTGGTTGCTAGGGTGTTTCTATGGTTGCTAAGGTGTTATAAGTGGTTGCTAGGGTGTTTCTAGGTGGTTGCTAGGGTGTTTCTAGGTGGTTGCTAGGGTGTTATGGGTGGTTGCTAGGGTGTTTCTAGGTGGTTGCTAGGGTGTTATAAGTGGTTGCTAGGGTGTTTCTAGGTGGTTGCTAGGGTGTTTCTAGGTGGTTGCTAGGGTGTTATGGGTGGTTGCTAGGGTGTTTCTAGGTGGTTGCTAGGGTGTTATAAGTGGTTGCTAGGGTGTTTCTATGGTTGCTAGGGTGTTATAAGTGGTTGCTAGGGTGTTTCTAGGTGGTTGCTAGGGTGTTATAGCTGGTTGCTAGGGTGTTTCTAGGTGGTTGCTAGGGTGTTTCTATGGTTGCTAGGGTGTTATAAGTGGTTGCTAGGGTGTTTCTAGGTGGTTGCTAGGGTGTTTCTAGGTGGTTGCTAGGGTGTTATGGGTGGTTGCTAGGGTGTTTCTAGGTGGTTGCTAGGGTGTTATAAGTGGTTGCTAGGGTGTTTCTAGGTGGTTGCTAGGGTGTTTCTAGGTGGTTGCTAGGGTGTTATGGGTGGTTGCTAGGGTGTTTCTAGGTGGTTGCTAGGGTGTTATAAGTGGTTGCTAGGGTGTTTCTAGGTGGTTGCTAGGGTGTTATAAGTGGTTGCTAGGGTGTTTCTAGGTGGTTGCTAGGGTGTTATATATGGTTGCTAGGGTGTTTCTAGGTGGTTGCTAGGGTGTTATAAGTGGTTGCTAGGGTGTTTCTAGGTGGTTGCTAGGGTGTTATAAGTGGTTGCTAGGGTGTTTCTAGGTGGTTGCTAGGGTGTTATATATGGTTGCTAGGTTGTTTCTAGGTGGTTGCTAGGGTGTTATAAGTGGTTGCTAGGGTGTTTCTATGGTTGCTAGGGTGTTATAAGTGGTTGCTAGGGTGTTTCTAGGTGGTTGCTAGGGTGTTATGGGTGGTTGCTAGGGTGTTTCTAGGTGGTTGCTAGGGTGTTATAAGTGGTTGCTAGGGTGTTTCTAGGTGGTTGCTAGGGTGTTTCTAGGTGGTTGCTAGGGTGTTATGGGTGGTTGCTAGGGTGTTTCTAGGTGGTTGCTAGGGTGTTATAAGTGGTTGCTAGGGTGTTTCTAGGTGGTTGCTAGGGTGTTATAAGTGGTTGCTAGGGTGTTTCTAGGTGGTTGCTATGGTGTTATAAGTGGTTGCTAGGGTGTTTCTAGGTGGTTGCTAGGGTGTTATAAGTGGTTGCTAGGGTGTTTCTAGGTGGTTGCTAGGGTGTTATATGTGGTTGCTAGGGTGTTTCTAGGTGGTTGCTAGGGTGAAAAGCATGGTGAAGAGGTCGTGACCCGGGTGGGCGGGGTCTGCCATGATCTTCCTCGCCCTCCTCAAGGCCCTGGAGGAATGTAGGGACTTGAGGGAGGGAAGGGGGCAGCCGATCACACTCTCCGCTGATCGTATCACCCGCTGCAGCCTTGTCCCTGACCGTGGCTGCAGGGAACCAGGTGATGATGGAGAGGGTGAGGATGGACTGGATGATGGCAGTGTAGAACTGGACCATCATAGTCCTCTGCAGCCTAAACTTCCCTAACAGGGGAGCCTATATCATTGGGACAGGTCTCTGCTCATCAGCAAGGAAAGGTACTGCTTTGGGGAGAAAGTATATCATCTATCACTACTGCCACCAGGTGTGGGAGGGTGCGGGTAGTATTAGGAGAAGTGTGGGTGTGTGGGGAATTACTGCGAGTCGCCCTGGAGGGCAAGAAGGACCAGCTCACTACCCCTAGGTTAGTAAATCCTATAGGCCCCATCCACCACTCTGCTAAAGCTCCACTCTACTCCTGCACTAAAGTCAGGGATTCAGTTGGACTCAGATCTGCATGCTGCGTTCCCCCTACCTGGTGAACGTTCATAGGGATAATCCACCCTGCTACACAAACATCTCAAAACAAACTGGTCAGACTACATGCTTGACCTTACTCCTAGAACCCACCTCACCCCTGCCCACTTTGACAACCTAGGATGGCTTAGAGACGACAGAGTACATCAACATGCAATGGGCCTGGTACCCAGATTCGGCTCAATCAGGGACTAAACATGTTTCGCAATTATGCCAGATCAATGTGGAACGCCCTACCCAAAGCTGTAAAGGAATGTGAATCACTACCCACTTTCAAAACCACTCTCAAAGAACACCTATACGGGAGACTGCAATTCGAAACTGGCCCCTGTAAATGTCCTAACCCAACCCCCTCCAATGTACAGTAAATTACCAAACATGGTTTTGTCAATATTCCAATGTGCTTGTATACAGTTGTACAGTGTCCACCCACCCCTCCTATACCCAACCTACCCAACCCCCCCACCCCACCCACCCAACCATCTCCAATGTACAGCCCCCCCCCCCACCCCACCCCACCTAATGTACGGTTTCATAAATGTATAGATGTAGCAGTACTGTCTGTATGTCATGTATGTGTGTGTGTGTGTGTGTGTGTGTGTAAATGAATGAACCGAAATATGTAGTTTGCTGATAGATACACAAAATGGGTTTATTTATGTTGATTTAATTTGGTTGTGTTGATGTTTCCATTTTTGCAAAATGCATATTCTGTTTGTTTTACACAATAAGTCTATTGGTGTGTTGTGTGTGTGTAAGGGCAGGTGTAGAAGATTTTTTCTTCTTCCTGTTCCTTTCGGCCATGGTATTTGGTGAATTATATGTACTGTTGGACTGTGGTAATTCCATGTACGAATAAATAAATGATGATGACGATGTATGTCCTGATGAATTGAAAGGTTATGGGGGACCCTGATGTAAACAAGACGAAAGTCTTTCTCTGGTCTGCATCCCCTTAACAATTGTGTGTATTGAGCTGTACTGTATTGTACCCATTCTGCAATCTGTTAATAAAGTTTTCAATCAATCAATCAATCAATCAATCAATCAATCAATCAGTACCCGTTCTGCACCTGCGTATTGGGGGCCACTATATAATGCATGATTAGGAGACATGTTGAGACTTGTCTAGGCTGCCTGCACACACACCAGCTTCCTGGGCGGGCGCCTCCCAGAATGCACTACACCTGTACCTTGCCTCCCAGAATACCTGCACCTTCCTCCATTGTTGTATCAGCGTGTGCTGTATCTCTGCATCGTTAATCGACAATAAAACGTGAGTATATAGTGCATGATAAAGTCGATGGTGGATATTATTCTGTATCTATGATTTCGATTGCAAACGCCAGCGGAGTAGTGCTGTGTTCGTTTTTTACATGGTTATGCGTTTTTACACGTTATGTGTGCCTGCTGCTAATGTTAGCTGTTAGCTATGTCTGACCTCTTTTGGGTAATGCAACGTTGCCTACCAAACAACGGGACCACTGTGTTTTTTTTTTATATTGCTCCTGGCTGTTCAAACTAATTTTACCGTGTGAAAGAGGGGAAAGTTGGTTCATTTCCACAAACTACCAGTGAAAAAGTGTTGTTCTGAACTGGAGCTATAGTATAGCCAGCCATTTAGCTACCTGGCTACCTATATAGCTTCAGTTCAGCTAACTAGCTACATGCAGCATTTAGCCAGTGATGGGCAAGCTACTTGGAAAATGTAGTAAGCTACACTAGTTACTCTCGATTAAATATAGCTCAACTACAATGGAAGCTATCCCCAGATAAATGTAGCAAGCTACACTACAAAAATAGCACACTACTTTTTTTTTTTTTTTTTTTACTTTACTTTATGATCAGGTTTCCACCAAACAAATACAGTAGGCAGGCAAAAGAAAGTTCAGTTTGTTTATGAAACAAGCCCTCGGTCTGGCTTTTTGTGTCATCATTTTAACATGAACTTGTATTATGTACAAAATGTTAATAAAGTATGAGGAAATAACTGTGGAAACGTAATAAATAAAAGGCCAAATCAATCAAATAAACACTAAAATATATACTCTCTCTATTGGAATGGAGACTTTTCAGCACAGGATAAACTGCCCACTTTATCAACCAAAACTTCTTCAATATCAGAATTTTAACTAATAATAACTGTCTTACTGAATTTTACTATTATGCTACCATGTCTATACTACCACCAACTATGCTGTCTATACTACAGTATGTACTCGGAGTATAACACTCAAGCTCGACACTGCTAGACAAACAATACTAATTTATAGACTATTTGTTTCCTGTGCAGTACACCTGAGATTAATCACCTCATGCAGTACTGTTTGACATGAATTTATGCGTCGTTCCCTGTGTTTTTTTTCTGTCCTAGGGCCTGCCTACTGATTGCCTATGCCTGAATCTTTCCGGCCGACAAGGCGTACAGGACAGTAATCTGCACTGACGTCTCCCCAGATCCATGCACGGATTGCTTCTTGGTTGTATAGGTAGGCCTATATGCAACACAGATCGTAGTTTATAGACTATATTTGTTTCCTGTGCAGTACACCTGAGATTAATCACCTCATGCAGTACTGTTTGACATGAATTTATGCGTCGTTCCCTGTGTTTTTTTTCTGTCCTAGGGCCTGCCTACTGATTGCCTATGCCTGAATCTTTCCGGCCGACAAGGCGTACAGGACAGTAATCTGCACTGACGTCTCCCCAGATCCATGCACGGATTGCTTCTTGGTTGTATAGGTAGGCCTATATGCAACACAGATCGTAGTTTATAGACTATATTTGTTTCCTGTGCAGTACACCTGAGATTAATCACCTCATGCAGTACTGTTTGACATGAATTTATGCGTCGTTCCCTGTGTTTTTTTTCTGTCCTAGGGCCTGCCTACTGATTGCCTATGCCTGAATCTTTCCGGCCGACAAGGCGTACAGGACAGTAATCTGCACTGACGTCTCCCCAGATCCATGCACGGATTGCTTCTTGGTTGTATAGGTAGGCCTATATGCAACACAGATCGTAGTTTATAGACTATATTTGTTTCCTGTGCAGTACACCTGAGATTAATCACCTCATGCAGTACTGTTTGACATGAATTTATGCGTCGTTCCCTGTGTTTTTTTTCTGTCCTAGGGCCTGCCTACTGATTGCCTATGCCTGAATCTTTCCGGCCGACAAGGCGTACAGGACAGTAATCTGCACTGACGTCTCCCCAGATCCATGCACGGATTGCTTCTTGGTTGTATAGGTAGGCCTATATGCAACACAGATCGTAGTTTATAGACTATATTTGTTTCCTGTGCAGTACACCTGAGATTAATCACCTCATGCAGTACTGTTTGACATGAATTTATGCGTCGTTCCCTGTGTTTTTTTTCTGTCCTAGGGCCTGCCTACTGATTGCCTATGCCTGAATCTTTCCGGCCGACAAGGCGTACAGGACAGTAATCTGCACTGACGTCTCCCCAGATCCATGCACGGATTGCTTCTTGGTTGTATAGGTAGGCCTATATGCAACACAGATCGTAGTTTATAGACTATATTTGTTTCCTGTGCAGTACACCTGAGATTAATCACCTCATGCAGTACTGTTTGACATGAATTTATGCGTCGTTCCCTGTGTTTTTTTTCTTTCCTCTTGCCTCCCTCCCTTGTCCTAGGGCCTGCCAACTGATTGCCTGCCTGAATCGTTCCGGCCGACAAGGCGTACAGGACAGTAATCTGCACTGACGTCTCCCCAGATCCATGCACGGATTGCTTCTTGGTTGTATAGGTAGGCCTATATGCAACACAGATCGTAGTTTATAGACTATTTGTTTCCTGTGCAGTACACCTGAGATTAGCCTATAGTATACGTTCATAATCTGCATGCAAACTGTAATCTCTCCTTTCTCTGGTTTCCTTTTTTCTAGGTCATCAGAGAGGTCTTTAACATACAGTATCCTGTTCAGTGGCATCTTGTTCAGTGAGGCAGCCAGGCTAACCAGTGTTCAGTGTGAGGCAGATGTAATGATTGGGTAGGTAACTATAGCACGCACAACAATGTTCCACTGTAAATATATTCGATGTCAGCATGTGTCTGAGAGTGTGCATACCTTTGTCCAGCACGCGCAGCTCCACAGTAACGCCCCCAATTATCTTTATCAGTGCGGGATACCTGACTGCTCACAGAGGTTCAGAAAACACGCAGCACTGAGATCTCATATATATAGGCTGCATAGGTGCTACCTGCAAGCTGGTCAGCCGCCTAGACCTCCTAGATCAGCTCTACCACCTGACACATCCTTGAAATGTGTGCTTGAGGCTTGTGCATTTAAGTGTGACACTTTAGCCTCTCTTATCAAGCATTTGAAGACACACATAAAGGGAGGAATGGAATCGCCATGTCCATTTAGAGGTTGTGATTGCAGGTTCACAAACGTAATGACTTTTGCTTCACATATTTCCAGGAAACACAAGGATTCAGTTTTAGATGACTTGGTACTAGACAAGTCTACAGAGTCATTGCCAGAACCCAGTCAGACGTATTCAGAAGCTGCTGGTGAACATGATGAACCAGAAGTGCCATTAGCTGTGGACGAAACCCTTTTTTTACATAACCTTACACTTTTCTATTTGAAATTGCAATCTAAGCTACTCTTACCGGCAAGCACCATACAAACCATTATTGAGGACTTTCAAATTGCTCATGAACTTGGCCTGTCTCATACACTTAACGTTCTGAGTGAGAAATTGAAGAAACTTGGAATCCCTCAGGCCACTATAAGCAGCATGGTTGATGAAGTGAACAGAGATGATCTACTCACACTTTTTAACAAGGGAAGACTCAGTACAGATACAAAGAGGAAGTCTGCTTTTAAAGAGTGTTTCAACCATGTTCATCCCGTGCCTTTGCTCTTGGGCAATGATGAAAATGACAAAGAATGCTTTGCTCAGTATGTACCTATACATGAGACATTGGTGACACTGTTCAAAAACGAGTCTCTACGAGAACAGTATAACATGACACGTTTGCAGCAATCTACTGATGCTGTCTATCAGGATGTCAAGGATGGAGAAGGATTTCAAAGTAATCCAATGTTGAAAGCTGACCCTTCCTCACTTGGTTTGATTCTGTACCAAGATGCCTTCGAGGTTGTTAATCCACTGGGCTCAGGGAAGAAAAAGCACAAGGTCTTAGCTGTTTACCTAACCCTGACTGACATCTTGCCTCACAATAGATCTTCTATAGATCAAATGCAACTTGTTCTCTTATGTAGGGAGCAGGACTTTAAGTATTTTGGGCTAAAAAAGGTTTTTGCACATCTGATTGAGGACCTCAAAATCCTGGAGGAGAGAGGTGTAGTCATATCTGATGGCACTGTACTAAAGGGCTCTTTGGTTGCCATTGCAGGAGACAACTTAGGATCCCATTCTATTGGGGGATTTTTAGAAAACTTCAGTCGATCTAAATATTTTTGTCGCTACTGTCAGGTACAGAGAGAGGATTTTGTGAAGAATCCAGTGTTGTGTGGTGCCACAAGAACGGTCCAATCATACACAAGTAATTTGCAAGACCTGGAAACTAGTACCACAGACTCTGTATGCGGTATCAAGTTTGACTCTCCTTTCAACCAGCTTTCTCATTTCCATGTTTGCCAGCCTGGCCTCCCACCATGTCTAGGCCATGATTTATTTGAGGGAGTCATGGCTTATGACCTTCCTTTATATATTCGCCATTTAGTCCAGGAGAATCATTTTACTTACCTGCAGTTAAATCGGTGCAAAAACAAGTTCCGATATGAAGGGAACGATGGTAGGGACAAACCAGCAGACCTCTCTCCCAGCAGTGACAAACTAAGTGGGCATGCAGTTCAAAACTGGTGTTTCCTTAGATTACTCCCTCTCTTGGTGGGTGGCAGGATTAAAGATCCCTGTGACAATGAGGTGTGGCAGCTCATTTTGCAGCTGAGAGAGATGGTTGAGCTTATCTGTGCACCAGTCATTACAGAAGGCCAGGTAGCATATCTGAAAGTCATCACAGAGGAGTACATATGCAACAGGAAAAGGCTCTTCCCCAATGCCCCCCTGAGGCCAAAGCATCACTATATTGGCCATTATCCAGATCTAATCATCCACTTTGGCCCACTTATTCGCCTGTGGACTCTGCGGTTTGAAAGCAAACACACTTTTTTCAAACAGTGTGCCAGAAAATTGCACAATTTCAAAAATCTGTGCAAAACACTAGCAGAGAGACACCAACTCCTCCAGGCCTACCTGAGTGCGGGAAACTTGTTTCCTCCTGTTATACAGGTAGAGAAGGGGACTGCCTTTTATTTGGATGATTACAACAACAAGATCAGGGCATCTGTAGCCAGTTGTCAATTTGAGTCTCAGTCTGCAGTGGCTTGTAACAATGTTACAGTCAAAGGCACAGACTACAGAAAGGGGATGTTCATCTTGTTTGGGAACAGTGATGAAGGACTTCACATGGGGAAGATTATGCTGGTCATTGTTGCCCAAAACTCTGTCCACTTTGTCTCAGAGAAACACATTTGTGTGAAGTTGATTGACATGGGTGTGTACTGTGACTTAGGAGTGGCCCAAGAGGATTACGTGTGCATTAAGCACAAAGATTTACTGGACTACTATCCTCTTCCAGCATACAACGTGCACGATCAGATGCTTATTGCGCTCCACCATTCTTTTCCAGGAGCAGTTTAAACAGGAAAGGGAGGATATGACAGACGTGAGGACAGACGTAAGTGGAGCAGGATATCAAGTAACCTTAAGATAGTTGATTTTGTATTGTTGATTGTATAGCGAGCACATGTTGGCAGTTAACCGCATATAGTGCACTGCAAACAGACAAGTAGGGAATATGCACAAACTGATTCATGATTGACCCTAATCAATGAGACTAGGTAATGGAAGATATAAAGGAAGCAGTTTGGTCATATTTACCGGGCCTCCCTGATGACTTACTGACCACCCTACTTGAGGATCTTGGAGTGGAGAGTGTCGAAGATCTGGCCTTAATGGAGAGGGTGGATCTGGTCCGACACCTCAAACCAATCCAGTGTCGGAAGCTGATGGATGGTCTTAAGAAAGGTAAATTCATATTTAGACTTGCGTGACACTTGGAACTATGCCCTTGGAACATTGGCATAACTGTTTTTGTCCCTTCTAGGGTTAGTAACCCTTAATATGGAGGTGCTCCCTCCCCATCCAATTGCTTCAAGTTCCCCAACACATCCAATTGCTTCAAGTTCCCCAACAACGAGCTCTGTGAACACTCTGTCCTCTCCGAACACCTCTATGCAATCTCTGTTGTGCAGCCCCCCAAGCACTCCAAACTCTTCACAGCCTGGCAGCGCATGGCATGTAGACTTTTGTGTCAACTGGAACCGGATGTCAACAGCCATTCAACGTGCAGTGGAAAAAGAACAGAGACCAAAGCCAGATGAGAGAAGGGCCTTTGTGAACGCTTTGGTGGATCAGATGATGGAGCACGAGCACAACCCAACCAGAACCACGTGCCTCAGTATCGTCCGAACAATTGTCAGGAGCCATCCTGACACCTTTGCTGACATTAGCAGGCGAGGTGAAATGGTTGGAGACGGATGCCACTCTCTTCTCCAACAAGTAAAAACAAGAGTCGAGTATAAAAGCAGGAACAACACTCTGGCTAGACGCCGCAGAGGCAGAGAGGAAAGACGGCCCACTGGCGTGGCAGGAGAGTCCAGGCTGACGAGAGGTCCTGTTGACCAATACGGGTAGGGGTGGCAAAACAAACGGCGCCAGTGTCCTCTCCATTCACGCTCGCAGCAATTAGGGGTTAAAGTGGCACTGCCAATGCTCGACTAACTTAGGTTATTTGGATTGAATGTTTAAATTATGTGTAGATTTTTTTTTAATATAATTTCTAGGGCTGTCCCTGACTAAGGATTTGGATAGTCGACTATGATTGGCCAAAATGTGCAGTTAGTCGACAAAAATAAAATAAAAAGTAGAATATATATATATATTTATATATATATTTTTTTTATCATTCCATTTGGGCTGTGGGGGGTGCTTAATGTCTGAAGGCTTCTTGTCCTCTGCAAAAGCATGCAATTGGTCCACTGATGGATACATCTTGATATTTGTCTAGTCTAGTGTGTTCATTAGATGGGTGAAATCCTCTTTCAGTGCTTCTGTGCCTGTTTTCGTAGGCAGTTAGCCTCTGGTATGCGTGCCATTAGCGTTAGAGGCCTTTTTTCTTTTGGAAAGAATGATAAAAAAATATATATATTATAATTTTTCTTTTTTTATGTATTCCACTAAGAGGTTGCCTATGATTCCTTCCTATCCCTAGGTGTGTGAGGTGGGGCCCAGCAAGCTTACCGGACGGGGAGACAGAGGAAACCATGGCGGCTTTGAAAAGGGATCTGCGGAACATCTACTCAGGCATGCAATCTACTTTACTTTTGGTGAATTGACACCATGAATAAATATCCCACATTAAGCAAAAAGGCCACTTTAATATTCAGAATGAGTAATACAATTAAAGGTTTGCCACTCAATTTCCCAGATGTGGCAACATCAAATCTAATTGTTGTTACTTGGTTTGTATGTCTGTACACAGAGGAAGGGATGGGTGGGACAGCGAGAGCAGAACTTCTGATGGAGAGGACCTACGTCATCCTGCGGCGTTACTTGAATAAAATGCCTCCACCAACGATGGTGGCGGTCAAAGAAGAATGGCCTTTTCTCTTCTCTCAGACGGGGCTTTTCTCCCACTTTGGCCTCCTGACAGACACCGATGTCCTTCAAAAGATCAAAGATGCCCTGTGTCATCGAGGACGGACCATCCTGCAGTTCTGCCAGAAACTGGACAACCCGAAGATCAGGGATGTTCTGGCCAGATATCATCCAGAGGTTTCGGAGATCAGTGCCTGCATCGTCCTGCTCCTTATGGTGTACTTCAAGGAGCCTACGGAGAAACTACTGCTCGAAGTTGATGTACGTTTATTTAAATATTAAAATATTTGAAATGCGAGTGATTACATTAGGGGCGACTGAAGCTCAGTTGGTAGAGATGGTCGTTCATCGACCGTAGGGTTGGTGGTTCGAATCCTGGCTCTGACTGTCCGCATGTCGGAAGTGTCCTTGAGCAAGACACTTAACCCCCAAGTTGCTCCAAATGGGCCGAGCTGATGTGTGGTGAGCTGTAGTGCGTGGATTAGCTTATCTTCATCCTTTCATAATGTTAAATCTGCTATTGTGTGTTACTTTGTTGCAGACCTGTGCCACTGTTGCTGATGTGAATACTGCAGCACTCCCAAGCACCCCCTGTTTGATAATTCAAGGTAATAATGTTCAGGGATGAGCTTGTGTTCCTTTGCATCGAGGGGGAAAATCTGACCGAAGGCAGTTTGTGATACGGCACACATATGACGCTTATAAATAATATCCTGAGCTGGCATGTCTCATGTTCAACTTTGTCAGTGCTGTAAAGTTGAAACCTTTTTAAATCTTAGACAAACAAAACACTTTGCTTTCATGAAATATTGTAAGCCGTCATTTGAGGCTTTATAAAAGCAGCACAATGAACACAAATCTGTCAGTGCGACCTCATCTTAAATAAGAGACAGCATTGCTTGTTGTAAGAGAGGCAGAGTTGATTTGGCAAAAATATATATATATATATGCATTTTTCTTTTTCTTTTTAATAATCAAATTTTATTTTCATATTCAAATCCCATGCCCATCGAACGAAGCTTTGAAGTATTTAAGACAGCCTTAGTTCTGTGTCATGTCCTTGCAGGAATGTATACCTATCCACAACAACGCATGACGGGGTATCTGTTCATTTCAGGTGACGCAATGCAGCCTTCTGGATGGATGCTATCCATCGAGGGAGAAGTTGTGATGGGCCCACACCCATTATTTTTGCATGGGGTAGCTGCTTTATTCACCAGCTACTATGTCTTCAACCTGGAGTATCCTTCCGTTGGATCATCCACACTTGAGTTCATCCAAAGGTATTTTAACACTCTGAACACATGATCAATGTCATCAGTAAGACTTATCATGCAAAGACTATCTGGCTATTAAGTCCATGCCTTTCTACAGAGGCCATAAAGTAGATTAAATGCTTTGAGTATGAAGCCTGGAACCAACTATGTGAATTGGGACCACACCATCACTTGATGTTGCTGCTATCTTGTTAAGAAATTGACATAATGGTTTAATTCACATTATAGTATGGCTTCAAAATTCGGATGAGTAAACATTATGTTAGAGGTACCATGAAAAAACACAGGTGAGCACCTTGATAAATGCTGAGTCTATTTAAAACTGAAACGTATCTTTGCTTATTAACAGGTTCTTCTTGGGCATCAACCCGGAGAAAGGCTCCAGGGCAAAGAAGCGAAGCGCCATCAACCCTCAAGTGACCACCCTTTTTCGTAAGCTCATAGACTTTGAATGGTCTGCATCTGCATAGACAATCGTCCTTCTCCTGTCGTCCCCTGACGTGAACACCCTTCTTCGTAAGTAAGCTCATAAACTTTGGTCTGCAAAGACAATTGTCCTTCTCCTGTCGTCCCCTGACGTGAACACCCTTCTTCGGAAGCTCATAGACTTTGAATGGTTTGCAAAGACAATTGTCCTTCTCCTGTCGTCCCCTGACGTGAACACCCTTCTTCGGAAGCTCATAGACTTTGAATGGTCTGCATCTGTATAGACAATCGTCCTTCTCCTGTCGTCCCCTGACGTGAACACCCTTCTTCGGAAGCTCATAGACTTTGAATGGTTTGCAAAGACAATTGTCATGCTCCTGTCGTCCCTGCGCCTCTTTTGTTATTTTGAGTGCCTCTTTTGTTCTTTTGAGTGAGTGCATAAAGTGTATTCATTAGTTCCATTTTCGGGTAAGACCTGGAAGTACTAGTTTCATGGCGACAGTGGCTCGGGAGGTAGAGCAGTCGTCTGGCAATCCGGAGATTCCCGCTCCTCCCCGGGCAGCGTGTCGATGTGTCCTTGAGCAAGACACTTAACCCCTACATGCTCCCGTCGGTGTGTGAATGGGTAAAATGTGCACAAATTGTAAAAAAAAAGAAAAAAAACAGCCATTTACCATTTTACTTACGAATATTATTACTTTGTCTTAGTTTTGCCGTTTTGAGCAGTGTTGACCAGCAGTTTATAAAATAATATTTAAAATGTTTATTAGCAACGCCGAGCTTTCAAACCATTGCGTTTCACTGTACGAAACTCTCGTGCAACTGTGTACCTTTGAATTTTCTCTGTGATACTTGTACAACGAGCGTTTCGCAGAGGACCAGTTCTTCAGAGTTAATATGGGATTTTCCTATGGGTCAAATGTGCACAAATTGTAAAAAAGAAAACAGCATTTACCATTTCAAGAATAAGAATATAATTCTTTGTAATATAATTCTTTGTAATAATTCTGTCTTTTGACAATAAAATCCCATAATTAACTCTGAAGAACTGGCGAAACGCTCGTCATACAAGGTGCATCAGTCAGCTAAAGCCGTTTTGAGCAGTGTTGACCAGAAGTTTATAAAATAATATTTAAAATGTTTATTAGCAATGCCGAGCTTTCAAACCATTGCGTTTCTCTGCCTGAAACCCTCATGCAACTGTGAGTACCTTTGAATTTTCTCTGCGATACTTGTACAACGAGCGGGATTTTCCTATGGGTAAAATGTGCACAAATTGTAAAAAAGAAAACAGCCATTTACCATTTCAAGAATAAGAATATAATTCTTTGTAATAATTCTGTCTTTTGACAATAAAATCCCATAATTAACTCTGAAGAACTGGCGAAACGCTCGTCGTACAAGGTGCATCAGTCAGCTAAAGCCGTTTTGAGCAGTGTTGACCAGAAGTTTATAAAATAATATTTAAAATGTTTATTAGCAATGCCGAGCTTTCAAACCATTGCGTTTCTCTGTCTGAAACCCTCATGCAACTGTGAGTACCTTTGAATTTTCTCTGCGATACTTGTACAACGATCGGGATTTTCCTATGGGTAAAATGTGCACAAATTGTAAAAAAGAAAACAGCCATTTACCATTTCAAGAATAAGAATATAATTCTTTGTAATAATTCTGTCTTTTGACAATAAAATCCCATAATTAACTCTGAAGAACTGGCGAAACGCTCGTCGTACAAGGTGCATCAGTCAGCTAAAGCCGTTTTGAGCAGTGTTGACCAGAAGTTTATAAAATAATATTTAAAATGTTTATTAGCAATGCCGAGCTTTCAAACCATTGCGTTTCTCTGTCTGAAACCCTCATGCAACTGTGAGTACCTTTGAATTTTCTCTGCGATACTTGTACAACGAGCGGGATTTTCCTATGGGTAAAATGTGCACAAATTGTAAAAAAGAAAACAGCCATTTACCATTTCAAGAATAAGAATATAATTCTTTGTAATAATTCTGTCTTTTGACAATAAAATCCCATAATTAACTCTGAAGAACTGGCGAAACGCTCGTCGTACAAGGTGCATCAGTCAGCTAAAGCCGTTTTGAGCAGTGTTGACCAGAAGTTTATAAAATAATATTTAAAATGTTTATTAGCAATGCCGAGCTTTCAAACCATTGCGTTTCTCTGTCTGAAACCCTCATGCAACTGTGAGTACCTTTGAATTTTCTCTGCGATACTTGTACAACGAGCGGGATTTTCCTATGGGTAAAATGTGCACAAATTGTAAAAAAGAAAACAGCCATTTACCATTTCAAGAATAAGAATATAATTCTTTGTAATAATTCTGTCTTTTGACAATAAAATCCCATAATTAACTCTGAAGAACTGGCGAAACGCTCGTCGTACAAGGTGCATCAGTCAGCTAAAGCCGTTTTGAGCAGTGTTGACCAGAAGTTTATAAAATAATATTTAAAATGTTTATTAGCAATGCCGAGCTTTCAAACCATTGCGTTTCTCTGTCTGAAACCCTCATGCAACTGTGAGTACCTTTGAATTTTCTCTGCGATACTTGTACAACGAGCGGGATTTTCCTATGGGTAAAATGTGCACAAATTGTAAAAAAGAAAACAGCCATTTACCATTTCAAGAATAAGAATATAATTCTTTGTAATAATTCTGTCTTTTGACAATAAAATCCCATAATTAACTCTGAAGAACTGGCGAAATGCTCGTCGTACAAGGTGCATCAGTCAGCTAAAGCCGTTTTGAGCAGTGTTGACCAGAAGTTTATAAAATAATATTTAAAATGTTTATTAGCAATGCCGAGCTTTCAAACCATTGCGTTTCTCTGTCCGAAACCCTCATGCAACTGTGAGTACCTTTGAATTTTCTCTGCAATACTTGTACAACAAGCGTTTCGCAGAGGACCAGTTCTTCACAGTTAATATGGGATTTTCCTATGGGTAAAATGTGCACAAATATGTAAAAAAAGAAGAAAAAAAAGCAGCCATTTACCATTTTACTTACGAATATGATTACTTTGTCTTAGTTTTGCCGTTTTGAGCAGTGTTGACCAGCAGTTTATAAAATAATATTTAAAATGTTTATTAGCAACGCCGAGCTTTCAAACCATTGCATTTCTCTGTTCGAAACTCTCGTGCAACTGTGAGTACCTTTGAATTTTCTCTGCGATACTTGTACAACGAGCGTTTCGCAGAGGACCAGTTCTTCAGAGTTAATATGGGATTTTCCTATGGGTAAAATGTGCACAAATTGTATATAAAAGAAGAAAGAAAACAGCCATTTAACATTTCAAGAATAAGAATATAATTCTTTGTAATATAATTCTGTCTTTTGACAATAAAATCCCATAATTAACTCTGAAGAACTGGCGAAACGCTCGATGTGCAAGGCGCATCAGTCAGCTAAAGCCGTTTTGAGCAGTGTTGACCAACAGTTTATAAAATAATATTTAAAATGTTTATTAGCAACGCCGAGCTTTCAAACCATTGCGTTTCTCTGTCCGAAACTCTTGTGCAACTGAGTACCTTTGAATTTTCTCTGCGATACTTGTACAACGAGCAGGATTTTCCTATGGGTAAAATGTGCACAAATTGTAAAAAAGAAAACAGCCATTTACCATTTCAAGAATAAGAATATAATTCTTTGTATATAATTACTTGTAATAATTCTGTCTTTTGACAATAAATGCCGGCTTACCTCGTGTAATTATTTGTAATAATTCTGTCTTTTGACAATAAATGCTGGCTTACCTCATGTAATTATTTGTAATAATTCTGTCTTTTGACAATAAATGCCGGCTTACCTCGTGTAATTATTTGTAATAATTCTATGTCTTTTGACAATAAATGCTGGCTTACCTCATTTGTGCGTTTGGACTGTTGTTTTTAATGTACAATAGCCTACGTGCATTTTTGAAGTCCAGCGCAGTATACTTCCTGGCAGAAGCTCACACTTTGGTTTTCTGTCATGATTAATCACGTCATCCAATAGTATTTGACAGGAAACTATTGTATGAGCTTCCTCCAGAAGTATACTGGAGCTGGGGACTATACAGTTATGCATACCATTGTAAATTGACTGTTATTTTGCCAAATTATATAATATAATAATTATTATTATTCAATTATTTTGTTGGCAAGTCTGAAAAGTAATGCAAAAGACTTGCCAACAAAATAATTGAAAAATAATAATTATTATATTATATAATTTGGCAAAATAACAGTCAATTTACAATGATAGACATGCATAACTCTATAGTCCCCAGCTCCAGTATACTTCTGGAGGAAGCTCATACAATAGTTTCATGTCAAGATACAATAGGATGACGTGATTAAACAACAGGAAAACAAAGTGTGACCTTCAGGAAGTGTACTGGAGCTGGACTACAAAAATACATGTAGGCTATTGTAAATACACAATACATTGTTGTAATATATATACAACAAAATAATGTGATATTACAGTAATTTCTTACAATTTGATGTTGTGAAGTCACAATACATTGTTGTAATATATATACAACAAAATAATGTGATATTACAGTAATTTCTTACAATTTGATGTTGTGAAGTCACAATACATTGTTGTAATATATATACAACAAAATAATGTGATATTACAGTAATTTCTTACAATTTGATGTTGTGAAGTCACAATACATTGTTGTAATATATATACAACAAAATAATGTGATATTACAGTAATTTCTTACAATTTGATGTTGTGAAGTCACAATACATTGTTGTAATATATATACAACAGAATAATGTGATATCACAGTAATTTCTTACTGTTAGAAGTTGTGAAATTACAACAATGTATTGTACTACCATTACTGTGAAATTACAACACATTGCTGTGAAGCCATTCACAGTAAATTATTGTGAATCTTACTGTAAAAGTCATGCAAAATATTGCCAGTAATTTATTGTAATATCACAGTAATTTCTTACAGTATGAAGTTGTGAAATTACAACAATGTATTGTACTACCATTACTGTGAAATTACAACACATTGCTGTGAAGCCATTCACAGTAAATTATTGTGAATCTTACTGTAAAAGTCATGCAAAATATTGCCAGTAATTTATTGTAATATCACAGTAATTTCTTACAGTATGAAGTTGTGAAATTACAACAATGTATTGTACTACCATTACTGTGAAAGTACAACACATTGCTGTGAAGCCATTCACAGTAAATTATTGTGAATCTTACTGTAAAAGTCATGCAAAATATTGCCAGTAATTTATTGTAACTTTAGGGTGAAAAATTTTACAGTGTAGAATTGATTTTAAGGTCCTTTTCCTGACATATAAAGCTCAAGGCCAAAAATACATAGCAAATTCCCTAGTTAGTTATCTGCCCTCAAGAACGCTAGGCATCCACTACAGGTTTATTAGACACACCCAGAAACCAAAAGAGGATCGGAAGTATGGCATTTGCCAACTATGCCCCAAAACTATGGAACACACTACCAACACACATCATGAACGCCAGCTCCATACACATTTTTAAAGGAAAATTAAAAACGTACCTATACAGTCTAGCTTACAAATAGTGTACCATGCCTTAGGGAGAGCGAGTATCTTATTGAAATGTTTTTATTATTATGTGTTTTTAATTTTATGTATTGATCTTTTACTGAAATGTTATTTTACTGTGCTTTGCCTATTGCCGTACTTTTATTACTGTTGTCTTATTAATGTGATGCTTTACATATGCGTATGTTTGTGTACAGCACTTTGAGCTGCATGACATGTATGAAAGGTACTTTATAAATAAATGTTTACTTACTTACTTACTTACTTACTTACTTACTTACTTACTTACTTACTTACTTACTTACTTACTTACTTACTTACTTACTTACTTACTTACTAGGCTTGAGTAAATTGTAATGAACCAAATGAGAATATGAAATAATTTTTTTTTTATCTTTGACTGTGAATAACACTATGCTCAAATTGACCAGACCTGAAAAATCTAAGCAAATTAATAGATGGAAGATGATTAAACAGAAGGTTTTTTAGATACAGTACTGAATTCTGCCATCCGGACACATGCAATTTGAAATATGATTATAGAATATAGAATATCAGGCATAAAATGGTTATGCGATTAAAATGCGATTAATTAGATTAATTAATTACAAATCCTGTAATTAATTAGATTAATTGTTTTAATCGCCTGACAGCACTAGTTAAAAAGTTACAATTGGATGGTGGGTATATTGTATGTATTGACTCAATATTGGTTCTGTGAAATCGCGTGCGCGAAAATTCCTTACCTGTGTGGACACTCAGGGTGCATATTCCTTACCTGTGTGGACAGGGTGCTATTCCTTACCTGTGTGGACAGGGTGCTATTCCTTACCTGTGTGGACAGGGTGCTATTCCTTACCTGTGTGGACAGGGTGCATAGTCCTTACCTGTGTGGACAGGGTGCTATTCCTTACCTGTGTGGACAGGGTGCTATTCCTTAACTGTGTGGACAGGGTGCTATTCCTTACCTGTGTGGACAGGGTGCTATTCCTTACCTGTGTGGACAGGGTGTTATTCCTTACCTGTGTGGACAGGGTGATATTCCTTACCTGTGTGGACAGGGTGCTATTCCTTACCTGTGTGGACAGGGTGCTATTCCTTATCTGTGTGGACAGGGTGCTATTCCTTAACTGTGTGGACAGGGTGCTATTCCTTACCTGTGTGGACAAGGTGATATTCCTTACCTGTGTGGACAGGGTGCTATTCCTTACCTGTGTGGACAGGGTGCTATTCCTTATCTGTGTGGACAGGGTGCTATTCCTTACCTGTGTGGACAGGGTGCTATTCCTTACCTGTGTGGACAGGGTGCAACCTTGATCTGTGTGGACAGATCGCAAATTCCTTACCTGTGTGGACAGGGTGCTTCGGTTATCAGGGCCAGTGCTGAATCAATACAAATAATTCTCATTATTTTGTTTCGTGTTCACGGCGTACGCCTATGTACATATGTTGTAAGTTTGTCAGTCTCGTTTCAGCGTTTTACGTTACTCGTTTGTGTCCCTGTTAAACGTCTGTATGTGTGTGTGTCCCGTATGTGCGCGCTGTGAATTTAGTTTGTTTACATTAGCAACACGGATCGCTAAGAAGTTTGAGTTTAAGTGACGTGCTCCTATCTTATTTCCGGGTTTACGGGAAACGTGAGTGTTTCATTTACACAGAAGTAGAATGGGTCTCTGTCAGAGCAAGCGTGACGTTGGTGGCAATGCGCCAAGCGACTTCATGCAAGATAAATACGGACCTATAGATGTACGCTACTTGGAATCATGGTAAAAATGGACAAAAAACCGATGGCCGATTGAAGGATGTTACAATAATGATGAACTCAAAGCTGTTCGGGAAGAGTTCCCTGACAGAACCAGCTCAATTTCAGAGAAGAAAAAGAGTAGGATAAAACATGCTTTGGTATTATGGCAGTGTGAAATTGATTTAAGGAATGTCACCAGACAGAGAGATGAAGCTGAAAAGTTGAGTATTACACAAAGTGAATCACATACCACCGCAGTAACATCCGTAAAGAAAAAAGGTAAGCCCGAACGCAACGTTAAAGGTATGTATCCCAGTTTAACAATGGTTGATTACAACTGTGATGATGACATGCCTTCACAGGCATCTTCTGCAACAGGCAGAGCACAACCTACGAGTAAACAATCTAGCAAGGATGATTTGTTAGACAGTGAGGAAATTGTGAATAAGTCAAACAGTAATGATAAAGAGGAGTGTTACGTTGGAGGTAGGTAGAATACAGTTTTGCAGAAAGGGAAAGGTATGGAGGAGGCAGAGACGAGGATTGAAGCTTGGAGAGGGAGTTTACTGTAGAATCCAGTGCAATACAAAGAACATACAGAAACTACTTAACAACCTACTCAACAAAACAACAAACACTAACACTTACTATAGGATGACAGCACAATACGGCGTGGACAGGAAACGGGGAAGGAGACAGGAGGAATGTCGCCACAAACATCTCAGCAACCACAGGCAATAAATACAGCTCCTAATTAACGTTAATTAGTAATGGACGACAGCTGGGGGGAGAAGGCATAAGAACTAATACAACAATCAACACAAAGGAACTAGAACTAGGCTATATAACACACAGAATCAGAGATACAAACACAGAGAACAAACTAAACAGCTAACAATTGTAATATCAACAAACAATGTAATGACAGCATACTGTTAAGGATATTTATCATTACAGCGTGTATCGATTGTTTGTGACCACTAGAGGGTGGTAGACCAATGTTGGGTGGAGAGCCAATGTTGGGTGGAGGGCATTGCCCACTGTTAGGTGGAGGGCACTGCCCAATGTTACCATCCTGCCCAGTCCAGCCAGGACCGGGCCTAGGATCGTGACAGTACCCCCCCCCCCCTCAACGGGGGGCTTCCAGACCCCCGAAAACAACGTCCATAAGCAGGTGAGGGAGGAAGCCGGAACTCCGGAGAGGACCCAGGAAGAGGACCCGAAGAAGAGGGACCGGGAGGCTGAGCGAAAAACCCAGGAGGGGCATAGCAGCCAGGGGGGTTGAAAACGGGCGCAGATGCCCGGAGAGGGGGGGTGGGGACGGGAACAGAGGCCTGGGGAGGGGGACTGGACCTGGGAACAGAGGCCCGATGAGGAGGGGTGGGAACGGGCACCGAGACCCGGGGAGGGGGGCAGAACCTGAGAACAGAGGTCCGACGAGGGGGGGTGGGGATGGGCACCGAGACCCGGGGAGGGGGACTGGACCTGGGAACAGAGGCCCGACGAGGGGGGGTGGGGACAGGTGTAGAAGCCCGGGAAGGGGAGCTGGCCCCCGGGGTCGGATCCCGGACGAGAGGCCCTCCAGCCACCTGACTAGGGACCGGTTCGGGAGAGCCGGAACGGAGATGCGGCGGCGACGACCCCCGGAGCAGGATCCCACTCAGACTACGGCGAAGACCACGGCGAGGACCAGGACGCCGATCACGGCGCAGAGCTGGACCAGACGGGGAGCCAGGATCCGTCGAGGAGCCGGGAGCTGGCACGGCAGCCGGACCAGGTGTAGAGGCCGGGCAGGGCGTGGAGACCGGACCGATCTCGGTGGCGAGGCATGGTGTAGGATCCGGGGATGAGGAGCCAGGACCCAGAGCAGAGGCTGGACTGGGCGTGGAAGCTGGACCAGCTGTGGAGGCCTTGCTAGCCATACTAGCCTCGGGGGCTAGGCTAACTGTGGGCCCTGGACTCACAGTGGGAACTGTGCTAGCTGGGAATGCCTGGCTATCTGCCGAGGCTAAGCTAACATTCAGGGAGAGCCTAGCAACTCCTGTCCTGATAGCCCTCCTAGGCCTGCTAGCTGCAGAGACCTGACTAGCTTGGGACATCTGGTCCGTCTCAGCTACTAGGCTCACCATGAACCTGGAGCCTATTCTAGCAGTGGAGACTGTGCTAGCTGGGGACATCTCGTCCGTCTCAGGTACCAGACTCACCGTGAACCTGGTGCCTAGGTTAGCAGTGGGCGTCTGGTTAGCTACTGTAGCGGGGCTAACAGGCGGAGCTGTGCTAACTGGGGACGGCCGGTTAGCTATTGGGACGGAGCTAACGGGCGGAGCTATGTTAGCTGAGGACGGCCGGTTAGCTGTATGAGCGGAGCTAACGGGTGGAGCTGTACCAACTGGAGACGTCTGGCCATCTATGGTGGCGGAGCTAACAGGCGGAGCTGTGCTAACTGGGGACGGCCGGTTAGCTATTGGCACGAAGCTAAGGGGCGGTTCTGTGTTAGCTGGGGACGGCCGGTTAGCTATTGGCACGAAGCTAACGGGCGGAGCTATGTTAGCTGGGAACGTCTGGTTAGCTGTATGAGCGGAGCTAACGGGTGGAGCTGTACCAACTGGGGACGTCTGGCCATCTATAGTGGCGGGGCTAACAGGCGGAGCTGTGCTAACTGGGAACGTCAGAACAGCCTCAACGGCTGTGGGGGGCTCTAGGCTGGCCGTAAGCCTGAGAACAGTCGGCAGGCTAGCTACCCTAGCCTCCGACTTATGCTTCTCCATGAGGCCAGCAACATGTTCAGCCATCTCCCACATCGCTGGCTCCAGTGTCGGATTCTCCATGGCGACCTGGTCGATCTTCCGGAGCAGGAACCCCCACTTGGCCAGTGAGTAATGCTTCATGTCAGACTCACCGGCCATCAGGCTCAGGACGGCCCGAATGGTATCGCTTGCCCTTCCTGCTGCATTCGTTACTGGTGGCGACATTCTGTTACGGTGGAGGTAGGTAGAATACAGTTTTGCAGAAAGGGAAAGGTATGGAGGAGGCAGAGACGAGGATTGAAGCTTGGAGAGGGTGTTTACTGTAGAATCCAGTGCAATACAAAGAACATACAGAAACTACTTAACAACCTACTTAACAAAACAACAAACACTAACACTTACTATAGGATGACAGCACAATACGGTGTGGACAGGAAACGGGGAAGGAGACAGGAGGAATGTCGCCACAAACATCTCAGCAACCACAGGCAATAAATACAGCTCCTAATTAACGTTAATTAGTAATGGACGACAGCTGGGGGGAGAAGGCATAAGAACTAATACAACAATCAACACAAAGGAACTAGAACTAGGCTATATAACACACAGAATCAGAGATACAAACACAGAGAACAAACTAAACAGCTAACAATTGTAATATCAACAAACAATGTAATGACAGCATACTGTTAAGGATATTTATCATTACAGCGTGTATCGATTGTTTGTGACCACTAGAGGGTGGTAGACCAATGTTGGGTGGAGAGCCAATGTTGGGTGGAGGGCATTGCCCACTGTTAGGTGGAGGGCACTGCCCAATGTCACCATCCTGCCCAGTCCAGCCAGGACCGGGCCTAGGATCGTGACAGAGGAGGCTCTATTCAAAAAGAAAAAGGACAAATGTGACGCAAAAGATAAACGATGAGAGTGGTACCGATAAACATGAATGAAAATGTGATTGTGTACAGACCCTGGTCCCCAATGGAGTTGAAAGGTTTATTAGACCAGTTTCCAAAACCAGAAAATAACCCAATGGGATTCATGGACCAGCTAACAACAATCTGCCATTGTTATGATCCCACACACAGAGATATAACACAACTTAGCAAATTATCTCAATACCTTCTATGCAAGGTTTGAGGCTGTGAATACCAGCACCAACCTACAAGCCACGCCAATGGGGGGGGGGGGGGTCTGCTGATGGAGACTCAGTGTTCAGGGTAACAGAGCATGAGGTGAGGCGGACCTTTAAAAAAGTGGATATCAGGAAGGCAGCAGGACCGGACGGCATCCCCGGCCGCGTCCTAAAAGTCTGTGCCGACCAACTGGCCCCGGTATTCACTGACATCTTTAACCTGTCCTTAGAACAGGCTGTCATCCCCACCTGTCTGAAGAAGTCCACCATCATCCCTGTACCCAAAAAATCTACGCTTGCTTGCCTCAACGACTACCGCCCTGTAGCCCTCACCTCCATAGCCATGAAGTGCTTTGAGAAGCTAGTGAAGGGCTGCATCTGTTCCTCCCTCCCCATCAACCTGGACCCCCTGCAATTTGCATACCGCCCTAACAGATCCACGGAGGATGCCATAGCCCATGTGCTGCACACAGCAGCATCACACCTGGACAAGAGGCAGGGGAACTATGTGAGAATGCTGTGCATCGACTACAGCTCAGCATTCAATACCATAGTCCCCTCCAAACTCATAGCCAAGCTCAGGGACCTGGGCTTGAACTATGACCTCTGCCAGTGGGTCTTGGACTTCCTGACGGGCAGACCCCAGGTGGTAAGAGCAGGCAACTGCACCTCCTCATCCATCACGCTCAACATAGGGGCCCCCCAGGGCTGTGTTCTGAGCCCCCTCCTCTACTCCCTGTACACACATGACTGCGTGGCACAGCGGAACAACAACACAATCAACAAATTTGCTGATGACACAGTAGTGGTGGGCCTGATCTCTGCCAACGACGAGAGGGCCTACCTGGAAGAGGTAG
This sequence comes from Notolepis coatsorum, assembly GCF_963971535.1. Taxonomy (NCBI): domain Eukaryota; kingdom Metazoa; phylum Chordata; class Actinopteri; order Aulopiformes; family Paralepididae; genus Notolepis; species Notolepis coatsorum. Next base: position 73,497,552 of record NC_140175.1, read on the forward strand.
AGAATCTGTCACAGTGGTGTCAGGAGAACTGCCTCTCCCTGAACGTCAGCAAAACAAAAGAGATGATTGTGGACTTCAGGAGGTCGGGGGTCAAGGACTACAGCCCCCTCAGCATCGACGGGGCACCGGTTGAGAGAGTGAACAGTTTCAAGTACCTCGGAGCCCACATATCCGAGGACTTGACATGGACCACACACATTGACAGTGTTGTGAAGAAGGCACGACAACGCCTCTACTTCCTCAGGCGCCTAAGGAAGTTCCAAGTCAGTCAGAAGATCCTTAGGAACTTCTACTCATGTACAATAGAGAGCATCCTGACTGGCAACATCGCCTCCTGGTTTGGGAATAGCACTGCACAAGACCGTAGCAGACTACAAAGAGTGACACGTTCAGCCGAACGCACAATTGGAGGGGGGCTTCCCACCCTCCAGAACATTTACAACAAGCGGTGCAGGGGGAAGGCTAAGAGAATCATCAAGGACTCCAGCCACCCGAACAACTGCCTCTTTGAACTGCTGCGGTCAGGCAAGCGATACCAGAGTCTTAAGGCGAGCACAGAAAGACTCAGAAGAAGCTTCTATCCCCAGGCCATCAGGCTGCTCAACGAACAATAAACACTATGCAACAACCATCAAATGCACACAGCACACACACCCACATGCACACACTCACTTAAACAAACAACACACTGCAGCACCCACTCTCCACACTTTAGATCATAAACACACTTTACACTTTATATTTATTGGTAAAGGATTTGCACTACAACTCGTACACCTTACTGTAAATTGTACCTAAATTGTACCTCATCCCATTTCTGCTCTGCACTATATAGTATTGTATATTAGTACATTGCATAGTATATTGTATATTGTATGGTAACTCAGTTACTTCTATTCTGCATCGAACATTGTACATATGTCTATACTGAACACTGTGACCTCTATTTTTACTTCTGTCATAATCAAACATTCTAGAACATTTGTGATGTCACAGTATGATGTCATAATAGATCATTCTAGAACATTTGTGATGTCACAGTATGATGTCATAATCAAACATTCTAGAACATTTGTGATGTCACAGTATGATGTCATAATAGAACATTCTAGAACATTTGTGATGTCACAGTAAGATGTCATAATCAAACATTCTAGACCATTTGTGATGTCACAGTATGATGTCATAATCAAACATTCTAGAACATTTGTGATGTCACAGTATGATGTCATAATCAAACATTCTAGAACATTTGTGGTCACAGTATGATGTCATAATAGGACATTCTAGAACATGTGTGATGTCACAGTAAGATGTCATAATCAAACATGCTAGAACATTTGTGATGTCACAGTAAGATGTCAATCAAACATTCTAGAACATTTGTGATGTCACAGTATGATGTCATAATAGAACATTCTAGAACATTTGTGATGTCACAGTATGATGTCATAATCAAACATTCTAGAACATTTGTGATGTCACAGTATGATGTCATAATCAAACATTCTAGAACATTTGTGATGTCACAGTATGATGTCATAATAGAACATTCTAGAACATTTGTGATGTCACAGTATGATGTCATAATAGAACATTCTAGAACATTTGTGAGTATGATGTCATAATAGATCATTCTAGAACATTTGTGATGTCACAGTAAGATGTCATAATCAAACATTCTAGAACATTTGTGATGTCACAGTATGATGTCATAATCAAACATTCTAGAACATTTGTGATGTCACAGTATGATGTCATAATAGAACATTCTAGAACATTTGTGATGTCACAGTATGATGTCATAATAGAACATTCTAGAACATTTGTGAGTATGATGTCATAATAGATCATACTAGAACATTTGTGATGTCACAGTAAGATGTCATAATCAAACATTCTAGAACATTTGTGATGTCACAGTATGATGTCATAATCAAACATTCTAGAACATTTGTGATGTCACAGTATGATGTCATAGTCAAACATTCTAGAACATTTGTGTTCTATATATATTCAACAATTCTCATTATGCATCTTGAAACAGTACTGAACAGGACTGAACAGATAGACTAAACAACATAGATTGAAGCCTGCATTTCTCAACCAAGGTGCCTTACCTACCGTTTTGCTGTGGAAAGGTGAGTGTACACAACGGCTAGCTAGCTGTTCTACTTGAATACTGAATGTTAATATTGAATCAGACAATATTGAATACTGAATGTTAATATCAGACCATATTGAATACTGAATGTTAATTCAGGTTGACAGTTGACATCATTTGACAGTTGACAGGGGGCTGGAAAGTTGATTCAATAAAAGAAAAAATACTAATTTAATCAGATTAATCACTTTATTCAAATTGAGGATTTAGTTTGATGATATAAAAAAAAGGAAAAAAATAATGTATAAAAAGAAATTATAATACTTTTTTTATTTAACATTTTTTATTAAAAACGAAGGTTCGAACGTCCTTTCAAAAAACCCTGATTAAGTTTGAATCACTTTATTCAAATTGAGGATTTAGTTTGAGGATATATAATAATAAAAAAATTATTATAATAATAAAAAAAATAATATTATTTTATTAAAAACGAAGGTTCGAACGTCCGTTCGAAGTACCATGACAAAGTTTGAATGCCAAAAACTGGCTTCGGGGACAGCCTTACCAAACATTATTTATATTATTCAAATAGAACTCAAACATGTTCCGTTGTGATGTCACAGTATGGTCATAATAGAACATTCTAGAACATGTGTGAGTATGTCATAATATATCATTCTAGAACATTTGTGATGTCACAATAAGATGTCATAATCAAACATTCTAGAACATTTGTGATGTCACAGTATGATGTCATAATCAAACATTCTAGAACATTTGTGATCTCACAGTATGATGTCATAATCAAACATTCTAGAACATTTGTGATGTCACAGTATGCTGTCATAATAGATCATTCTAGAACATTTGTGATGTCACAGTAAGATGTCATAATCAAACATTCTAGAACATTTGTGATGTCACAGTATGATGTCATAATAGAACATTCTAGAACATTTGTGATGTCACAGTATGATGTCATAATAGAACATTCTAGAACATTTGTGAGTATGATGTCATAATAGATCATTCTAGAACATTTGTGATGTCACAGTAAGATGTCATAATCAAACATTCTAGAACATTTGTGATGTCACAGTATGATGTCATAATCAAACATTCTAGAACATTTGTGATGTCACAGTATGATGTCATAATCAAACATTCTAGAACATTTGTGATGTCACAGTATGATGTCATAATAGATCATTCTAGAACATTTGTGATGTCACAGTAAGATGTCAGAATCAAACATTCTAGAACATTTGTGATGTCACAGTAAGATGTCATAATCAAACATTCTAGAACATTTGTGATGTCACAGTATGATGTCATAATAGACATTCTAGAACATTTGTGATGTCATAGTATGATGTCATAATAGAACATTCTAGAACATTTGTGAGTATGTCATAATAGATCATTCTAGAACATTTGTGATGTCACAGTAAGATGTCATAATCAAACATTCTAGAACATTTGTGATGTCACAGTATGATGTCATAATCCAAAATTCTAGAACATTTGTGATCTCACAGTATGATGTCATAATCAAACATTCTAGAACATTTGTGATGTCACAGTATGCTGTCATAATAGATCATTCTAGAACATTTGTGATGTCACAGTAAGATGTCATAATCAAACATTCTAGAACATTTGTGATGTCACAGTAAGATGTCATAATCAAACATTCTAGAACATTTGTGATGTCACAGTATGATGTCATAATAGAACATTCTAGAACATTTGTGATGTCACAGTATGATGTCATAATAGAACATTCTAGAACATTTGTGAGTATGATGTCATAATAGATCATTCTAGAACATTTGTGATGTCACAGTAAGATGTCATAATCAAACATTCTAGAACATTTGTGATGTCACAGTATGATGTCATAATCAAACATTCTAGAACATTTGTGATGTCACAGTAAGATGTCATAATCAAACATTCTAGAACATTTGTGATGTCACAGTATGATGTCATAATAGATCATTCTAGAACATTTGTGATGTCACAGTAAGATGTCATAATCAAACATTCTAGAACATTTGTGATGTCACAGTAAGATGTCATAATCAAACATTCTAGAACATTTGTGATGTCACAGTAAGATGTCATAATCAAACATTCTAGAACATTTGTGATGTCACAGTAAGATGTCATAATCAAACATTCTAGAACATTTGTGATGTCACAGTAAGATGTCATAATCAAACATTCTAGAACATTTGTGATGTCACAGTATGATGTCATAATAGAACATTCTAGAACATTTGTGATGTCACAGTATGATGTCATAATAGAACATTCTAGAACATTTGTGAGTATGATGTCATAATAGATCATTGTAGAACATGTGTGATGTCACAGTAAGATGTCATAATCAAACAGTCTAGAACATTTGTGATGTCACAGTATGATGTCATAATCAAACATTCTAGAACATTTGTGATGTCACAGTATGATGTCATAATCAAACATTCTAGAACATTTGTGATGTCACAGTATGATGTCATAATAGAACATTCTAGAACATTTGTGATGTCACAGTATGATGTCATAATAGAACATTCTAGAACATTTGTGAGTATGATGTCATAATAGATCATTCTAGAACATTTGTGATGTCACAGTAAGATGTCATAATCAAACATTCTAGAACATTTGTGATGTCACAGTATGATGTCATAATCAAACATTCTAGAACATTTGTGATGTCACAGTATGATGTCATAATAGAACATTCTAGAACATTTGTGATGTCACAGTATGATGTCATAATAGAACATTCTAGAACATTTGTGAGTATGATGTCATAATAGATCATACTAGAACATTTGTGATGTCACAGTAAGATGTCATAATCAAACATTCTAGAACATTTGTGATGTCACAGTATGATGTCATAATCAAACATTCTAGAACATTTGTGATGTCACAGTATGATGTCATAATCAAACATTCTAGAACATTTGTGTTCTATATATATTCAACAATTCTCATTATGCATCTTGAAACAGTACTGAACAGGACTGAACAGATAGACTAAACAACATAGATTGAAGCCTGCATTTCTCAACCAAGGTGCCTTACCTACCGTTTTGCTGTGGAAAGGTGAGTGTCCACAACGGCTAGCTAGCTGTTCTACTTGAATACTGAATGTTAATATTGAATCAGACAATATTGAATACTGAATGTTAATATCAGACCATATTGAATACTGAATGTTAATTCAGGTTGACAGTTGACATCATTTGACAGTTGACAGGGGGCTGGAAAGTTGATTCAATAAAAGAAAAAATACTAATTTAATCAGATTAATCACTTTATTCAAATTGAGGATTTAGTTTGATGATATAAAAAAAAGGAAAAAAATAATGTATAAAAAGAAATTATAATACTTTTTTTATTTAACATTTTTTATTAAAAACGAAGGTTCGAACGTCCTTTCGAAAAACCCTGACGAAGTTTGAATCACTTTATTCAAATTGAGGATTTAGTTTGAGGATATATAATAATAAAATAATTATTATAATAATAAAAAAAATAATATTATTTTATTAAAAACGAAGGTTCGAACGTCCGTTCGAAGTACCATGACAAAGTTTGAATGCCAAAAACTGGCTTCGGGGACAGCCTTACCAAACATTATTTATATTATTCAAATAGAACTCAAACATGTTCCGTTGTGATGTCACAGTATGGTCATAATAGAACATTCTAGAACATGTGTGAGTATGTCATAATATATCATTCTAGAACATTTGTGATGTCACAATAAGATGTCATAATCAAACATTCTAGAACATTTGTGATGTCACAGTATGATGTCATAATCAAACATTCTAGAACATTTGTGATCTCACAGTATGATGTCATAATCAAACATTCTAGAACATTTGTGATGTCACAGTATGCTGTCATAATAGATCATTCTAGAACATTTGTGATGTCACAGTAAGATGTCATAATCAAACATTCTAGAACATTTGTGATGTCACAGTATGATGTCATAATAGAACATTCTAGAACATTTGTGATGTCACAGTATGATGTCATAATAGAACATTCTAGAACATTTGTGAGTATGATGTCATAATAGATCATTCTAGAACATTTGTGATGTCACAGTAAGATGTCATAATCAAACATTCTAGAACATTTGTGATGTCACAGTATGATGTCATAATCAAACATTCTAGAACATTTGTGATGTCACAGTATGATGTCATAATCAAACATTCTAGAACATTTGTGATGTCACAGTATGATGTCATAATAGATCATTCTAGAACATTTGTGATGTCACAGTAAGATGTCAGAATCAAACATTCTAGAACATTTGTGATGTCACAGTAAGATGTCATAATCAAACATTCTAGAACATTTGTGATGTCACAGTATGATGTCATAATAGACATTCTAGAACATTTGTGATGTCATAGTATGATGTCATAATAGAACATTCTAGAACATTTGTGAGTATGTCATAATAGATCATTCTAGAACATTTGTGATGTCACAGTAAGATGTCATAATCAAACATTCTAGAACATTTGTGATGTCACAGTATGATGTCATAATCCAAAATTCTAGAACATTTGTGATCTCACAGTATGATGTCATAATCAAACATTCTAGAACATTTGTGATGTCACAGTATGCTGTCATAATAGATCATTCTAGAACATTTGTGATGTCACAGTAAGATGTCATAATCAAACATTCTAGAACATTTGTGATGTCACAGTAAGATGTCATAATCAAACATTCTAGAACATTTGTGATGTCACAGTATGATGTCATAATAGAACATTCTAGAACATTTGTGATGTCACAGTATGATGTCATAATAGAACATTCTAGAACATTTGTGAGTATGATGTCATAATAGATCATTCTAGAACATTTGTGATGTCACAGTAAGATGTCATAATCAAACATTCTAGAACATTTGTGATGTCACAGTATGATGTCATAATCAAACATTCTAGAACATTTGTGATGTCACAGTAAGATGTCATAATCAAACATTCTAGAACATTTGTGATGTCACAGTATGATGTCATAATAGATCATTCTAGAACATTTGTGATGTCACAGTAAGATGTCATAATCAAACATTCTAGAACATTTGTGATGTCACAGTAAGATGTCATAATCAAACATTCTAGAACATTTGTGATGTCACAGTAAGATGTCATAATCAAACATTCTAGAACATTTGTGATGTCACAGTAAGATGTCATAATCAAACATTCTAGAACATTTGTGATGTCACAGTAAGATGTCATAATCAAACATTCTAGAACATTTGTGATGTCACAGTATGATGTCATAATAGAACATTCTAGAACATTTGTGATGTCACAGTATGATGTCATAATAGAACATTCTAGAACATTTGTGAGTATGATGTCATAATAGATCATTGTAGAACATGTGTGATGTCACAGTAAGATGTCATAATCAAACAGTCTAGAACATTTGTGATGTCACAGTATGATGTCATAATCAAACATTCTAGAACATTTGTGATGTCACAGTATGATGTCATAATCAAACATTCTAGAACATTTGTGATGTCACAGTATGATGTCATAATAGAACATTCTAGAACATTTGTGATGTCACAGTATGATGTCATAATAGAACATTCTAGAACATTTGTGAGTATGATGTCATAATAGATCATTCTAGAACATTTGTGATGTCACAGTAAGATGTCATAATCAAACATTCTAGAACATTTGTGATGTCACAGTATGATGTCATAATCAAACATTCTAGAACATTTGTGATGTCACAGTATGATGTCATAATAGAACATTCTAGAACATTTGTGATGTCACAGTATGATGTCATAATAGAACATTCTAGAACATTTGTGAGTATGATGTCATAATAGATCATACTAGAACATTTGTGATGTCACAGTAAGATGTCATAATCAAACATTCTAGAACATTTGTGATGTCACAGTATGATGTCATAATCAAACATTCTAGAACATTTGTGATGTCACAGTATGATGTCATAATCAAACATTCTAGAACATTTGTGTTCTATATATATTCAACAATTCTCATTATGCATCTTGAAACAGTACTGAACAGGACTGAACAGATAGACTAAACAACATAGATTGAAGCCTGCATTTCTCAACCAAGGTGCCTTACCTACCGTTTTGCTGTGGAAAGGTGAGTGTCCACAACGGCTAGCTAGCTGTTCTACTTGAATACTGAATGTTAATATTGAATCAGACAATATTGAATACTGAATGTTAATATCAGACCATATTGAATACTGAATGTTAATTCAGGTTGACAGTTGACATCATTTGACAGTTGACAGGGGGCTGGAAAGTTGATTCAATAAAAGAAAAAATACTAATTTAATCAGATTAATCACTTTATTCAAATTGAGGATTTAGTTTGATGATATAAAAAAAAGGAAAAAAATAATGTATAAAAAGAAATTATAATACTTTTTTTATTTAACATTTTTTATTAAAAACGAAGGTTCGAACGTCCTTTCGAAAAACCCTGACGAAGTTTGAATCACTTTATTCAAATTGAGGATTTAGTTTGAGGATATATAATAATAAAATAATTATTATAATAATAAAAAAAATAATATTATTTTATTAAAAACGAAGGTTCGAACGTCCGTTCGAAGTACCATGACAAAGTTTGAATGCCAAAAACTGGCTTCGGGGACAGCCTTACCAAACATTATTTATATTATTCAAATAGAACTCAAACATGTTCCGTTGTGATGTCACAGTATGGTCATAATAGAACATTCTAGAACATTTGTGATGTCACAGTATGATGTCATAATAGATCATTCTAGAACATTTGTGATGTCACAGTAATATGTCATAATCAAACATTCTAGAACATTTGTGATGTCACAGTACGATGTCATAATCAAACATTCTAGAACATTTGTGATGTCACAGTATGATGTCATAATAGAACATTCTAGAACATTTGTGATGACACAATATGATGTCATAATTGTATGACAGTGAAGTTATTGAATCTTTTTGTAGTGTCTCCTTTCGGTGTTACGCTTTTTAGACGGTCCCTGGCTGCGCACTTGCCTCACAGCCGACTGCACATAGAGATCAATATTATTAAATGTACAGCTCCGACTGTTTAGGTGAAAAGGTTGTAGCTGGTCAGCAAATGACTGTTCATTTTTACGTTATTTATCGTCTATGTTTGTGTACAGCACTTTGAGCTACATGACATGTATGAAAGGTGCTTTATAAATACTTACTTACTTACTTACTTACTTACTTACTCATTGTCTACCTTACTACGATAGGAAAGAGGTGTCCTTTGTGTTTTAAAAACATTTCGCTTAAGAATTATTGACCGCGGCAATTCGAATCTGTGAATATCTTTCTAACTTTACCTAAGTCTCCCGATTGCGATACAATAAAGCGAATCTTCATCACAAATCATATTCTCAATATAATCTGACGGGCAGATATTATTGCTGGCGGACCTATTTCAGCCTGCGAGCCGCCTATTGCCGACCACTGAACTAGGATATATGTTGGGTAACGTGCGTTTAGACAACACTATTTGGGACAGACCATATTAGGCTATTACTTCACATAAAATATCATGTCTAAATGAAATGCACAAAACAAAAAATGTATGTATCATCATAACGTTACCCTGGTATAGATCTGTATGCATGTATTTATGTATTTATTCATAACGTTATACATATTCGTTAACGTTAGGTCGTGCATGGCTTTTACATTAAAAAATGTACCTGTCACGTGGTTCCGTTCTCCATTCTTCACATCAAAAACGAAAAACGAACTAGCAAAACGTACACCGACCAAAAGCGGCCCATTATTTACAAATTTTTTTCATTTGATTCTGACACCAACATACGAAAAACAGCTCTGTATTTCAGGTTCCCCCCGTTTTTTTCGATTTTGGTTTCAAACGGAAATAGGAAAACACGTCGTATTTAATTTTTTTTTTTTTTTTCGTATTTCCTTTTGTTACGAAAAACTAACTATCAAAACGTACACGGACCTTGCTGCGTGTGTGCATAGGCGCTTGCCTGACCACAGCAGCTTGAACAGGCTGTTGTTGGGGTGGTGGGGGTCTTTCATTAATCTGCAGGCTCTGGATTTGCACGCCACCTCCTGTTATATAAGTCCTGCAGGGGTGGTAGTGCAATACCCGTAGTACGCTCTGCTGAGCACACCACTCTTTGTAGGGCCTTCCTGTCCTGGCCCGTGCTGTTTCCAAATCAGGCAGTGATGTTTCCAGTCAGAATGCTCTCTTACACCCCCGGAATAGAAGGAGTGGAGTATCTTCCCCGATAAGGTGATAGAGGCGCTGTTTCGCCTTTTTTGCCACAGTCTATGTGTGTTGTCCATGTCAGGTACTTTGTGATGTGGACTCCCAGGTACTTAAAACTGCTCACCCTCTCCATGATAGCCCCATTTATCCACAGTGGTGTGTGTGTCCTCTGCTGTATTCTCCTAAAAATCCACGATCAGCACCTTGGTTTTACCAATGTTCAGGAGTAGGCTGTTATCCCAGCACCAGCGTGCCAGTACATCAACCTCCTCCCGGTAAGCCTTCTCATCATTGTTAGAGATCAGCCCGACCACCACTGTGTCGTCCGCAAACTTCACTATGGAGTTGAAGCTGAACCTGGCCACACAGCCATGTGTGTACAGTGAATACAGCAGGGGGCTGAGAACACAGCCCTGTGGGGACCCGATGCTCGGGGTGATTGAGTTGGAGGTATGACCCCCCCACCCTGACCGCCTGGGGCTTGTCACTCAGAAAGTCCAGGATCCAGGCGCTCAGGGCGGAGTTCAGACCCAGATCGATCAACTTGTCAACCAGTCTGGTAGGGACTATGGTGTTGAAAGCTGAACTATAGTCGATGAACAGCAATCTCACATAGCCCCCCTTCTGACTGTCAATGTGAGAAAGGGTGTTGTGCAGTACTTGGGAGACTGTGTCATCAGTGGACCTGTTTGTCCTGTAGGCAAACTGCAATGGGTCCATGGTACTAGAGAGCGAGGCACAGATGTAATCCTTGGCAGCCTCTCAAAGCATTTCATGACCACAAAATCTGTAGTCATTTAGGCCTGCTGGGGAGGAGTTTTTTGGTACATGGATTATAGTGGACACCTTGCAGCAGGCAGGGACCACGGACTCGGCCAGGGAGGTTGTGTACAAGTATACAAACCTAACAATACTCGAGTAAAGTACAAATCCCCAAAAACATTACTTAAGTATTGTAACAAAGTACAATTACTCAAGTACTTTACACCCCTGCCTGTAAGTCATTAGAGTGTGTCCTTGTGCCCTTCCTGATGACTTGTCGTACAGAACTTGTAAGTCGCTTTGGATAAAAGCGTCAGCTAAATGACTAAATGTAAATGTTAAATGAGTCACATTTCACAACTTTTATCATTTATCCATGTATGTAAGAACTAGGGCTGGGACTTTATCGCATTCATTTTGATTAATTAACTACAGAAAGAATTAAAAGTTAAAAGAATTGATGCATTTAATCGCATGATGATTTTTCTTTATTGTGTAAGAATGTTAGCTTTCAAAGGAGACCAGACTCATGCATCTGTTATAAAGTATAATAAATCACAAATAACTTTTTTTCTTAGTCTGGTTTGTTCATAAAAAAAAAAAAGAGAAATTGAGATAAATCAAGAGTTTTTTTTTCCAATGGTCAACTGTTCTGGAATGTCCTTGAAAGTACTGCGTTTTACTTTTAACTCGAAAGTGCTTGAGTTTACAAAAGGTCCTTTGCGCTATATATATTATTCCAAAAATTGCTGCACTTTGTTAAAAATTGCATTGATCTGTTGGTCTGTGTAGTAGCTAATACAGGATTTTGCTGCTTAAACGTATGTATAATGTATATTCATTGATTCACTCGTATACCAAAATTCATTTGAATTGGAAAATGTTGCTTTTCGCATCAAAATGTGATTGATTTAGATTAATTAACTATAAAGTCTCGAATTAATTCGATTAACATTTTTTATCGAGTCTAGTAAGAACTAAAACTCACTTTAACTTCCTGAAATGCTATTTGTCAATTGTGTTGTGCAATCAACTCATGTCCTGATGAGTCATCGGGAGTGTTTATGTAGAGACGGGTGTTCTAATGTACATTGTGTTCAGACTGATCTAATGCAGGCCTTTAAGAAGCATCAGAAGTGCAATAGTTAAGGGCGGCTGAGTGGCGCAGCAGACTAAGAGCTTGTCACCAACGCGAGAGACACTGAAAAACACAGAAAAACAGGAGAAAAAGTGGATAAAAAAAAGAAGTGCAATAGTTTGTACAATCAATTAAAATGGCAGATTATAGTGGAATGATAAGATAAAATATTCCTTTATTGATCCCCTTGGGGAAATTCAGGCATCATAGCAGCATGGTTGGAGGGGGGAGGTACAGGTGCATGGTGATAGTAGAAGACATGATACAGGTCATAAAATTATAGTACAGTGGGGATGTAAAAAGTAAAATAGGCAGTGTAAACAATATAATTAACTGAGTATGTGCATATGAGCAAGTAGGCAGTGTAAATAAGTCAAGGTGCAGATGACGGTATGTATGCCCTCTCAGTTATATTTGCATTACAATAAATATAGTTACAATAGACGCTATCATCTAAATATATGCTATCATTAAGTATGTATACAGTATGCACCCGTGCAGTATGCATAAGGTATGTATGGCGTGATATACTTCATATGTTATACATTGTCTATTTACGTAGTCCAATTAGGTAGGAGTCAGACACACTCAATGATAGTAGTTCCTAGTAGTTGAATCTCGGGCAGCGGTCCCTGCCCACTGTTGTGGAGCCTGATGGCCGCTGGAATGAAGGACTGGCCGAGGCAGTTAGTTGAGTGTCGGGGGGGTATGAGCCTGTGATTGAACATGCTTCTCATCTTCCATTCTCTTTGGATCAAATAACAAACTCAGCAAGGCCAACAGCTTCTCTGTTACAGTGGTTGACAATATTGTCACAAGGAAAGATTAAATTACCTACTGGGTTCCATCCTAGAGGCAAATCTTTCCTGTGACAAAATGGCAACCAATGTAATAAAAAAAGTCAACCAATGAACAAGATTCTTGTACCAGATCTCCTCTCTGGTAAACAAGAATACCTTGAAGACTCTAACAGGAGCACTCATTCAAGGGTACTACGACTATGCTTGTACCTCATGGTACTAAAGCACCTCAAATGCCCCAAAAATAAGACTACAAACATCACAAAAGAAACTGGTCAAACTACTGCTTGACCTTACTCCTAAAACCCACCTCACCCCTGCCCATTTTGACAACCTACGATGGCTTAGAGTAGACGACAGAGTACAGCAACTTGCAATGGGCCTGGTATACAAGATACACTACACCACACAGGTACCCATGTACATGTCGAAATACTTCCCAAAGGTCAGTGAATACCACGCCCACAACACCAGAGGGAGTTCCACAAATCATGTGCAACCCAGATTCGGCACAAACAAGGGACTAAACACATTCCGCAATTATGCCACAACAATGTGGAACGCCCGACCCACAGCCGTAAAAAGATGTGAATCCCTACCCACATTCAAAACCGCTTTTAAAGAGCACCTACGGTAGGCTGCAATTCGAAACTGGCCACCGTAAATGTCCAACCCCCCCCCACCCCCTCCTAATAGACAGTCTCCTTCCCACCGTATGTATATATTTTCTCCCCACCGTATGTATATTTTGTTGTCCCACCCACCCACCCCCTCCTAATGTACAGTCTCCTCCCCATCATATGTATATATTCTCTGTTAGGATCTATGGGTAACAGTACTGTATATTTTCATATTGTATATGTCACAAATGTAACAGTACTATATACCTGTAGCTGTATGTCATGTATGTTCCTAGGCCATAAATGTCACTATGAATTGAAAATGGGGGACCCTGATGTAAACAAGACAAACGTCTTTCTCTGGTCTGCATCCCCTTAACACATTGGGTGCCAACGACGAGAAATCTCATTGTTGGGCGCCATGCGTTGGTTGCCAATGACGAGAAATCTTGTTATTTAATCGTTATTTCTTTTATTAGCGATATCCATTCATTTTTCATCCATACAGCCTCACGTTATCATTGGGAATGGCTCTGACCTCGAAAAGGGCAAATACCGCCCCCTATCGTCTCCTGGATGGTATTGCACCCATTGGAATGTCGATGGGAATGCATCAGAAAAAAAAACTACGGGCTCCACATTTTACTTCTGAGGCATGTAACCTGAGACTATGTGTAACGATTATGTGTTTCGAGGTATAACGTTGGATCAATAAACGTGATCGATATTTGGAATGGCGATCAGGAATTGGATTAATCTTTTTGCAGAACATCTGATCTGAGGTAAGGACTTTATTTTACCAGTATTGGGTTAATCAGAGTTTTTTTTCACAGCGTTCACAACGTGTCTTCTGTGTGTGTACAGTGTGTGCGTAACGTTAGCGGCAGGTACGGCATAGATAATCGATTTTTCAGCCCGCTGCTCTAGCGTGCATAAGTATATACTATCGATAATCTAGCTCATAAATCAGCCGGACAATGACAACGTGTTGTGTGTATTCCAGTAAATGGCTATTACTGCAGAATCTTTTTCTCTTTCTAGAAATTTCCAAAAATACTCGTATTCAAAGCGGTATAAAACGGAAATGTACTGATGAAAAAACAATCCGTTTCATACATGTTGACTGCAAGTCATTGATAAGCGACGGGTGTATTAGAACCATAGCCATAATTTAAGATATAGTTTAAGCGTTCGCAAATGTGCTCGTCCTCTCGTTGATTAGAGTGGTGGCAACCAAGCGATAATCCGTCATTCATCGTTGGCAACCAATGTGTTAACAATTGTGTGTATTGAGCCGTACTGTATTGTACCCATTCTGCAATCTGTTAAATAAATGTCTGGAGCACCGAAGCTAAAAGCAGATGTCCCAAGTTCAGTACAGACTCTAGGTGTGAGCCAATCATTGGAAGATCATAAATGAATGTCTTATCAGGAAAGCATGCCACTTGCTCCACCAAATGCATTATGTCATACTAGCAGGGGTGTAAAAAGCACTCAGAAATTATACTTAAGTATGGGTACCGTCTCAAAATCGTACTCAAGTAAATTTTAACTACACATTGCACCAGGTGAGTTAGTTGAAGAGGTTAGCCAATTAGTGAAATAATCAGCTGGTGTTGAGGCACAGCTGGAATGAAACCAAGTGTGAGGGACCAAACAGCTCTTTTTCCCTAAAATATACATACAGGGAAAAAAAAAAACACAAAAAAGTGCAACAATAACAAATAACCATTATCAAACTATAAAAAGCTGTTCTTGGGCCCAGCAGAACTCAGGTCAACTTAAACAGAACAAATACCTAACACAAATATCAACTGAACCAAACAAAACTGACCTACAGACTGACAAGAGGGAGGTATACTGGTTGACCAAACCAATACAGACACATGGGGAAAGACAAATCATCAATAATAAATTACATTAACCTTAATCTATCATTTATAATTAACAGTTAGTTTGAAGAATACTATGTATTTATGTAGGGTTACAATAACTGAGTCAAGCTAAAACATACACAAATCATAGTAGAACATCATTGTCTAATTAAATCCCCCCCCCCCCCCCCCTCTTCTCAGGGAGTTGGTATCTCCCGGCAAGCCTCTCCTGGTATTTAAATCAAGCCTCTTCCAATTAATTGTTCTTTGCCAGTTGCCACCAGGAAGAGCAGAGCACCGCCCGGAACACCAAACAAACATGTAAGACAAAGAAACGGCATGAGCAAATACAAACTAATGATAAATGAACAATTATGATAAACAAAACAATGTAAACTAAGTGTGCACTAACTTAGGACCTTGTAATATATCATAATGCAAATAATTATGGTATATGAAGCAATGATGTGTGGTGTCATTATTTGATTTGTGTATGGGTATTATGGATGTTAACAATGCATAAGGACAAAATGAAAAGAAGGGGAGGGAGTGTAGTGGTTACCGACATTAGTGCTGATGTGCGGCAAAGTGTGTGGCCGTCACACCAAGCATACGCTCAAACAAGGACCAATCGGCATGGGTATGGGCGGGTTCATTTTCCATTGATGGGGATTTGATTGGCTGTTTTTAAATAAAGTGCGGTGGCAGAATTAATAAGTTAATAACGTTAACAATTAAAATGGTTGAATCTGTGAGATTTGTACTTTGTGGTCTGCATTTTAAATGTAAGGAGTAAAAAGTATATATTTTTTCTCTGAAATGTAATTGAGTAAAAGTACAAATATAGAAACCTAATAATACTAAAGTACAAATCCCCCCCAAACAATCAAGTACTCGGTACTTTACACCCCCTTCAAGTACTTTACACCCCTGCATATACCAGACATGCCCAGGTCTAGATCAGCACTTCTCCGAGACATGTCATGCCCTAGCTGGTCTGATGGTGCCACATATTGTACAAGACGAGCAATAGTAGAATAGTCGTAGATGAATAAGATCCTATAGAGGGTGTGGCTATTTAATGCATCGAATGGCATCATCATCACGATCAACCAAATGAGCCACATAGGACTCGGTAACGGCTGCAATATAATCTTACTAATTTAACCTTTATTTAACCAGGCGATTCCCATTGAGATTACAAGATCTCCTTTTTGAGCTAGCCATGGCTAGGATAGCAGCAATAGAGTGTTGCAAACAACATAAAAGCAAACATTAAAAACATATAGGAAATTATGTAGTAACAACTCACAAAATCATACCCCCAAAAAGACAGACAAGGGGAAATGGAATCTGGATATTGGCTAAAGGAAGCAAATTACGGAAACCTTGTGGTTTAGCGCGTGAACTCCAGTTGTCGGCAACAGGAAGTGAGAACTTGCTGCGTCATAGGGGCGCTGTTCGGATGTGGATTTGACTCTTCACGCCACATAGAAGTAGCCTTTGACTAAACGGTTGTCTTACTTTTTACAGCTCAGCCATGGAAGATGAAATTGCCGCACTGGTTGTTGACAACGGATCCGGTATGTGCAAAGCCGGATTCGCCGGAGACGACGCGCCTCGTGCTGTCTTCCCCTCCATTGTCGGCCGCCCCAGACATCAGGTGAGAAAACCCGGGCTGTTACCGATGTTAGCTTAAACAAAAGGTTGTATTGGCACTAGCTACATTTTAAAATTGTTGTATTATGCTAATTCTCACATTACTCGACATAATGCTTTCCACCACTGTCGCGCTAATTCTTATTTGGGACATAATGACATACAGTACTGGATTTCACTTTTCAGTGACTTTAAATTATCGCTAATCTTGGCTCAATGGTGGTATATGGCTATATAAACATAAAATCTAACCATATCACACTTTTCTTTGCCCAGGGAGTGATGGTTGGTATGGGTCAGAAGGACAGCTATGTCGGTGACGAGGCCCAGAGCAAGAGGGGTATCCTCACCCTCAAGTACCCCATTGAGCATGGTATTGTCACCAACTGGGACGACATGGAGAAGATCTGGCATCACACCTTCTACAACGAGCTGAGAGTCGCCCCCGAGGAGCATCCTGTCCTGCTCACAGAGGCCCCCCTTAACCCCAAAGCCAACAGGGAGAAGATGACCCAGGTATAAACCCTCCCCACACGCATGTTCATTATGGCTGATGTTTAAAGTTTCTTATCAATTTTATTGTCATACTATCTTTTGTTAGATGTTAGTTCAGAACTATAGACTATTTCCTTCTTGGTTTTCCTCTTCCTCCTTTTATTCTTACTTCTCCCCCCTCTTCTTTATCTTTAGCTTTATCTCCAGGAGCCCCTCTTATAAGATGATCTATCAGTCTTTCTCTGGAAACTACAGGTCTTCTATTGACTGTGTGCTGCTTTTCTCTGCACTTGTGGCCATACAGAATGATGCTAGTTCAACCAGTAGACCAGCACCATAGTAGTATGAGAGCTCATTAGCCCCTTTCGGTGCTAGGGGTTTGAAATATCGCTGTTGCTAATAAACATTTTAAATAATTTGTAAACTTCAGCTAAAAACTGCTTTCCTTCAAAATGGCTGCCTTCCTCCTTCTGCATTTTTTTTGCATTGCTTGGCACACCACCCATGTCACAATGCAGAAAGGCAGCCATTTTGAAAAGCAGTTGTCTCAAATGTCTCTGCAACACTTGTACGACAAGTTTTGTTGCTGCCCAGAGCGACAGACTTAATTGTGGGATTTTTCAATGATCTTAGAAGGGACTGTAGATTCACGAGAGCTTTAGCTCGTCCAACATTGTTGGCGTGACCTACAGTACCGAAAGGGGCTAGAGAGCTCATGTTACTTGAGAATCTTAACATGCACAACTTATGTGTGAGGAATGTATTGCTGCACCTTTTCTCAAACGAACATCCTAGGATGCATGCACACTACTGCATGTATTGAGTGCAGTGCCCACAGCTAAAGCCTTGCTTATTGCCACACCCAATATTCACTTTTCTCATGTCTTTCCAACAGATCATGTTCGAGACCTTCAACACCCCAGCCATGTATGTTGCCATCCAGGCCGTGCTCTCCCTGTACGCCTCCGGGCGTACCACCGGTATCGTCATGGACTCCGGTGATGGTGTGACCCACACAGTGCCCATCTATGAGGGTTATGCCCTGCCCCACGCCATCC
Source organism: Notolepis coatsorum (assembly GCF_963971535.1). Taxonomy (NCBI): domain Eukaryota; kingdom Metazoa; phylum Chordata; class Actinopteri; order Aulopiformes; family Paralepididae; genus Notolepis; species Notolepis coatsorum. The sequence continues at coordinate 73,516,410 of NC_140175.1, forward strand.
TGCGTCTGGACTTGGCCGGCCGTGACCTCACAGACTACCTCATGAAGATCCTCACAGAGCGTGGCTACTCCTTCACCACCACAGCCGAGAGGGAAATCGTGCGTGACATCAAGGAGAAGCTGTGCTATGTCGCCCTGGACTTTGAGCAGGAGATGGGCACCGCTGCCTCCTCTTCCTCCCTAGAGAAGAGCTACGAGCTGCCAGACGGACAGGTCATCACCATCGGCAATGAGAGGTTCCGTTGCCCCGAGGCCATCTTCCAGCCTTCCTTCCTCGGTGAGTAGTCGATCACTGCTTTCCCAAAAACGGCCCAGATGAGACCTCTTGCCTATAGTGCTAGCATCTGTTATTGCCACTTCACTGACGGCCGTTGTGCCTCTTCTCTCCAGGTATGGAGTCCTGCGGTATCCATGAGACCACCTACAACGGCATCATGAAGTGCGACGTTGACATCCGTAAGGACCTGTATGCCAACACCGTGCTGTCTGGGGGTACCACCATGTACCCCGGCATTGCTGACAGGATGCAGAAGGAGATCACATCCCTGGCCCCCTCCACAATGAAGATCAAGGTGAGATGATTAGGCCAAATGCACTACTATAGCCTCGGATCATTCTGCTCAAGTAGGCAATTGTTTCATAGGATTTCCCTATGCTGTCGTGTTGGAAGAGTAGTAGCACTGAGATGTACAAACTAGCTGGTACCCTCATCTAATGGATTCTCTCCTGTCTTCTCTACAGATCATTGCCCCACCAGAGCGTAAGTACTCTGTCTGGATCGGAGGCTCCATCCTGGCCTCCCTGTCAACCTTCCAGCAGATGTGGATCAGCAAGCAGGAGTATGATGAGTCTGGCCCCTCAATCGTCCACCGCAAATGTTTCTAAACTGACCGCCCCCCCCCCCCCCCCCCCCCCCCCCTTTTTCCCTCCCCCGATCAAACGCCCAACAACATTTAAAAACTGGAACGGTGAAGGTTACGGTAATGTTTTTTGGCTAAGTAAAAAACACCCAAATGTTCTACAGTCTCATCTGAGGACTTATGTCTGGGTTTTTTGTACTTTCAGCCTTAAAAAACTGGAACGGTGAAGGTGACGGTAATGTTTTTTTTGGCTAAGTAAAAAACACCTAAATGTTCTAAGTCTCATCTGAGGACTTATGTCTGGGTTTTTTGTACTTTCAGCCTTAAAAATATGTTGGTCCTGTTAAATTGTTAAAATAATCCCAATAAAGTGCACGTGTTCCGACATGACTTGACTCTTGTCTCCTTCATAATCTTAACATGGTGTTCTGCGTATTCATCATAATAATTTAATGTAGCCTACCTGAAAGATGGTAGCTGTTTTCAAATGTCAATCTAGCTTTATAAGTTATATTTGGCTATGAGCAACACTGAGCTGGTCTAGGTCTACATTAATAAAACTGTAATTCTTTTTTTACCATTTTCTTTTCTTCAGGATTGTCTTAATTTTTTTGTGAAGGGATCTTAAGAATGCTACATGAGCAAAATATTCCATTTACACAAATTTCAATGCAGAAATGAGCTACCAGGGTAAAGGCCGCTGCAAACTTTTCCACTCCCAAGTCTTACTTGTACACCTGTTACAAAGTGGCTTCACTTGTAGCCCTGAATCATTAGTCCAACAGTCCAAGCATCCTGCAGAGAAGACACTTGAAATCACTGACACCTCCAGGACCCTGCTCCGCAATCTCACCTGCTACTGGAATGTAATGTAGGGTCAAGTTTGAAAGTAAATGTTTCTTTAGGGCAGTCGGATGAAATATTGAAGTCTGTCAATTGGGTCACATTTATCATTTATCCATGTATGTAAAAACAAACTCGCTTTGACTTCCTGTCCAAATGCTATTGGTCAATTGTGTTGTGCAATCAACTCATGTCCTTATGAGTCATCGGTAGAGTTTATGTAAAGACATGTTCTAATGTACATTGTGTTCAGACTTGATATTTAATGCACCCCATTAAGAAGCATCAGAAGTGGATCATTGTGACAAATGGTCCTGCTTAGAACATTGCATTAAAACACTGCCAGGCAGTTTCTGATCTTTAATCATTAATTCAAACTTTATTTCAACTTAAATTTATTTAGGGCAAGCCCTCATTTTCAATGACGTCAAGCATACATACATAATAAATATGATGTATCTTATAGAGTGACTATTTAAGCATTATACAACTGGCACATTCATCCAACCTTATTGCTATACAATAAACACACATTATTGAAAACCATCCGCCAGAAAAAGTAGTTTCCAAAAAAAAAGAGAAGTTTCCTCCATGTGGAAGCAGCTCAGAAGTGCATCCAACTGTTCTCAGTAGGACATCCAACAAACTTAAGACATCCAACAGTCTTTCAACTAGGCATCCAACAATCTGGATCTTTTGCCAAACGGATATTCTCAGGATCCGTTTAAAAATAAATCCTCGTCCACACGACAGTGTTAAAAAAATAACCTGATCCAGACGCAAACACAAACGCATATAAATAGCTCCAACAAGCATGTGGGCCAGTAGGTGGCGATAAGCGATATCCCAAATACCATAGTGGTACGAGCGGTCAGGACGACTGAGAAACGATAGGAATTGTCCATTGGTTCACCCAGGCCACTTGACCATTCCTAGCATTTCCATTGGCTATATTGACATACATAGATGATAAATAGATAGATATAGCGGAGGATTATGCAGTCCAGAGGAAACGACCAATCTAGATATGTCACGATTCAATGCTTTACTTCTGCGCACTGGGCAATGGAGAGATACAATGTCAATGTTGAGATCACAATCTCTGGATTCTGAAACTAAATATGGCGAGTCCTTATTACAAACTATATATATACTAATTACAACAAGACATTCATTAATTGCATTGTACTGTTGACGTGTGGTGCCGTCGTCGCATATATAAGTAAGGATAGTTTCAATGACATTTCAGCAGCACAAAAGGCGCTGTCCACCGAAGTTATTATTACTTCAAAGCGCTACTATCATAAAACAAGGTGTAATAAGGATGTTTTAGGTGGTGGTAGTTTCTTTGTTTGGACATTATAGCTAAAATATATAGCCTAGCTAGCCTATAGTCGGTCTGATATATATTAGAGAAATAGTAAAGTAATATTCGCCAAACAATCTGACGGGCCAGATATTATTACGGCCGCCACAGTCTGAGCATGCGTAGTGAGCTGTGGCGTCATTGTTTATATAGACTATGCATTTACAGTGGCTGCACGGATCCACTAAACGGATATTTTGGAAAATCTTCACTTTAAAATGCGTTTAAGAAAATCTCCGTTTATGTCTCTGAAAACACCCTTTACGTGTGGATGAAAATGTGCGTTTGGCAAAAGATCCAGATACGTGGGGACATGGCCTAAGACATCCAACTGTCTTTCACCTAGACATCCAACAAACTAAGACATCCAACTGTCTTTCAACTAGACATCCAGCAAACTAACACATCCAACTTTTCTTTAGTTTTTAACCTACTTTCTATAGAACTTCATTCTTAGATGCTTCTATAGAAAGTAGGTCAAACAAATTAAAAAAAAAGTTCTCTTTGCCCTAATTGGAAAAAAAAATGTCTTTGCCCTATATAGGGGGGGGGGGGGAGTTTTCTTTGCCCTATAAGAGTTTTATTTTAATTTTTTTAACCTACTTTCTATAGAAGCAGCTGGGAGGTGCGCTGTTTTAAGTGCGCGTGGGTTATTGAATTGATTGATTGATTGATTGCTAATTTTATTACTGTCTGCCATGTTTCCAACTGGTTAAGTTTAGGCCCTCTTTCGAAGTTGGTTAAGGTTAGAGTTTGGAATCAGGGCTGGTGGTCTATCGCCCTGCTCCAAAGACAAACTAACCTTAACCAACTTCGAAAGAGGGCCTAAACTTAACGAGTTGGAAACAAGGCAGACAGTAATAAAATTTGCTGTTTCCAACTGGTTAAATATTGCAATTAATCAATCAATCAATCAATTTGCGCGATTTACAACTAAGACATTCGCCGTGACAGAATCGTTTTTCATTTAGTTATCCTTTCGTAATGTTTCCTGTCCGGCTTGTCCAGCATCTTGCTTTCATTCCTAAAACCACGAACGCGCATTGATAGTAATGCAGTTGTGGGCGGGTCCTGGGACCAAGAGCGTTGGGTTATGAAAAATACCCACGTGTAAGTTGACTGTTTCAGCCAATCAGAATCGAGAAATTTGCATGCCGTTGTATAAATATATATATATATGATATGATATACCCACAAACCATACTTACTCGTTTTTATGTGCGATATACCCACAATTAAACAAAACCATACTTAGTAGTTTTAAGAGATATACCACAAACCATACTTGTTTTATGTGAGATATACCCAGAAACCATATGCTAGTTTTATGTGAGATATACCCACAAACCATACTTACTTACTTGCCCCAGCTCTAGAAGACCTGCATTGTCCCAATGCCCAAGAAGGGACGACCCAGCACACTCAACAACTACAGGCCAGTCGCTCTGACATCTGATGGGTTCTATGACTATGCTTGCACCTCATGGTACCAAAGCACCTCAAAGGCCCCAAAAACAAGACTACAAACATCACAAAACAAACTGGTCAGGAGGTCAAGGACTACTGCTTGACCTTACTCCTAAAACCCACCTTACCCCTGCCCATTTTGACAACCTAGGATGGCTTAGAGTAGACAACAGCAATACAGCAATGGGCCTGGTCTACAAGATACACTACACCACTAAGATACCCATGTACATGTCAAAATACTTCCCAAAGGTCAGTTCCCTGGCATACCGTGCAGCAAAGAGAACTGCTCCCGCCTACCTCCGGACAATGGTCTCTAAATACGCACCCTCAAGACCCCTATGCTCTGTATCTTCTGGCCGTCCCAGACCCGAACTCTGGGAGGGTCATCAAGGAGAAGCCGCCACAATGGTGGAATGAACTGCCAACCACAGTTAGGACAGCCGAAACCTGTCCCATCTTTCGCCGTCGTCTAAAGACGCACTTCTTCAACCATTATCTGAAATAAAAGAATAAAAAATAAATCTAACCCTAACTAACCTTATTGTCATGCACTTGTCCTAAATTATACTAACCTACACTGTAGCATTCAACACTTTTATGAACATTGTTACTCAGCTCATAGATTTGTGCCCTTCCTGATGACTTGTCGTACAGAACTTGTAAGTCGCTCTGGATAAAAGCATCAGCTAAATTACTAAATGTAAATGTGAAATGTAAATGTCAGTGAATTCCACGACCACAACACCAGAGGGAGTTCCACAAATGTTTAACCCAGATTCGGCTCAAACAAGGGACTAAACACGTTTCGCAATTATTGTTGTGGCATAACAACGCCCTACCCACAGCCGTAAAATAATGTGAATCCCTACCCTCCTTCAAAACCGCTCTCAAAGAGCACCTACCGGTGGCTGCAATTAAAAACTGGCCCCGGTAAATGTCCAAACCCCCTCCAATGTACAGTTTCTTCCCCTTCTAATGTATTTTTTTTTATGATCTCTTTCTCTTAAACAGTACTGCATATTTGTATGTCTTGCATGTCATAAATGTCTTGATGAATTGAAAATGGGGGACCCTGATGTAAACAAGACGAAAGCCTTTTTCTGGTCTGCATCCCCTTAACAATTGTTTGTATTGAGCCGTACTGTATTGTACCCATTCTGCAATCAGTTTTACAGTTTTCAATCAATCAAACATGTCATGAAGACGTTCAAGAGATTGGTCCTGCAACACATCAAGCCCCTGGTGCGAGAGTCCCTCAACCCCCTGCAGTTTGCATACCAGGCAAACATCGGTGTGGAGGACACCATCATCTATAATATATGCTCCACAGAGCTTACACACACCTGGAGAAGCCGAGCAGCTCAGTGAGGATTATGTTCTTCGACTTTTCCAGTGCCTTCAACACCATCCAGCCATCACTGCTAGCGGAGAAGCTCTCTGTGATGCAGCTGGAGCGCGGCTTGGTGGCCTGGATCAAGGACTACCTCGCTGACAAACCGCAGTACGTCAGACTACAGGACAGCCAGTCTGACGTACTGGTGAGCAACACTGGTGCCCCCCAAGGAACTGTGCTGTCACCCTCCCTCTTCACGCTCTATACCGCAGACTTCTGCCACAACTCAAGCGGGTGCCACCTGCAGAAGTTCTCTGATGACTCCTCTATCGTAAGCTACATCACCGACGACGATGAGGAGGAGTATAGAGGTAGTCTAGTAGATAGAGGGGGGTATCATGCACCCCCCGGAAATATACTTCTAACCAGACTTTCTAGAATGGAAAAAAGGTTGTCAGAATGTCCCATGTATCATTTATATGCAAATTAAGGACGCGATTATCAAAAAAATCGCAAAGAAATCAGCTTCATATATCTCAGCCACTATTGCAGATAACTGAACAAATGAGGTGTCGAGACCCATGTTTTGAGGGCCAAAGATCACAATAACACTATCCCTAGAGTGATCACATGTTTCTATGTAATTTTGCCCATGCAAATCTGTGCCGTCAATACAAAATAATCATATTTTTACTAATTAGTTGAGTAGGAAAGCGGATACTATCATGCACCCCCTGGAAATATATTGTTAACCAGTGTTTCTAGATAGGAAAAAATTTGTAGAAAATGATAGGCTATGTTAAAAATCTGTCAGAGTGTTCCAGGTATAATCTATATGCAAATTAATGACGCCATCATAAAAACATGTATGTCGCTATTTCAGACAATATTGCAAATAACTGAACAAGTAGGTAAATCATAATAAAACTATTCCCAGAATGATCACCTGTTTGTGGCGACTAGAGTGGGAAGCCACCCTCCAATTGTGCGTTCGGCTGAACGGGCCACTCTCTGTAGTCTGCTACGGTCTTGTGCACTGCTATTCCCAAACCAGGAGGTGATATTGCCAGTCAGGATGCTCTCTATTGTGCATGAGTAGAAGTTCTTGAGGATCTTCTGGCTCCCTTTGAACTTCCTTAGGCGCCTAAGGAAGTAGAGGCGTTGCCATGCCTTCTTGATTACACTGTCAATGTGTGTGGTCCATGTCAAGTCCTCGGATATGTGGACTCTGAGGTACTTAAAACTGTTCACTCTCTTAACCGGTGCCCCATCGATGCTGAGGGGGCTGTAGTCCCTGACCCCCGACATCCTAAAGTCCACAATCATCTCTTTTGTTTTGCTGACATTCAGGGAGAGGCTGTTCTCTTGACACCATCCCGCTAGAACCTTTACCTCTTCCAGGTAGGCCCTCTCATCGTTTGCAGAGATCAGACCCACCACTACTGTGTCGTCAGCAAATTTGATGATTGTGTTGTTGTTCCGCTGTGCCACACAGTCATGTGTGTACAGGGAGTAGAGGAGGGGACTCAGAACACAGCCCTGGGGGGCCCCTATGTTGAGAGTGATGGATGAGGAGGTGCTGTTGCCTGCTCTCACTACCATCCAAGACCCACTGGCAGAGGTCATAGTTCAAGCCCAGGTCCCTGAGCTTGGCTATGAGTTTTTAGGGGACTATGGTATTGAATGCTGAGCTGTAGTCGATGAATAGCATTCTCAAGTTTCAAGTTCAAGTTTCTTTATTAGTCGACATGCAAAAATACAGAATACCTTCAGTATTCTCACATAGTTCCCCTGCCTCTTGTCCAGGTGTGATGCTGCTGTGTGCAGCACATGGGCTATGGCATCCTCCGTGGACCTGTTCGGGCGATATGCAAATTGCAGGGGGTCCAGGTTGATGGGGAGGGAGGAACAGATGTAGCCCTTCACTAGCTTCTCAAAGCACTTCATGGCTATGGAGGTGAGAGCTACAGGGCGGTAGTCGTTGAGGCAAGCAGGCTTGGATTGTTTGGGTAGGGATAATGGTGGACTTCTTCAGACAGGTGGGGATGACAGCCTGTTCTAAGGACAGGTTAAATATGTCAGTGAATACCGGGGCCAGTTGATCGGCACAGACTTTTAGGACGCAGCCGGGGATACCGTCCGGTCCTGCTGCCTTCCTGATATTCACTTTCTTAAAGGTCCTCCTCACCTCATGTTCTGTTATCCTGAACACTGAGTCTCCATCGGCAGTGCCCCCCCCCCCCCTCCATTGCAGTGGTTTGTAGGCTGGTGTTGTTATTCACACCCTCAAACCTCGCATAGAAAGTATTGAGATCATTTGCCAATGAGATGTCACTGTTCAGCTTGAGGGAGGTGCCTTTGTAATCTGTCATCGTTCTGAGGCCCTGCCACATACCTCTAGAGTCAGCCTGTTCATACTGAAGTTAAATTGTATCCCTGTAGCGCCGTTTTGCCTCTATTACTGTCCTTATGTTGTATCTCGCGGCCTTGTGTTCATTCATGTTGCCTGTCACAAGCCCGGCATTGTATGCTGAGGTGCGCGCTTTCAGAGCCTCACAGACGGATTTGTCTACCCAGGGCTTTTGGCTTGGGTAAACTCTAATTGTGCTAGAGGGGATTGTTTCTTCTACCAAAGTACAAACAAAGTCTAGCACTGATTCTGTGTAGTCATTAATATTGTCTGTGTTGTCGCGGAACACACTCCATTCTGTACATTCAAGTGCAGCCTGGAGTGTTTCCTCTGAATCCACTGTCCAACGCTTAACCTCTCGCGTTACTACAGGTGCGCGCTTGAGACTTTGTTTATACTGTGGTAAAAGGAAGATGGCGTCATGATCTGATTTGCCGAAAGCACTAGGAGCTTGAGATTTGTACCCGTTCTTAAATTGCGAGTAGCAATGGTCTAGGACAGCGGTTCCCAAACTTTTTTGGCTGTGCACCCCCTGTCACCTCCCGACCTAGCTGACGCACCCCCCAATGGGTTTCTGTTAGAAAAAATTGTTGCTGGTCTCCGTGCACAGATTTTATTTTTTATTTTATCTCTTCCCACGGCGACTATGGATAGGGAATTTCCTTATTTAATTAAAATGTTCACGACAACATGGATGCATGTACTCTGCCAGCATGTTTAATATCCATAATACTAAAGGTTTGACTAAGATTTGTATGACATTTTATTGTAAAAAAGAAGAAAAAAAAATTGTACCACCATTAGCCTTTTCATGTCACACACCACCTAGAGGGCGCTCGCGCACCACAAGGGGTGCGCGCACCACAGTTTGGGAACCACTGGTCTAGGATATTCCCGCCTCTGGTGGAACAAGTCACATGCTGATAGAAATTTTGCAACACTTTTCTCAGATTAGAGCTATTAAAATCACCCGCAACCACAATAGCAGCGTCAACGTTAGCTGTTTGGAGTTTGTTTACCTCGTCGTGAAGAACTGAAAGTGCTGCTCCGGTGTTTGCGTGGGGGGGAATATACACTCCAATCAAAATTACTGACTTTAATTCTCTCGGGAGAAAGAATGGTCGGCACTTTATGGCTATGTACTCCAGGTTTGGGGAGCAGTGGTTCGAAAGCTCCTTCATGTTGCCTGGATCACACCAGTTGGCTTCATAACCATGAAGGCTATTCCACCCCCCCCCCGTTTCTTTCCGGATTCTTCCTCTGTGCAATCTTTTTGGTGAATGAAAAAGTGGTCGGCCGGTTGGATGCCGTGGTTTGGGATGTCCGGCGTCAACCACGTCTCGGTGAAGCAGAGAACATTACAGTCCCTAATGTCTCTTTGGAATTGAATCCTTGCTCTGATGTCGTCCAGTTTATTTTGGATTGATTGCACATTGGCCAACAATATGCTGGGCAATGGCGTTTTGTGGCTCCTGGATTTCAGTCTGTTTCGGACACCTGTTCTCCTTCCTCGCCGTCTCCCCCCTTCCTTGCGTGGGCCGATGTCTGGTCCTGTTCTGCCCAAGATCTCAGCACGCCATTGTTGTTGTTCAGAGAGCAATCCAGTTGGTAAATTTTCCTTAATCCAATGTCGATGAGTGACTGACGGTCATACACATTAAATGCACCAACAGTTGGTACAAACAAAACTCTTAAAACTATAAATATTAACAAAAGTAAGCACAGTCTCGTCGGAGCACACAGAGAGGCAGCCGGACGTAGCAGTGCCAAATCTTCTAGAATTGGCATTCATTATTAAACAGACAAAGGCTACAGGAATATCACATTTAAATAGTTAAATAATGAGGTGGTGTTTCCCTTGAAATAACCATGGTGATACATTTGATATTTCAGTCTGCAGTGTTATTGCAAATGGCCTCAATTAACCTCCACCTTCAAAGTAATCTAATGACAACAGAGATGACAATTCCATTTGAGTTATCATGACTAAATACCTTTATAATGTATTTGTAGATAATGGACTAATCATGAACAAATCATTTATAATACATTTGTAAATTATTATTAAATCATTTATAACTATATTTGTATAACATTTACAAATTAGTTCTACATTATTTATAACTCATTATCAACATTGTTTGTACTTAATTTGTTCATCATTAAATAATGTTGTTTAATGTGTAGTAACACATTTGTAGATGCTTTGAAAAATGGATATGAAAAAACTACTATACTGTACCTCCATTTATTTCTTCATGTTCAACAAATGATTTGTTAAGACATTCATAATATCGGCGCCTATACAGCCTGAAAATACAAATAATTATTACCCTTGTGTCATTATCACATATACTGAGCACACATTAGGAACAAACACATAATTCAAATGTAACATTATCGCCCACCACATCAAGTACGTCTACACAACATATAAGAGTGTGTGTGCTGTGAGTGTGTTTGATGGTTTGTTATATAGTGTTAATTGTCATTGACTATCATGATGGCCTGGGGATAGAAGCTCTTTTCTGAGTCTCTCTGTGCTTCCACAAATAAACAACCTATTAGACATTTGTTAATGATGAATAGGCTCCACTTTAGATTAGGGCACACAATAGCATCTGCAAATGATTTATAGATGTTTTATGAATGTCTTAACAAATAATTTGTTGAACATAAATGAATAAATGGAGGTACAGTATAGTAGTTTTTTCATATCCATTTTTAAAAGCATCTACAAATGTGTTACTACACATTAAACAACATTATTTAATGATGAACAAATCAAGTACAAATAATGTTGATAATGAGTTATAAATAATGTAGAACTAATTTGTAAATGTTATACAAATAGTTATAAATGATTTAATAATAATTTATGAATGTATATAAATGGTTTGTTCATGATTAGTTCATTATCTACAAATACCTTATAAAGGTCTTATAACTGAGTGTTATTATAAAGTGTTACCGGGTGGAGATGGGAAATTAATCAGCAAATACACTCCTCATAGAACACCAGCATTAATTTCACAAGTGAAAAAAAATTTATGATGTGTTTTCAATGTGTCTTTGGAACACTTCACATGTGATTTACTGTACATGATTCCTTATTTATGCGCTTCATGATCACATGTGCAATTGTCATGTTATCACATCAGACGTCACGTAATCAATGGAAGTGCTTCAAATACACAAATGAAACATATGATAACATGTAAAAATATATATATATATATTAGAGGTGGGCATAGATAAAAAAAAAAAATTAAATGGCTAATTTGCAGTCTGCTGAAGGCATTCAAAATATGTGTGTTCTACCCAAATAATGACCAGAAGTAAGTCCTTACTTTTTCTTTCCTCCTTACGTTTCTTAGGCCAGGTGGCCCATTACACCATGAGCCCATCTCCTGTTTCCAAAATGCTTTACAGACTGTTTGAAAAAGCTGTTTTGCTATGATTATTGGTAATGAAATATCAAAATAATGTTCAATAAGATGTACTTGTGTTTAATAAATTGTTTTACAATTTAAATCCTCTAATATTGGACGGGTCTTGTATTTACCTCAGCTGCAAAGAGCACCAGGCCTTTATTAGAGAGAGGCTTATATAAGCGGCAGGCCTTAATTTCTAAAAATGACACTCATGGACATAATCCATTATATTTTTTAATACGTACATTGTCTGTCTACATTTATTTAGACTAACATTGGTATTTAAATGTTGAGTGCAGTTGAGTAATTGTGAAACTGGTGGATTAATGTAATTCACACACTGAAGTCTATACTAGGTTGCAGGGCCCGCACGGACCATTTTGTGTGTGGTACCTTCTCGACTCTACCTGAGTCCAGAGCCATAACATGCAGGCAATAGCTTTAGCTAACGCTATCATAGTATCATGATCTGTAATGTCAACTGGACAATGCCAGCCCTGCCTGCCAACGCCATATAGATAGCGAACGTTAACTAACGTTGGTTTGCAAACGAAGCCAACGTCATCCAGCCAACACCACAGATCTAGCTATGACAACAACGTTAGCTAACGCTAACGCCAACGAGAGGGAAACGTTTGAATACCCTCCACTATTAGAGGATTTATGGTACATCAGCTAATGTAATTGGCTCCCAGACCCAAGAATAGATTAACGGCGGTAATTTTTTTATTGTGCGATAAGAGTCCGCCGTTAACTTAGCCCGGTAACGGAGTTAACGGCCCGGCCTTAATATATATATATATTTTTTTCACATGTAAAATGTGTGTTTTAAAAAAATACTTGAGAAAAAAAGAACTTGATGGCAGAGCACAAAGAGAAGCACATAGCTGACCCCGATGTAGGCTAGCGGTACAGCTGTTGTCAGCAGAACTGTAACAAGGTATGACCGCTTTGCAGCATCGCGACTCAACATGCTGATCTGTACCGCAATCTATCCCAGTGAGTGAACATGTAATTGCACTGAGGATGTTAATGCCATATTGATGAACGCTGAGTGCACTGACCAATTTACTGCTGGCAATTATTCACCTAACCCACTGGAGAAGACATCGACTTAGTTTCTGCCACAGGGCCAAACTAACCAGAGTGAAACCTATTAATTAAATTCAAATAAGCTTAATTGGCATGACGGGGAGGAAATTACAAAACAATACAAAAGTACAATTGATGTTATTATTAAAAAACTATTATTAAATATACCATAATCTATACATATAAACACCAACAACAATGGTGCTAAAAACTATTCAAAGACATTTCAGTTAATAATCATCCCCACCAGGGGGGTGAGATTATGAGAATGGTTGCATCTGACACGGTTTGTCTTAGAGTGAGTGAGTGAGTGAGTGAGTGAGTGAGTGAGTGAGTGAGTGAGTGAGTGAGTGAGTGAGTGAGTGAGTGAGTGAGTGAGTGAGTGAGTGAGTGAGTGAGTGAGTGAGTGAGTGAGTGAGTGAGTGAGTGAGTGAGTGAGTGAGTGAGTGAGTGAGTGAGTGAGTGAGTGAGTGAGTGAGAGTGCGAGCGAGCGAGCAAGCGAGCGAGCATACATGTATCTCGCCAACTAAAAAGCAGAGGTGGAGGAAACGTTGACAGCAGTGGCTCTCTAGGTTATTGGGTGGAGGGGCGCTGTCGTCGTGGTCTGGGGGGTAGTGAGCAGTGCTGCCACTGTTGAGGTTGCTGTCTCTCTCTCTTCCATCTGCTGGCAGTGTCGGCAGTCCTCCTCCTCACACGGTCGCCGTGACAAGGCGTCTGGGTTGTTGTGGAGACGGCCGGCCCAGTGCTTGATCTCAAAATCCTAGTCTTGGAGTATCTCTAGCCCCCGGACCAGCTGACCCTCAGGTTCCTTGAAGTGTAGCAGCCAGATGAGGGACGCATGGTCAGTCCACAGTAGGAACCGGTGGTAGGGAGGTAGGGACGGAAGTGGCGGAGACCCATAATGATGGCCAGCAGCTGCCTGTGCTCCCCCTCCTGGGACAGTACTGCGTTGACACCCACGTTGCTGGCGTCGGTGTCCATGATGAATGGCTTTCGGGGGTCAAGGTAAGCCAGGATGGGGGTTTCCGTGAGGGCAGACCGTAGCTGCGTGAAGGAGGCAGTGCAGTCTTCACCCCACTGGAACAGCTTTTTGCTTCAACCGATGCAGCAGGCTGCCGATGGTGACAAAGTACCTCACAAAACGTTGGTAATAGGAGGCCAGGCCCAGGGAACTCAGCAGTTCTCTGATGTTCCGTGGGACCAGCCAGTTCCACACTGCCACCACCTTTGCTGGGTCGATGGACACTCTTGCTGTGCTGACGACCTGGCCCAGGAAGGACATCTGTTGCCAGTACAGGCTACACTTCTTAGGGTGGCCGGGCCGGGGCGGATGGTCTGGAAGACTTCCCTCAGGTTGGACAGGGCCCCCTCCAAGTTGGCAGCATGGGTGAGGAGGTCCTTAGTAACATGCATCATATCACCCTTCCAATGCTTCCTAACATCCTTCCTATTTTGCCTAACATGCTTTCCCAGGCTTCCTATCACCCTTCATATACTTCCTACTATCCTTCCTATGTTTCCTAACATGATGCCTGAGGCTTCCTATCACCCTTCATATACTTCCTACTATCCTTCCTATGTTTCCTAACATGATGCCTATACTTCCTATTACCCTTCATATGCTTCGTACATTAGCATGCTAATAGTAATACATATAATTGGAGAGCGGTCAGTGTGTCTGTCGACCAGTGTGGCTGTGTGTTTTTTAGTGTTGCACTGTAGCATGCTAATGCTAATAACTATATGTGGATGTATTTGTGTGTTTGTCCATGTGTTTGTGTGTCTGCGTGTCCGGTAGGCACCTGGTGGAGATTTGACACTCTAGTAGTGAGTGCACCTTTGTAGTTATAATATTTTTTTTTATAAATAAATAAGATCTACACTGATTCTTTTTGCATCTTGCTGCCAATGCAATGTTTAAAAACCAGTCTGAAGAAACTTGTAATGCATTTTGTATTTTGTGTTGTAAGCCTTTTGAATTCCTCCTGGCCTTGGCAAGCTACACTTGGCTTTGTTGTGTGGTTATTGTGAATTCTGTTGTGCCTGCAGCCCTGCCAGAAGTATTTAAAAAAGAGTTGTATCTCCTGTGCCATAAGTAGAGTGAACTCCATGTAGACCTGTGTTTATTAAATACCGGGTCACATCACAGCCCAGAAGCTACAGGGTGGGAAGATGACACAATTAATGTCCTCAAATTATTATGGGAAATAGTATTCAGTGCTCCAGGTTATGTTAGGCTGCCAAGAATGTTCTGTAGATACAATGTACAGTAAGGCTGGCTGAATGGAAAACAGTAGCAAATGTGCTGTAATAGAATGTTCACATGTCAATGACAGTGCTTAATACTATTTCCTAATCTATTCACTTCGATTCTACATACATATATTTGATATATATATATATTTGATTATATATTGATATTGAATTATTGCAAAATAAACAGGTGACAGGGATATGTAGCTCTTTCAATTAATTAATTATAATGCATGTATACAGCTCCTTTATAGTTGTAGGACACAAAGCACTTTACAATGTAAAGGGTAGCTTCCCTTCACCACCAATATGTAGTCAGCGTTGGGTGAAGCAATTCCCTGACTGGGGATTTGGAATGAAAAACGATATCAGATAAAGGATGGGTGAATTATACCACTTTACTACTGTATCACTGTACTACTGTATCACTGTATCACTGTATCACTGTACTACTGGATCACTGTATCACTGTATCACTGTATTACTGTATCACTGTATCACTGTATCACTGTATCACTGTACTACTGTACTACTGTACTACTGTACTACTGTATCACTGTATCACTGTATCACTGTAATACTGTATCACTGTATCACTGTATTACTGTGTCACTATATCACTGTATCACTGTATCACTGTGTCACTATATCACTGTATCACTGTACTACTGTATCACTGTATCACTGTGTCACTGTATCACTGAATCACTGTATCACTGTATCACTGTGTCACGATATCACTGTATCACTGTATCACTGTACTACTGTATCACTGTATCACTGTACTACTGTATCACTGTGTCACTGTATCACTGTATCACTGTGTCACTGTACTACTGTATCACTGTATCACTGTTTGATTGATTGATTGATTGATTGATTGAAAACTTTATTAACAGATTGCAGAATGAGTACAATACAGTACAGCTCAATACACACAATTGTTAAGGGGATGCAGACCAGAGAAAGACTTTCGTCTTGTTTACATCAGGGTCCCCCATTTTCAATTCATCAGGACATATATGACATACATGACATACAGATAGTCAGTACTGCTACATCTATACATTTATGACATACCAGATTTGCAAATACAGTACTGTTTGTGATACAGAAGGAGTCAAGAAAAGGGAGTATATACATTTGACGTAGAAACTGTACATTGGAGGAGGTTGGGTGGGGGGGGTTGGGTACATTGGGATATTGACAACCATACTGGGTAATTTACATTGGAGGTGGTTGGGGGGGGGGGGGGGGGGCACACTGTATAAACAAGCAAAACTGTACATTGAGGGGGGGGGGGGAGACACTGTACAAACAAACAAAATTGTACATTGGACTATTGACAAAACCATACTAGGTAAATTACTGTACATTGGAGGGGGTTGGGTTAGGATATTTACAGGGGCCAGTGTTGAATTGCAGTCTCCCGTAGGTGTCCTTTGAGAGAGGTTTTGAAAGTGGGTAGTGATCCACATTCCTTTACGGCTTTGGGTAGGGCGTTCCACATTGATGTGGCATAATTGCGAAACGTGTTTAGTCCCTTATTTGAGCCGAATCTGGGTTTAACATGATTTGTGGAGCTCCCTCTGGTGTTGTGATCGTGGTATTCACTGACCTTTGGGAAGTATTTTGACATGTACATGGGTACCTTGGTCGTGTAGTGTATCTTGTAGACCAGGCCCATTGCAAGTTGCTGTACTCTGTCGTCTACTCTAAGCCATCCTAGGTTGTCAAAGTGGGCAGGGGTGAGGTGGGTTCTAGGAGTAAGGTCAAGCAGTAGTCTGACCAGTTTGTTTTGAGATGTTTGTAATTTTGTTTTTAGCGCCTTTGAGGTGCTTTGGTACCATGAGGTGCAAGCATAGTCGTAGTACCCCTGAATGAGTGCTCCTGCCAGAGTCTTCAGGGTATTCTTGTTTACCAGAGAGGAGATCCGGTACAAGAATCGAGTTCGTTGGTTGACTTTTTTTATTACATTGGATGCCATTTTGTCACAGGAGAGATTAGCCTCTAGGATGGAACCCAGGTAGGTAATTTCATCTTTCCTTGTGACAATATTGTCACCCACTGTAACTGAGAAGCCGTCGGTCTTGCTGAGTTTGTTATTTGAACCGAAGAGAATGGACTCTGTGTCACTGTATCACTGTATCACTGTATCACTGTGTCACTGTACTACTGTATCACTGTATCACTGTGTCACTGTACTACTGTATCACTGTATCACTGTGTCACTAGATCACTGTATCACTGTATCACTGTATCACTGTATCACTGTATCACTGTATCACTGTATCACTGTACTACTGTATCACTGTATCACTGTGTCACTAGATCACTGTATCACTGTATCACTGTATCACTGTATCACTGTGTCACTGTATCACTGTATCACTGTACTACTGTACTACTGTATCACTGTATCACTGTGTCACTGTATCACTGTATCACTGTGTCACTGTATCACTGTATCACTGTACTACTGTACTACTGTATCACTGTACTACTGTATCACTGTATCACTGTATCACTGTACTACTGTATCACTGTATCACTGTATCACTGTACTACTGTACTACTGTATCACTGTATCACTGTACTACTGTATCACTGTATCACTGCACTACTGTACTACTGTATCACTGTATCACTGTACTACTGTATCACTGTACCACTGTACCATTGTATCACTGTATCACTGTATCACTGTACCATTATATCACTGTATCACTGTATCACTGTATCACTGTATCACTGTGTCACTGTATCACTGTACTACTGTATCACTGTATCACTGTACTACTGTACCACTGTGTCACTGTATCACTGTACTACTGTACTACTGTACTACTGTATCACTGTACCACTGTGTCACTGTATCACTGTACTACTGTACTACTGTACTACTGTATCACTGTATCACTGTATCACTGTACTACTATATCACTGTATCACTGTACTACTGTATCACTGTATCACTGTGTCACTGTATCACTGTATCACTGTATCACTGTACTACTGTATCACTGTATCACTGTACTACTATATCACTGTATCACTGTACTACTGTATCACTGTATCACTGTACTACTGTATCACTGTGTCACTGTATCACTGTACTACTGTATCACTGTGCCACTGTATCACTGTATCACTGTGCCACTGTATCACTGTATCACTGTGCCACTGTATCACTGTATCACTGTACCACTGTATCACTGTATCACTGTACCACTGTATCACTGTACTACTGTACCACTGTATCACTGTGTCACTGTATCACTGTACTACTGTACCACTGTATCACTGCATCACTGTACCACTGTATCACTGTATCACTGTATCACTGTATTTGTGATTGTACAGTAGCTCATACCCTCCGTAACATGTCATATCTCTCACTCTCTCTCTCTCTCTCTTTATTTCTCCCTCCCCCCTCTCCCTCTCTCTCACCCTCTCTCTCTCCATCTTTCAATCTCTACAATATGCTCCCTGAAAGAAATGCCATGAGAAATAATCTAGAGAGAACAAGTCCTCTCTGAGGGGGACAATAAAGCTGATCTAATCTGATGTCAGAAATGAGTCACTGCAATCACCATCCTGCTGATGAGGCAGATGTCGTATCTACTGTATACTGTCCCCACAGGGCTGTGTGTGTGTGTGTGTGTGTGTGTGTGTGTGTGTGTGTGTGTGTGTGTGTGTGTGTGTGTGTGTGTGTGTGTGTGTGTGTGTGTGTGTGTGTGTGTGTGTGTGTGTGTGTGTGTGTGTGTGTGTGTGTGTGTGTGTGTGTGTGTGTGTGTGTGTGTGTGTGTGTGTGTGTGTATGTGTGTGTGTGTGTGTGTGTGTGTGTGTGCGCGTGAGAGATAGAGATAGAGATAGAGAGACTGAAACTGAAGACAGGAGAATTCAAAATGGACACTCAAAATGAGCTTGGCTGACTAACCTCAAACTGGTAACAGAAAACAACTAACGCTAAACAAACAGGAACAAACAGGCAAGAACAGATGACACTGACGACCGGACTCTGACTCACTGACACTGACTCACTGACACTGACTCACTGACACTGACACTGACACTGACTCACTGACACTGACTCACTGACACTGACTCACTGACACTGACTCACTGACACTGACACTGACTCACTGACACTGACTCACTGACACTGACTCACTGACACTGACTCACTGACACTGACTCACTGACACTGACACTGACTCACTGACACTGACTCACTGACACTGACACTGACTCACTGACACTGACTCACTGACACTGACACTGACTCACTGACACTGAATCACTGACACTGACTCACTGACACTGACTAACTGCCTCACTGACACTGACTCACTGATACTGACTCACTAACACTGACTAACTGACACTGACTCACTGACACTGACTCACTAACACTGACTCACTAACACTGACTCACTGACACTGACTCACTGACACTGACTCACTGACACTGACTCACTGACACTGACTCACTGACACTGACTAACTTACACTGACTCACTGACACTGACTAACTTACACTGACTCACTGACTAACTGGGGCAGACAACATGAATATGCAAGGTAGTGATTACACATAGAAATCAGCTGTGGGTGATGCACAGAGCACATGAGGGGGACATCTGCTGGACCAGAGTGGAAACACAGAAGGTGGAGACAGCGTGTGTGTGTGTGTGTGTGTGTGTGTGTGTGTGTGTGTGTGTGTGTGTGTGTGTGTGTGTGTGTGTGTGTGTGTGTGTGTGTGTGTGTGTGTGTGTGTGTGTGTGTGTGTGTGTGTGTGTGTGTGTGTGTGTGTGTGTGTGTGTGTGTGTGTGTGTGTGTGTGTGTGTGTGCGTGCGTGCATGCATGCATGCATGTATAAACATCTCAATAAGAGCAGCAGAATACCTATTGATTATGCTGATAATGACTGCAATGAAAACATCGATTTGTGAGATGAGGAGATCTGACCTTGGTTGGTTACGACAGTCTGGAGAGGAAAGAGTGATATTTTACTCTCATACACACACACACACACACACACACACACACACACACACACACACACACACACACACACACACACACACACGCACGCACGCACGCACACACACAGACACACACACACACACAAAATGCATGCAGAGGCTCTACATACACACACACACACACGCACACACACACACACACACACACACACACACACACACACACACACACACACACACACACACACACACACACACACACACACACATATGCCCACAGTATACATGCATGCGTGTACACACGCACACACACAAAATGCATGCAGATGCATTACAGTACATCCACACACACAAACACATGCCCCCACAAATACACACACACACACACAATTATGCCATCTTGCAGCATCTCTTACACAGACCTAAAGACACATTCACAACAGCTCAAGGGACAAAATATAGCATATATAAAGCATAGACAGGGAGACAGATTATCAACATACACACACACGCACGCACACACACACACACACACACACACACACACACACACACACACACACACACACACACACACACACACACACACACACACACACACACACACACACACACACACGCACACACACACATACACAGACACAAACAGAAACGACTGTATTGCTATATTTGTCTGTATAATGTATTGTGAATAATGCTTAACCGAAAGGTCTTCACCCCAACTCAAACCGTCTCACTCAGACACAACCTGCCCTCCCTATCCCCCTCCACCCTCTCCTCTGACATACTATCCGCTCTACCTTTGAGTGACACCTTCTCTGCACTCCCCACAGAGATGGCAACCTCCACCCTTCTCTCAGCCCTTGCAACCTCCTTCGACAAGCTGTGTCCCCTCGTTGAGAAACCTGCCCGCCGTTCCCCACCCAGTCCATGGCTGACAGATGCAGTGAGAGAACAAAGACAGGTCCTGAGAGCGGCTGAGAGGAAGTATAGAAAGTCACGCCTCACTGCTGACATCGACACATATCACAACCTCTTGTTAACATTCTCCAAAACCATTACTAATGCCAAAGCTTCTTTCTTTCACCATAGGATCGAGGCCTCTGCCAAGAATCTTCGCAAACTGCATGCTACCATGTCCTCCCTCCTCACTCCCCCCCACCCCCTCCTCCCTCATCTTTCTCTGCAGAAGACTTCGCAATCTTCTTTTAGGAAAAAGTGGAGAACATCCGCAGCTCCTTCTCCCAACCCCCACCCATTCCAAATACTGAATCGAGAACCTCATCCTTCACTCTGTCATCTTTCTCTCCCATTACAGAAGCCGAAACCCTGACACTGGTAACGTCGAACCGTCAGACTACATGCCAGCTGGACCAGCTACCCTCCCCACTCCTCCAGACCATAGCACCAGACATCCTCCCATTCCTAACTGCAACCATCAACTCCTCACTCAACTCGGGGGTGGTCCCCACCTCCCTAAAACAAGCCAGAGTCACACCACTCATAAAAGAAAACCTGAACCCCACCGTCATAGGCAACTATCGTCCTGTCTCTCTTCTCTCCTTCCTTTCTAAAACACTTGAACGTGCTGTATCCAACCAACTTACTGCTTATCTCTTACAGAATGATCTCCTAGACCCTAATCAGTCTGGCTTCCAGACTGGCCACTGTCCTGATTCTCCTAGATCTATCTGCAGCCTTCGACACAGTCAACCATCAGATCCTCCTTGTGGCCCTCGCAGGAATGGGAGTGGCTGGCTCTGCACTGACATGGCTGACATCATACCTCAATGACCGCTCCTACCAAATGTCATGGAGAGGGACCCTGTCGGCCACCCGCCCCCTGCGGACGGGTGTCCCCCAGGGCTCAGTCCTAGGACCCCTTCTCTTCTCCCTCTACACTAAATCACTGCGTAACATTATCACGTCTCATGGCTTCTCGTATCATTGTTATGCCGATGATACTCAACTCTTCCTCTCCTCTCCTTCCCTCCCTCAGATATCCACATCTCTGAGCGGATCTCGGCCTGTCTGTCCGACATCTCCGCCTGGATGACGACCAACCACCTCAAACTGAACCTAAGCTAAACAGAATTGCTCCACCTGCCGGCCAAATCCTCCCCCCTGACCGACCTTTCCATCACAGTCGAGAATGTAGCTGTGACCGCATCCCAGACCGCCAAGAACCTTGGTGTTGTCCTCGACGACCAATTGAACTTCTCTGCTCATATCGCAGCGACAACCAGAACCTGCAGATTCCTCCTGAGCAACGTCAGAAGGATCCGCCCTTTCCTGACAAAAGAAGCCACCCAACTCCTCGTCCAATCAAGCGTCATCTCCCGCCTCGACTACTGCAACGCACTGCTCGCTGGCCTCCCGGCCGCGTCTATATTAATCCCAGCCGAAGTGTGCGTCGCGTTTCTCTGATTGGCCATGACGCCCATGTGACCGCGGCGCGTGGCAGAGCGGTAGAGCGGAAATAGGCTGCTGCCTCCACGTCAAGAAGGACAGACAGGCATTCTATTGCCATGCTCTGCGACAAACCCTAACCTTAACCAACTCTGAAATAATGCCTAACCTTAACCCTAACCTTAACTTAACCCTAACCTTAACCAACTCCGAAATAATGCCTAACCTTAACCCTAACCTTAACTTAACCCTAACCTTAACCAACTCCGAAAGAATGCCTAAACTTAACCGGCGAAAGAATGCATGTTTATAGCGAGAGATGATAAACGTAAAAAAAAATAAAATAAAAAATGTAAGTGATTCGAACTTGTCACCAACCGCACTGCAGGCTCCACAGCAAGGCGGCGAACGAGTTGAGCTAAGCGTCGATGGAAAAACAGCTGGGATTACGGCTGCATAATGCGTCGATGGAAAAACAGCTGGGATTACGGCTGCATAATGCCGCGGCAGAGCTCCGCCACCGCCACCAAGCCTTTTCAACTCATTCAGAACGCAGCGGCCCGCCTGATCTCAAACCTACCGAAGTTGGCCCATGTAACGTCGAACCTTATTAGGGACCTGCACTGGCTCCCCATTGCTGCACGAATCCGCTTCAAGGCCCTCGACCTAGCATACCGTGCGGCAAAGGGAACCGCTCCTGCCTACCTCCGGTCAATGGTCTCTAACTACACACCCTCAAGACCCCTACGCTCTGCATCTTCTGGCCGCCTCAGACCTACAGTACTCCTATCCAAGCTCCGGGAGGGTCATCAAAGAGAAGTCGCCTATTCTCAGTCCTTGCCCCACAATGGTGGAATGAACTACCCACCCCAGTTAGGACAGCCGAAACCTGTCCAATCTTTTGCCGTCGACTAAAGACGCACTTCTTCAACCATTATCTGAAAAAAAAAAAATTGAATTACAAAAATAATAATAATAAATAAAATAAATCTAACCCTAACTAACCTTACTGTCATGCACTTGTCCTAATAAACTAACCCACACTGTAGCATGCAACACTTTGATGAACATTGTTACTCAGCTGATAGAGTTGTACCCTTCCTGATGATTTTTTTTTTATAATACAAATAATAATAATAATAAAAAGAAATTAAAATAATAATAATAATAATAATAATAATAATAATAATAATAATAATAATAATAATAATAATAATAATAATAATAATAATAATAATAATAATAATAATAATAATAATAATAATAATAATAATAATAATAATAATAATAATAATAATAATAATAATAATAATAATAATAATAATAATAATAATAATAATAATAATAATAATAATAATAATAATAATAATAATAATAATAATAATAATAATAATAATAATAATAATAATAATAATAATAATTAAAAAAAAAAATGGGAGCATTCCCTCAAAAAAATTTAATTGCAAAGGTTATACCATTATTTAAAGCTGGAGACAAGCATTTGTTTACCAATTATAGACCGGTATCCCTGCTATCACAGTTCTCAAAGATACTCGAAAAACTATATGTTGCAAGATTAGACACTTTCATTGAAAAACATAAGCTCCTAATGGACAGCCAGTATGGTTTTAGAACAGCTAGATCTACCTCCATGGCATTAATGGAGCTTGTAGAGGAAATAACGGACGGTATAGAGAGAAAGAAATATGTATTAGGCATATTCATTGACCTAAAAAAAGCTTTTGATACAATAGATCATGAGATTTTACTGAAAAAGATGGACAGGTTTGGTGTCAGAGGGGTTGCTCTAGACTGGCTGAAAAGCTATTGTGAGGGCTGGTTAGGAACTGCATGCTTCCCAACGAGGGGGCGTGCCGAACATTCAGCTCACGCACGTGAGAGTGGTTGGCAGTCAGCTTGTCGGGAGACTACAAGTACTGCTGACTGCCTTCCACTCATTGCCAGGTCGTTCCGTTGCTACCATCTACCGCCGCGTCTCTGGGGTGAGACGTCGTGCCATCTACTGCCCTACTCTCTCTCTCTGTGGGCCTCGTTCCTGGTGTGAGACATTGTCATCGCTCTCTATGCTTCCACGGGAGGATTCCTATGTTCTCACTCCTTTTTCGTGGGTCCTGTTTGCTGAGTTGTCCGTCGGCAGTGTTCTGTGGTGTGAGGCATCGTCATTGCTCTCATATGCTTCCACGGGAGGATGCCTATGTTCTCACTCCTTTTTCATGGACCCCTGTTTGCTGTGTTGCCCGTCGGCAAGTGTTCTGGTGAGTCTGAACAGGACCAGACTCAGAACTTTCATTTAATTCATGGACTCTAGTCTAGAGGATTCACCTGTGTATTTTTGTTCTCCCTTAAAGGGACAGTGCTGCTTTTTTGTTGTAAATAAATGATGCCCTTGTTTTGGCTAACTCTCATACCTGTCTTGTGTTGTGCTATTGGGGTCGCATACAAACCGTAACAGCTATATTAGTAAGAGGCAGCAATTTGTTCTGATGGGTCAGCACAAGTCACAATGCTTAAACATTACCTGTGGTGTTCCACAGGGGTCAGTATTGGGACCCAAATTGTTCATGTGGTAATATTGACCTTGAATTCCATAACTAATATGTGTGAAACCCTCAGCTCGGAACTAGGCAGAATCTGCATATGGCTCGCTGATAACAAACTATCATTACACATGGGCAAAACAGAGTCCATTCTCTTCGGTTCAAATAACAAACTCAGCAAGACCGACGGCTTCTCAGTTACAGTGGGTGACAATATTGTCACAAGGAAAGATGAAATTACCTACCTGGGGTCCATCCTAGAGGCTAATCTCTCCTGTGACAAAATGGCATCCAATGTAATAAAAAAAGTCAACCAACGAACTCGATTCTTGTACCGGATCTCCTCTCTGGTAAACAAGAACACCCTGAAGACTCTGGCAGGAGCACTCATTCAGGGGTACTACGACTATGCTTGCACCTCATGGTACCAAAGCACCTCAAAGGCGCTAAAAACAAAATTACAAACATCTCAAAACAAACTGGTCAGACTACTGCTTGACCTTACTCCTAGAACCCACCTCACCCCTGCCCACTTCGACAACCTAGGATGGCTTAGAGTAGACGACAGAGTACAACAACTTGCAATGGGCCTGGTCTACAAGATACACTACACGACCAAGGTACCCATGTACATGTCAAAATACTTCCCAAAGGTCAGTGAATACCACGATCACAACACCAGAGGGAGCTCCACAAATCATGTCAAACCCAGATTCGGCTCAAATAAGGGACTAAACACGTTTCGCAATTATGCCACATCAATGTGGAACGCCCTACCCAAAGCTGTAAAGGAATGTGGATCACTACCCACTTTCAAAACCTCTCTCAAGGGACACCTACGGGAGACTGCAATTCAACACTGGCCCCTGTAAATATCCTAACCCAATCATTCCAACCCCCTCCAATGTACAGTCATTTACCTAGTATGGTTTTGTCAATAGTTCAATGTACAATTGTGTTTGTTTGTACAGTGTCTCCTCCCCCCCCCCCTCAATGTACAGTGTTACTTGTTTATACAGTATGCCCCCCGCCCCCCCCCCCCCCCCCCCAACCACCTCCAATGTAAATTACCCAGTATGGTTGTCAATATCCCAATGTACCCAACCCCCCCCACCCAACCTCCAATGTACAGTTTCTACGTCAAATGTATATACTCCCTTTTCTTGACTCCTTCTGTATCACAAACAGTACTGTATTTGCAAATCTGGTATGTCATAAATGTATAGATGTAGCAGTACTGACTATCTGTATGTCATGTATGTCATATATGTCTATATGAATTGAAAATGGGGGACCCTGATGGAAACAAGACAAACGTCTTTCTCAGGTCTGCATCCCCTTAACAATTGTATGTATTGAGCCGTACTGTATTGTACCCATTCTGCAATCTGTTAAATAAAGTTTTCATTCATTCATTCATTCATTCATTCATTCATTCATTGAATAATTAGAAAACCATAACAGCAGAGAGGCTGCAGGGCTAAAATGAGGAACGATTCTAGAGACAGTTGCATCAGATAACAGCAGGAACAGTTATTTCAAACCCCACTAGCAACACTAACAAAGGAACTGAAAAGTCACACTCAAATGTTAGCAGATGTCAGCCAACAGCAGAGACCAGATAACTGGCTCTGATAAGTATAAGACAGGACTAAAGATCATTAATCAATAAAGACATGGTTCAAAGTTATATGAAAAAGCATGATACTTGATTGGCTTTGATTGGATTGACAACTCTATAAAATTAAGCATTAATATCAATAGATTTAAAGGTAGCTATAAACAAGCACTTATGGACACATATAAGAGAGAGGAGCTTGAGCAGTAATGTGACTGCCTATTATTTATTCTCATTTGGATATATAAAAAACTGTACTTTTATTAAATTTTTTATTATTTGTTATACTATTTTAATTTTTATTAAATTATAATGTCAAATATTGTAAGGAAGAGGCAGGGCTTTATTACGTTGTTTTACTTCCCCCTGTTCCTTCTTGAACACTTATTGTATGGAAATAGTCTTTGACTATTTACCTTTTTGTTTTTTAAACTTGTTTTATGTTCGAGACAAATAAAAATCAAATCAAATCAAATCAAACTTGTCGTACAGACCTTGTAAGTCGCTTTGGATAAAAGCATCAGCTAAATTACTAAATGTAAATGTAAATGTAAATAATGCATAGAGCAGGGGTGGCCAACCCGCGGCTCACAAGCCGCATGTGGCTCTTTGCCCGTCAATGTGCGGCTCTTCCATCCATAAAAATGTTAAATAAATAAAAATTATTATAATATATATATATATATATATTTTTTTATATATATTTTTGTATGTCACTCATTCCATAATGACGTAGAATAAAATTTACAGATTTTTTTTTAATGGTCCATTTGCATGTTCTTGGTATCCGAATCTAGGGTCATCTATCATGATCTCAGGGAATGTATTCCCAGTGTCAGAAATAGTGTGTCTGTTACTAGGCTTGAGTAAATTGTAGTGAACCAAAGGAGAATAACAATTCTATTTAAAAGGAAAATTGTATCTTTGACTGTGAATAACACCATGCTAAAATGTACCAGACCTGAAAAATCTAAGCAAAAAAATAAAGGGAAGATGATTAAACTCTCCTGTTGTTGCCTGTGGTGCATTTTTTCCTATTGTTAGGTTTTAGTGAGTTTTTCCTTACCTTCGCGTGGGGTACGTCTGGGAGTGTTGCATGCATGCATTTATTATTTATTTTGAGTTTATGCATGGTATTCTTGTTTTTTCTTGACTTACTGTGTTTTTTTCTTCTTGGCTTGTTTAAAGAAGACGTGTCTCTGTTAAGTGTATGAAAGGTGCTATATAAATGAAGATTATTATTATTATTAAACAGAAGGTTTTGTATAGATACAGTACTGAATTCTGCCATCTTTTTTATAATGTAAATTTCTCCACCATTTTTCCTCATATTGCAACACTGTTTTTGCTAGACGTTCACAGAAAGGTAGAGAAACTAACTGCATTCTGTTTTATGGCAATAACGTTCAGGTTTGTGGGAGATAATCCCAAAAAATAAGAGAAATAAAAAAGTAAATCCAGAAGTCAGATGATTGCTGGGTAGGGTAGTTTTTCGAAATTCTAAATGTCAGCCAACAGCAGAGACCAGATAACTGGCTCTGATAAGTATAAGACAGGACTAAAGATCATTAATCAATAAAGACATGGTTCAAAGTTATATGAAAAAGCATGATACTTGATTGGCTTTGATTGGATTGACAACTCTATAAAATTAAGCATTAATATCAATAGATTTAAAGGTAGCTATAAACAAGCACTTATGGACACATATAAGAGAGAGGAGCTTGAGCAGTAATGTGACTGCCTATTATTTTTTCTCATTTGGATATATAAAAAACTGTACTTTTATTAATTTTTTTATTATTTGTTATACTATTTTAATTTTTATTAAATTATAATGTCAAATATTGTAAGGAAGAGGCAGGGCTTGATACGTTGTTTTACTTCCCCCTGTTCCTTCTTGAACACTTATTGTATGGAAATAGTCTTTGACTATTTACCTTTTTGTTTTTTAAACTTGTTTTATGTTCGAGACAAATAAAAATCAAATCAAATCAAATCAAACTTGTCGTACAGACCTTGTAAGTCGCTTTGGATAAAAGCATCAGCTAAATTACTAAATGTAAATGTAAATGTAAATAATGCATAGAGCAGGGGTGGCCAACCCGCGGCTCACAAGCCGCATGTGGCTCTTTGCCCGTCAATGTGCGGCTCTTCCATCCATAAAAATGTTAAATAAATAAAAATTATTATAATATATATATATATATATTTTTTTTTATATATATTTTTGTATGTCACTCATTCCATAATGACGTAGAATAAAATTTACAGATTTTTTTTTAATGGTCCATTTGCATGTTCTTGGTATCCGAATCTAGGGTCATCTATCATGATCTCAGGGAATGTATTCCCAGTGTCAGAAATAGTGTGTCTGTTACTAGGCTTGAGTAAATTGTAGTGAACCAAAGGAGAATAACAATTCTATTTAAAAGGAAAATTGTATCTTTGACTGTGAATAACACCATGCTAAAATGTACCAGACCTGAAAAATCTAAGCAAAAAAATAAAGGGAAGATGATTAAACTCTCCTGTTGTTGCCTGTGGTGCATTTTTTCCTATTGTTAGGTTTTAGTGAGTTTTTCCTTACCTTCGCGTGGGGTACGTCTGGGAGTGTTGCATGCATGCATTTATTATTTATTTTGAGTTTATGCATGGTATTCTTGTTTTTTCTTGACTTACTGTGTTTTTTTCTTCTTGGCTTGTTTAAAGAAGACGTGTCTCTGTTAAGTGTATGAAAGGTGCTATATAAATGAAGATTATTATTATTATTAAACAGAAGGTTTTGTATAGATACAGTACTGAATTCTGCCATCTTTTTTATAATGTAAATTTCTCCACCATTTTTCCTCATATTGCAACACCGTTTTTGCTAGACGTTCACAGAAAGGTAGAGAAACTAACTGCATTCTGTTTTATGGCAATAACGTTCAGGTTTGTGGGAGATAATCCCAAAAAATAAGAGAAATAAAAAAGTTAATCCAGAAGTCAGATGATTGCTGGGTAGGGTAGTTTTTCGAAATTCGAAAGCCCTGAGTCTCTTCCTTCAAAAGACTACACTCACTTTTGGCTGCTCCACTTCCTCCTGTCAATATGCGCCGGTTTCCAACTCAATGCCGTGAGATTTCTATAATCTTATATTTCACTAATAACAGTTAAAATCATTGGTAAACAAACGTAATGCTGAAAATATACACTTTTACTGTATATCTCGGGCTTAATAGGTTAACCATGTGAGGCCCAAATTAAAAAGACATTCGAAACTTCAGAGGCCAGAGGGTGGGACATATAAACACATTTACTATCAAATAGCATTGTGAGGCTGAACAACAGGACAATTGACTAGATACATGTGCTTAAACAATTTTAAATAAACATTTACAGACTTTTTTTTAAATGGCTAAAAGTGATTTTGTAATTTTGCAACCGTGGGTCTCACAGGGTACTTTTAACCCTGTCAGGCCCAAATAAAAAAGACAACTTCAGAGGCCAGAGGGTGAGACCTATAAACACATGAAGAGTGCCGTGACTGAAAAAAAAGTTGAGAAACGCTGGTATATGGTGTGGCTCTTTGTGGTCCCACAGTAATTTTTGTGGCTCTTAGTCTCTGACTGGTTGGCCACCCCTGGCATAGAGGCACAATTTATAGTAAAAGTGCATATAATCAAAGTGCGTAATGCACAGACACACAGAAACAGCACTTCCACAACCTGACTAGTAACACACCAAATTAAAAATAAGATAATATACAAATCTAGCCTTTGGAGTTATTCAGGCTGCACACAGCACTGGGGAAGAAACTCTTAGTAAACAGAGCGAGAGCGAGAAGCAGAGAGAGAGAGAGAACAGTAAAGGGCTAAGAATACAGCCTTGTGGCAAACCAGTACTTAGAACAATTTCATCAGACATAGTGTTTCCAATCCTGACTCTTTGAGGTCTGAAAATTTAAAAGCTAAAAATCCATTCACAGACAGCGTCACATAGACCCAGACACTGAAGTTTGTGGATCATATTAGATGGAATAAGCGTATTAAAAGCAGAGCTATAATCGATAAAAAGCATTCTAACATAGGAGTTTCTCTTATCTAGGTGTTCATACACAGAAGAGCTAAGGAAATAGCATCATCTACTGATCTATTTTTCCTGTAGGCAAACTGCCAGGGATCAAGACAGGTAGGAATCTGACCTTTTATATAATTCAGCACTAGCCGCTCTAAACATTTAATTAAAACTGAGGTTAGAGCAATAGGTCTGTAATCATTAAGACAAGTCATATGTTATTTCTTAGGAACCGGAATGATAGTAGATTGATTCCTTGAAGCTCCTTTGAACAAGGCGGCGCTCCAGTGACATATGGAAAAGGTCTGTGAACACAGGGGCAAGCTGCTCAGAGCAGAGTCTGACGGCCCTGGGAGGAATGCCTTCCGGGCCAATGGCTGTCCTAGCCTTAGTACTGGACAGGACCTTGCGCACATCATGTTCTGTGACAGTCAGCTTAGACAAGTCACTGGAGTTGGAAGGAATAAAAACAGGACGCTCTGTGTTACTTTCATCAAATCTGGAGTAAAAGTTATTCTGTCTACCGGGAGCGAGGAATGAACCTCCAGCGGAGGCGAAGCCTTTTTGCTTGTAGGAAGTGATAGTGTTCAGTCCCTGCCACATCCGACGGGGGTCACTGCCAGTAAAATGTCCTTCAATCAGATTTAAAAGCAGTAATAAGTTTGAGTCTAACATCAGAGTTAAGCCATGGTTTTTGGTTAGAGTATTGCTTAACCACCTTGCGGGGAATGCACAAGTCAATACAAAAGTTAGTATATCTAATGACAGTGTCACAGTATGGGTCAAGGTCCAATTAATGTAACCCGCAATATGGGAAATGTCCCCCTGTGTGGGCCCAGGCTGGTCATTTTACAACCTACACAGGCCTAAGCCTCAGCCAAACATGGCCACAATGTCCTCACTTCTCACTTGGTCCTCACAAGTTTAATTTTCATTTGAAAACCTTTATTTATACTCTAAAGGCAACCACGGTTTCCCTCATCTACAGTAAATGGCAAATGGTGCATTTATATAACAGCTTTTATCCAAAGCGCTTTACAATTTGGTTCCTCACATTCACCCATTCACTCACACATTCACACAGCGACGGCGGAGGCAACCATGCAAGGTGCCAACCTGCTCATCAGGAGCAATTAGGGGTTACGTAAGTGTCTTGGTCAAGGACACTTCGACATGCAGCCCGGGAGGAGTGGGAATCTAACCGGGAACCTTCTGATTACCAGACTATGCTCTACCTCCTGAGCCACTGTCAGCCCTAAGTCACATCAATGTATGATCGTGTTCATGTCCCACTCCCCATTACTTTCGAATCAATACAATTTCACACCATTCATTAGCATTTTGCATTTGCATTTTGTGATTTAGCTGACGCTTGTATCCAAAGCGACTTACAAGTTCTGTACTACAAGTCAGCAGGAAGGGTACGACTCTTACAACTGAGTAACAATGTTCATCACAGAGTTGCGGACGACTCAGCCCTGCTGGTCTCTGACAAGAACAAATTACAGGTTGAAAAAACCCTCAGCTCAGAACTAAGCAAAATCTGCATATGGCTCGCTGATAACAAACTATCATTACACATGGGCAAAACAGAGTCCATTCTCTTCGGTTCAAATAACAAACTCAGCAAGACCGACGGCTTCTCAGTTACAGTGGGTGACAATATTGTCACAAGGAAAGAAGATATTACCTACCTGGGTTCCATCCTAGAGGCAAATCTTTCCTGTGACAAAATGGCATCCAATGTAATAAAAAAAGTCAACCAACGAACTCGTTTCTTGTACCGGATCTCCTCACTGGTAAACAAGAATACCCTGAAGACTCTAGCAGGAGCACTCATTCAAGGGTACTACGACTATGCTTGCACCTCATGGTACCAAAGCACCTCAAAGGCGCTAAAAACAAAATTACAAACATCTCAAAACAAACTGGTCAGACTACTGCTTGACCTTACTCCTAGAACCCACCTCACCCCTGCCCACTTTGACAACCTAGGATGGCTTAGAGTAGACGACAGAGTACAGCAACTTGCAATGGGCCTGGTCTACAAGATACACTACACGACCAAGGTACCCATGTACATGACTAAATACTTCCCAAAGGTCAGTGAATACCACGATCACAACACCAGAGGGAGCTCCACAAATCATGTTAAACCCAGATTCGGCTCAAACAAGGGACTAAACACGTTTCGCAATTATGCCACATCAATGTGGAACGCCCTACCCAAAGCTGTAAAGGAATGTGAATCACTACCCACTTTCAAAAACACTCTCAAAAAACACCTAAGGGAGACTGCAACTCGAAACTGGCCCCTGTAAATGTCCGAACACAACCCCCGCCAATGTACAGTAAATTACCAAGTATGGTCTTGTCAATAATCCAATGTACAGTGTTGTTTGTACAGTTGTACAGTGTCCCCCACCCACCCCTCCTACCCACCCCCCCCCCCACCCACCCAACCACCTCCAATGTACAGTCCAATGTACAGTCCCATAATCCAATGTACAGTGTTGTTTGTACAGTTATACAGTGTCCCCCACCCACCCCTCCTACCCAACCCCCCCCCCCACTCCTACCCAACCACCCCCCCCCCCCCCCCACTCCTACCCCCCCCCCCCCCCCCCCCCCCCCCCAACCACCTCCAATGTACAGTCCCACCCCCACCTACCCAATCCAATGTACAGTTTCTACGCCTAATGTATATACTCTTTTCTTTCTGGACTCTTTTTGTATCACAAATACAGTACTGTAATTGCAAATCTGGTATGTCATAAATGTATAGATGTAGCAGTACTGTCTATCTGTATGTCATGTATGTCATATATGTTACGATGAATTGGAAATGGGGGACCCTGGTGGAAACAAGACGAAAGTCTTTCTCTGGTCTGCATCCCCTTAACAATTGTATGTATTGAGCTGTACTGCACTGTACCCATTCTGCAATCTGTTAATAAAGTTTTCATTCATTCATTCATTCATCAAACAGTGCTGAAACTTGGGTTCTGCAGTGATGAGTGCATAGTAGTAAAGACATTTTAGTATAGTAGGAAGAGTGCATGATACGTAGTATAAGACAGATTTTTTTTGTATATATATATTGATTGAAGAAGTGTGTTTTAGTCGACGGCGAAATATTGAATGTGTTTCGGCTGTCCTAACTGTGGTGGGAAGTTCGTTCCACCAGTGTGGAGCAAGGACCGAGAATAGGCGGCTTCTCTTTCCATTCATTCACCTCTACGCTCGTCGGCATTAATCCTTAATCATCTTTGAAAATATTCTTTGTGATCAAAAGGCTATCGACACACATTTGACATTTAACCATTAATGAAATTGTCTTGTGTAATTAATGCGTCATGTGCAGGTTGGCTCCTTTCATTTTCATCAACACGTATTGGCATTTGTCTTCTTATTCGGTCCAAATCGGTATCTGAGTGTATGTCGTTTCCTCTGCTTACTCATTATACCTGTCGATATCCATCCATTTATTACTGCTCAGCATCAGCCACCGCTCTCTGCACCTATTGCATGGTTGGAGTTGTCCATCTGTTGCTTCCCTTTGTGATTGGAGGGTCAAGAAAACAGGGCGGGGTTTGAGGTCTATTGACATTCTGAGGTTTAGGACTATTCCCCTTTCTCCATCCTATCCTATTCTCTTTGTAGGGTGTTTCCTCATCTTCATCTCAACCCATGCTGCAGTTGCACACGGCTTTATTTTATCTTTCACTTTGACACAATCAATATTGATTGAATTGATTGATTGAATTGAAAACTTATTAACATATTGCAGAATGGGTACAATACAGTACAGCTCAATACACATCATTGTTAAGGTTGCAGACCAGAGAAAGACTTTCGTCTTGTTTACATCAGGGTCCCCCATTTTCAATTCATCAGGTATCAGAATATGATGTATTACCTGTATTTTGCTAAATGAGCACATAGACTGTATCATTTACCACAGTGTTGACAACAGGAATGACTTCACAGTGTATTAATACAAGATGAGGAAAAACGGGAACACAAGGAGAGAGAGAGAGAGATACATGAAAACATGAAAGTGTGCTCAGTAGAGGACAACTGTCCACCAATCCACTATACCCACTACTGAATGCGTATGCACATTGCAAATATAATATACTTTCGTCAAGTGCAAATGGGCAGTAGTGTTATTTGTTAAAAAAAAATATTTCCCCCCAATGAATGAAGACTACGACTAGCACTAGGATCTGTTCAGCTCTCTCTCTCTCTCTCTCTCTCTCTCTCTCTCTCTCTCTCTCTCTCTCTCTCTCTCTCTCTCTCTCTCTCTCTCTCTCTCTCTCTCTCTCTCTCCAGAGCCTCAGCTGACAGTTTGGATGCTAAAGCCAAAGATGAACTCGCAGAATTATCTACAAATAGACCACCAAACACACACTCGTCTGGAATGCCACACATCCAAAGTAGTGTGGCATGAGGCCATGCATGTTGGTGTATGTGGTGTAGAGAGGATTTGATTTGATTTGATTTTTATTTGGAAATGACAAACACATCATAAAAACAAATTATCATGACCGATTTGTTGAGGATATCACCTAAACACATTAATTAAAACACTTGTTTCCAATGTGGTCCTCGATGGAAGACATATAAAAACATTAAAAGAATTAAAACATAAAAACATAAAACACAGCCATGGAATCTGATTTTCTTCCCTATGCTGCTGAGCAATTTGCTTCTTGTTGCATGTACGTACACACATGTTTTATGGCTTCCGCTGCTGTGTCTCCAGGATGTGTGTTAGTCACTACTGCTTTGATGCAGTCCCTGGCTTTCATTGAGATGAATGCTCCTTCACCATATACTAGCTGTTTCCATCCGCATATGCAATAACAATTCAACCAAGGCAGCAAGTTGTGTCAAGATAAGATTAACAGCATTGCAATGACCATAATCATGAATATCCTTTATTTACAATGTGGACATAGCAAAATATGAGATTTTAATGGCCCTTACCTAAACCAGTTGGATAATGCAGAATTGTTTGGAAGTTGACGTATATCATGGCTTAGCTACAACTTGGCACTATGCCTAATCATGTCATTATACATAAGGTCATACATTTGTCCATATCCATCTTACACTTACTATTATATTTTTCTTGTTGTTCTTGGTAATCATAACAATCCTGCAAATGTATTTTTTGCTCTTCTAGCAAGAGAACAGTGACAGCCAGGAAGCTATCTTCATGACGGTTTTCACATGTTTTATATAAGCTCTTGGATAGTACATGGTTTGCAATTAGTGAGGCAGGACTAACAGGTACATTCAATACAAGTAGTTTTTGGCATTGTACAGCTAGCCTAATGGTAGCATGGTAGCCCCAGTGCATAGCCAAGATACATAGCATGCTAGTCTCACTAACTAGCTATTAGTTACTGTTAATAACTAGTAACTAGTTCTACTGTTACTGTGACCAGTCAGTTCCAATGCAAATGTAGCAGCCTGAAAATATTGTCTATTATTCAGAACTGCTGACTTGCTTTTTATCTCCCCTTTCTGCACCAAGACATTCTAATTAGTTTAATTTATATTCGTACGAACAATGACACAACTCCTTCTTCTATCGCTGGAATATGGATTATAAACGGCATTACTGGATTCTGTTCTGCAGTCCTTTTCCCTGTGGAGCTAGTGGGCGACCAGCAGGGGGCGGTGGCAGGCAGAGAGTGTCGGGGAGAGATGGAAGGAGATATATGGGAGCGGAAGGAGAGAGACGTCCTCTTCGGCAGTGAACTT
Organism: Notolepis coatsorum; assembly: GCF_963971535.1. NCBI lineage: Eukaryota > Metazoa > Chordata > Actinopteri > Aulopiformes > Paralepididae > Notolepis > Notolepis coatsorum. Next base: position 73,552,877 of record NC_140175.1, read on the forward strand.
GACCACGAACAGTCGCAACAGGCGTGTGCTCTGGACGAGCCCTGTTGCAGAAGTTACGTTGAAGGGCCCCGTGGAATAGTGATGGGTGATAGGAAGTACTTGCTAGTTGACGTGATATCCTAGAAGTACCAGCGATAGTGTGTGAGCAAACGGTACAGAACAAGGTCATTATCGGGTTATAGTAGTTACTGTGTGCGGTATAAGCAGCGTGCGGCTAATAACATATCTGAGTCCTTAATAGTCGGGTTAGTAGTTACTGTGCCGGTATAGAGTGCGAGCCCAGATACGTGCGTGGACCTACAAACAGTCTGCTCCGGCTGTCAGCAGCTGTCTTCACCGGCGTTCTGCATCAGCTCTGCACCGGCTGGGAGCAGCCAACACGGGAGTCGTCCCGTCCAGCAGAGGTCGCCAGCACACAGCACGCGCTCTCAATCCACCACTGCCCCTGCTCCAGCCCCGCCTGCTAGTGTCCTCGGCGAGAGTGCTCGACGCCATCTTGCCTTCCGGACAACAGTGGCGCGGCGAGGCGGCCATTTTGGATGAGTATAAATGGGCGTCTATGCCCCGGAGCCTTACACCGTACACAGTGTGGTGCAGCCCGCGGGCGGAGTCAGCGTTGCTATTACAGTTTATAGGGGAACCATTAACAATACATGCCGGCATTAGCATAGGGCTTTTGTAAAGGTACAGTGGGCCCACATTTTTTTGTTCTTTTGAGTGTGATAAAGTGTATGGTTTGATTGACTGGCATGCCTCTTAACTTCCCGTCTTGTTCCAACTGTTTCTCCATGGGGTCGAAGGTATTATTGTGTAAGGGCGATATATGTTATTATTCTAATTATTAGTAATTGGGAATAATGATAGTGTATGCCATTTGACTCATTGCAATAATACTTGTCACTGCCCAGTATAATTAATACTAAACAACTAAGACGGGAATTGTTGTGTGTGCGTGTCCATTCCTGTGCCCAGTATTAACTCTTTTGGTGTGGGTAACGTATATATGATTGACCCCTTCCTACCCAACTCTCCCCTTTTCATTGTAAGGTTTCTAGTGGTCATCAAGGGAGGGTACTGCTTGCGGGAGGGACGAATCTATTTAGGTATATCAGTCACTAGGTGTGGGAGGGCCCAAGGAGGTAACCAGGGAAGTGAGAGCGAGTTGGGGAGTACTGCTGACCGCCCCGGAGAGGCGAGGAGGACCAGAGTACCAAACCAGGTTGGTAAATCCCGGGCCCCATTCACTCCCACTACCGGGTCCCGGTTTGACGCTCCAGGCCCAAAGACGAGGGTGCAGTCCGACGGAGCTCTACTCTGTCCAGCTACCTTGTGACTGCCAGCAACCGTTCCCACGAAGCAGGGATAATCCACCCTGCTACACAATGTTATACAAATACAAATCATTGTAGCATTTTCCAGCTAACACAGTTAACATTAGCTACTCTCAATAAATATCAAGTTGGAGCTAAATGCCAGCCATTTACCATTTAAATGGACTGCATTTATACAGCACTTAAGCACTTTACAATTTATGCCTCACATTCACCCATTCACTCAAACTTTCACACACCGATGGCATAGGCAACCATGCAAGGTGCCAACCTGCTCATTAGAAGCAGTTAAGGGGTTAAGTGTCTTTTTCAAGGATCTTCGACACGCTGCCAGGAGAAGCCGTAATCGAACTGGGAACCTTCTGATTACCAGGCGACCGCTCTAACTCTACCCACTGTCGCCCCGTACTGGAGCTCTTCAGAGCATCAGTGGTAGCATTTGAAGCTGTCGCCCTCTTGTGTTGAAAGGGTGTACCATAAACTCTTTATGGAACTGTATGTAGGCCGCGTGTAGCTTTATGCCAAGCAAGCAGTGCAAAAATCCACCGTAGTGGCATGCAGTAATGCGCCTTTCATTTTCCGCCGCCCAGCGCCCAGGTCGCGCGAAAATAGGCTGTCTATTGCCATTCTCTTTGACAAACTCTAACCTTAACCAGCTCCTTAACAACGCCTAAACTTAACCGTTCTAACCTTAACCAACTCCGAAACCATGCCTAACCTTAACCATAGAAATTATATTGCCATTCTCTTTGACAAACTCTAACCTTAACCAGCTCCTTAACAGCGCCTAAACTTAACCGTTCTAACCTTAACCAACTCCGAAACAATGCCTAACCTTAACCTTAACCTTAACCATGCCTAACCTTAACCGGCGAAATAACCTTAACCGGCGAAATAATACACGTTAAAAAAAAATCACGTTAAAAAATATTTTCGATGGGATTCGAACTCGCCAGCAAACAAGCCATAGGATCCACAGCCATGTGTCCTTGCCAATTGAGCTATTGGTAGATACTGAATAAGGGGCGGTGACTTATATATATTGAGCTCCGCTCAAGGCGGGATCTCATGCGCATGCGCGGGCACCTCGCGCGAGCACGCCGGCGCACGCACGCACCTGAGCGAGCACGCCGCCGCCGGTGCACGCACGGTAGCATTTGTCTGAAAAGAAGGGCGCTTTACCGCACTAGCGTGCGGTGACGAATGCGGAAGCATTTTTGCACTGCTTGCTTGGCATTAACGTACAGGCATGTAGGCCAATGGACAATGCTGGAAAAAAATTACTTCTCGTTGATGTTATATTCCTACTCGCTCATCTTGAGCAAGATGTTGCAGGCAAACTTACACTTACACTGTGCCCCTGGGGCCACGGCCCCCCGGCCAAGATAATAATGAGGCCAAGAGCAGTTCAAGTTCAAGTTTCTTTATTAGTTGTCATACAAAAATACAGAATACTTTTATATGAAATGCTTTTTCCTGTTCTGCCCCTGAGAGTGTGCTAGATAAAAATAAAATAGATAAGTAAAAAATAGAAGTCAAAAGTACGTAACAAGTGTAAACAAACGTGTTCAAAACAAAAGTGTTCAATATACATATATACAATATACAATACAGAGTAGAAAACAATTAGTAACTGAGTTACAATACAATATAAAGTACAATGCAGAAATGGGATGAGGTACAACTTAGGGTAGGTGCAATGAGGTATGAGTTGTAGTGCAAATCTCTTTACCAATAATATAAATATAAAGTGAGTTAAAGTGTCTAAAGTGGGTAAAGTGGGGGGTCCTACTAATCACCCCAAAGTACCAGAAAATACCAGAAAATACCAGAAACTACCCCAAAATACCCCAAAGTATACCCCAAAATACCAGAAACTACCCCAAAATACCCCAAAGTATACCCCAAAATACCAGAAACTACCCCAAAATACCAGAAAATACCAGAAAATACCAGAAACTACCCCAAAATACCAGAAAATACCAGAGACTACCCCAAAATACCCCAAAGTATACCCCAAAATACCAGAAAATACCACAAAATACCAGAAACTACCCCAAAATACCCCAAAGTATACCCCAAAATACCAGAAACTACCCCGAAATACCCCAAAGTATACCCCAAAATACCAGAAACTACCCCAAAATACCAGAAACTACCCCAAAATACCCCAAAGTATACCCCAAAATACCAGAAACTACCCCAAAATACCAGAAAATACCAGAAAATACCAGAAAATACCAGAAACTACCCCAAAATACCCCAAGTATACCCCAAAATACCAGAAACTACCCCAAAATACCCCAAAGTATACCCCAAAATACCAGAAACTACCCCAAAATACCCCAAAATACCAGAAAATACCAGAAACTACCCCAAAATACCCCAAAGTATACCCCAAAATACCAGAAAATACCAGAAGATACCAGAAACTACCCCAAATTACCCCAAAATACCCCAAAATACCAGAAAATACCAGAAAATACCAGAAAATACCAGAAACTACCCCAAAATACCCCAAAGTATACCCCAAAATACCAGAAACTACCCCAAAATACCCCAAAGTATACCCCAAAATACCAGAAACTACCCCAAAATACCCCAAAGTATACCCCAAAATACCAGAAACTACCCCAAAATACCCCAAAATACCAGAAAATACCAGAAAATACCAGAAAATACCAGAAACTACCCCAAAATACCCCAAAGTATACCCCAAAATACCA